>NC_043978.1:15989156-16300823 GCF_902148855.1 Sphaeramia orbicularis | reverse complement strand
GGGTCTGTAACAGACAAAAAAATCTCTTCAGATTTAGAAAATCCTTATGTGTGTACTAGGGATGTAACGATTACCGGTACAACGATCAACCGTGGTTAGTATTACCATTTAAATTGTAATTATCATGATAACCGTGTTGGATTATCGCACTTCTCCATAGAAAACACCTATGCAAAGATCTGTTTTTATGTCAAATATTTGAGTATAGTTTTAATTTATTACAATTTTAATTGTATATTCCTAATATTTGGAACCAATATTCACTTTTAAAGTCTTTGAAAAGGTTCGTTAAGCATCTTTGTGTTATTTATGCAATAAATTATATACATTTTTCAAATCTGATTTTATATTTTTTTGTGTTTTTTGTCCTTTTGTGTTGATATAGTAGGTTAAAGTGAAAAAATAATAGACAGATGAGATAAATAAAGTTGTGCTGAAAAAACAGATACCAAACATGGGTATAGTAAACATTTGTTTATATAGTATATAAAGGCAAAATCAAAAGGACTGAAAAACAGACAAAATAGGCTCAGACCACTAAGGGTTAATATTTGAATGTTTCTGCAACAGAACGTGCATTGTGCCAATTATTTTATTTTATTATTATTTTTTTAATGCAACTTGGTTAAATTATTTCAGTGTGTGTATTAGTACTTTTTGAACATTTTGAGCACAATTTCAACAATACCGCGATAATAATGATAACCGTGATAATTTTGATCACAATAATCGTGATATGAATTTTTCATATTGTTACATCCCTAATGTGTACCCTGTTTTACCTACAGAAGGGGACTAGGGCCACTGAGAAAAAAAAAAAAAGTCTAATATTTTTCTCAGAATTCTGACTTTAATCTCAAAATAATGACTTTTTTCTCATAATAATAATAATAATAATAATAATAATAATGATATATTGGACGTTTTTTTTCAGTGGGCCTAATCCTTTTCTGTATTTACCCCTAAAAGGCAAAAAATAAATTTAAAAAAATTACAAGAAGTAAATCTAAAAAAAAAAAAAAAATACAAGAAAAACACATGTGAGGTGAAAGGGACATGTATTTTACAACATTAGACCAACATAAGTGCAACAAAATTTGCAAATGGAACAAGTGAAAATGATCTGGGTAAGATTTGTTGAAATAAGATTTTCAAGATCTATCGTCTAAAAATAAGTTCTTATATCTCACTTACAAGTCACTCTTAGGGTTGTAACGATATGAAAATTTCATATCACGGTTATTGTGACCAAAATTATCACGGTTATCATTATTATCACGGTGTTATTGAAATTGTGCTCAAAATGTTCAAAAACTACTAATACACACACTAAAATAATTTAACCAAGTTGTGTTTTGAAAAAAAAAAAACAACAACAAATAAAATAATTGGCACGGCAATGAGGAGGAATAAATATTCAGTTGTGTTAACCTTACAACAGGGTTAATGAGTTCAAATACCCATAATTGTAACAGGGCATTAAATTATGTACAAATGTTTATGACTGAGAAGTTTGTGATGTGTATGTGTATTGTTTAGTTGTAATTTTGTTTTTTTTCTATTTTGTGTATGTGTGTGTTTACTCGTTACACTTGTAATGTTGCAAGTGCCTTTGTTTGTAAGGTACAGGTCTACATGTGTTTATATTTACAAGTGTATGTGTGTATATAAAACAAAGTGTTAATAAATATATTGTTAAAAAAAATAAAAAATAAAATAATTGGCACAATGTACCTTCTTTTGGCAGAAACATTCAAATATTAACCCTTAGTGGTCTGAGCCGTTTTTGTCCGTTTTTCTGTCCTTTGGATTTTGCTTTTATATACTATATAAACAAATGTTTACTATACCCATGTTTGGGATCTTTTTTTTCAGCACAACTTCATCTATACCATGTGCCTATTATTTTTTCACTTTAACCTACTATAAAAACATAAAAGGACAGAAAACACAAAAAATATATAAAATTCAGAGGCAAATTTCTGTTACTTTGAGTGACATGCTAAAGATTAATATCCCTTTATCACCATATTTATTTCTGCTTAATGATGACTCTACCTTAGAACTTTCTCTTCAGCAAAGGCGTATATTATGGGATGCTCTCACTGCAGCCAAGAAAATGTTGGCATTGAGATGGCACCTCATACTTTATCACGGCAACAAGGGATAAATTATTTTCTAGATATAGTTATGATGGAGAGGTCAGTGGCCCGGATGCATGCAGTCGAAAAACGCTTAGTATGTGGGATGGTGTTTATTTTATGGTTAAAGAAAGACTGCAACATAACTGTCTGTGACTTTCCTGATCACTATTCTGTTTATATCTGTAAATTATATTCTCTTTCATCTATATACATGTATTTGTCTTTATTGGTCTTTATTAGTTGGTTTTTGTATTCTGAGATCCAGATTGGGTTGTAACGGGGGTCGCCACTGGTTCTGTCAGGGGGGGGGGGTTAATACTTTGTGTGTCACAGAATCTTGTATTATAAAATGTGAATTTCTTTTGTATTGTACTTCTGAGATGCACAATGAAAACAAATGAAAAAAAAAAGAACAAAAAAAAAAAAAAAAAAATATATATATATATATATATATATATACAGGGTGGGGAAGCAAAATTTACAATGAACATTTAGTTGTTTTTTTCTCAGCAGGCACTACGTCAATTGTTTTGAAACCAAACATGTATTGATGTCATAATCATACCTAACACTATTATCCATACCTTTTCAGAAACTTTTGCCCATATGAGTAATCAGGAAAGCAAACGTCAAAGAGTGTGTGATTTGCTGAATGCACTCGTCACACCAAAGGAGATTTCAAAAATAGTTGGAGTGTCCATAAAGACTGTTTATAATGGAAAGAAGAGAATGACTATGAGCAAAACTATCACGAGAAAGTCTGGAAGATACTATTAAAGAAGAATAGGAGAAGTTGTCACCCGAATATTTGAGGAACACTTGCGCAAGTTTCAGGAAGCGTGTGAAGGCAGTTATTGAGAAAGAAGGAGGACACATAGAATAAAAACATTTTCTATTATGTCAATTTTCTTGTGGCAGATAAATTCTCATGACTTTCAATAAACTAATTGATCCTACACTGTCTTTCAATCCCTGCCTCAAAATATTGTAAATTTTGCTTCCCCACTCTGTGTATATATATATATATATATATATATATATATATATATATATATATATATATATATATATATATATATATATATATATGTATACATATATAAGTTCAATTTGAAAAATGTATATAATTTATTGCATTAATAACACACAGATGCTTAACGATCCTTTTCAAAGACTTTAAAAGTGAATATTGGTTCCAAATATTATGTATGTAAAATTCAAATTGTAATAAATGAAAACTATATTCAAATATTTGACATAAAAGCACATCTTTACATAGGGTTTTCTCCCCTAAAAGTGCGATAATCAAACACAATTATCATGATAATTAGAATTTAAACGATAACACTAACCATCTGCAATTTATCGTTTATACCGGTAATCGTTACATCCCTAGTCATTCTTTCAGTGATTATGTCTTATTTTAAATGTGATAAGATATTTGGAGTAGAAATGAGAAAAAAAAAACACTTGGTAAGATTTAGGTTTTTGCAGTGTACTGAACCAGGAGCTGTAGTTTCTAATCTGTCTGGTCAAATCTCTAAAACCAGAACCGGACTAGACAGACAGAACCCTAAAGCGTGTCCTCCTGTGGGTCCAACTCACCGATGTTGTACTCCTGGACCTGGCTGATGTACCCGTACAGAGGACAGTGACCGAAAAGAACCAGCATGACCGGACTGGCCCCGTCCTGGAGGGGGGGCACGATGTGGGCGGAGTGTCCCACCACCGCGTACTGGTCCTTGGCTCGTGGGCTCAGGAGGACCCAGGTCTGGTTCTGGATGTGGAAAACCCACAGCTGACTGGACACGTTTCCAGTGGAGTCGATCTTTCCTCCGTACATGTAGATCTTCCCCTGAAGAAGAAGAAGAAGATTTATGAGTAAAGGTCAAAGCTAAAACAAGACTTTTTAAGACATTTGTGAATGTAAAATGGTGTAAAAATCACAGCTGGGATGCACTTTGACTCAATCACTATATGGACAAAAGTATTGGGACACGCTGAATTCAGGTGTTTCTTTTCTAACAGGGGTCTGGAATACAAAAAAATTATGACTAATGACAGAATATAGTTTTATATTGGGATAAATATTCTATTATTAGTTTGGTTTAAATTGTTATACTTTGTGTGTCACAAAATCCTCTATTCTAAAATGTAAATTTCTTTCTCTTTTTTTAGTATTGTACTTTTGGAGATGCACAATGAAAATAAACAAAAAAATGATAAAAAAAAAAAAAAGAACTAAAAATGTAACTAAAGTAAATGCAGCTTTGTAGAAGTAATGCCACCTTCATAATCCAACCTGAAAAAACACATTTAAGTCTTTTTTTTAAAGTCTGAAATGGTGATTGTTTCGAATTTACATGTTTTAAATCGGGTGTATAACATTAAAAAAAAGGAAAATGTCCAGTGGTGAACATTACATTAACCCTTTCATGCATGAATTATGAGAACCTTAATCAAGATTTTTTTTCCTGCATGTTTTTATTCATCTTTGGGCATGGAAAAAATAAATAAATAAATAAATGTGATTTTTTTTTTTTTTTTTTTTACCTATTTTTCATGGAGTTAAAAAAATGTCCACTCAGCTGGACACCATGCATTTCATTTTAGAAGCAAAGAAACATGCATTTACTGATATACAGTGGGAAAACTATGAAATAAAATCGCTTTTAATGCTGCTAATTTGACATTTTCTCACATTTTAACATACCTGCATGGAGATAATACGCAAAAAAAAAACCAAAAAAACTTTTTGTTTAAAAAAACAAAACTGTTAATTACAGTCTAATAACAATTGCCATATTTTTTTTTTTACACTCAAACATGTTATTACAGATCAGATTTATCTGGAACAGCAGAGTTACAGTAATGGTATGAATGTCAGTGTATGGGATGATGCATAAGTGTCCACTGTGTTGGCTGATATGGAACTAAAACAACAAAACCCATGAATATACAAGAGAACACCTTTGAACAGCTGTCCACTGGAGTGACCAGTATGCACGAAAGGGTTAAAAAGATGATTTATTTTACAAAGACTGTTGCTTTTATTGCAATAAAAAACACATATAAACACTATGAACAAGTGCAGAAAATGGCTGAACTTGACCCAAAGCTATAATTTAATCAGAAAATTCAAGTCAGACAGTAAATGACTTTGGATCATTCTTAACTTTACATGAGAAAAAGGAAATAAAGCCGAATAAAAGCGACTTTCAAAGGCATAATAATCCCGTAGTGATGATAAATTATCCTTCTAATCAAAGCTAATAATGAAGTTTAAACATTCACACAGGCTGAGACATTTCCCAAACCTTCATTCCATGACCTTCCAAATGTCCTTGAGTTTTAATAAGAAACCCGTTTTTTATTCCAGAACATTCCCTCTCATCTGTGAGGGTTGAAAACAGCCTGGAGGTCAGACAGAATAATGTCTGCGGATAATACGAGTCTGGCATTTTAGCTCTTTGAGTTCAACAGTGGACATGGTTAACCTTTACGCTGCGAGAACATACAGATGGTATCAAACAGAAAAACTTTGGTGTTGTTTTTATGGCAGCGAAACTCTAAAATAATTATAAAAGTCATGCACAACTTTGCTTATCGATTTAATATGTGACATTTCAGCCGATTCAACCCTCAGCAGGGATGTATATTCCACCAATAAGCAACACTGTGTCCACAGCTTAATCTGATTTATCTGTTTTTATTGGTTTTGACTGTTTTTGTGTTGTTCTTAATTTCTGCATTGGCACTTTTAATATGTCTGTAAAGCACTTTGGGCATCGTTGGTTGTTGTAAATGTGCTATACAAATAAATTTGACCTTCACCTTAATCCATCTGAGCCTTCATCTAAAGCAGCCGTCACAGATTTAACCCTATAACGCCAAACGTATCATTTTTGATACATGAGTTTTGAAGCCCTCTACATGATCAGTGTGATTTTTTTTTTTTCTCAAAAAACCTGATGTATACAATTAGATACATGCAATACACAGATAATCCACCAGGGGGAGGAATTCCTTCACCAGAGGCCTTTCCAGTGACACTACAAGATTAAAAGGAAGATTGAAGGAGCCCCTAGTCATTATTTAACGAGAATAAAGTCGTTATATTTCGAGAATAAAGTCATAATATAATGAGAAGTTGTACCTAATCATTGATGTTGAACTTGGAACATTTAGTGCAGTTCTGCTTTCATTAGTCTATCTTCTATCAACACATCAGTTTCAGGACTTGGAAGAGTTTGCACACATTTGGGTCTGTTGTAAGAATCGAATTGATTTGTAGCAAATTACTTCTTTTGTGGAGGAGAAACTGGTGAAGTGTTCAGCTGTAGGCTATCAGTGGAAACACCAGAGAACTAAACACAGAGGGTTTGTGTTTCTGAACAAACTGTGGGGATTCTACTGGGAGATTTGGAGTCCAACAGAAGGGAAAGTTACTGCTTCGCTTGTTGCATTCGCGGTAAAACCGGAAACTGTGTCGAATTTTCAAAATATTACAAGTTTAATCTCATAAAAGTACGACTTTATTCTCATTAAATAATGAGTTTATTCTCATTAACGACTTTATTCTCGTTAAATAATGACTTTATTCTCATTAATTAACGACTTTATTCTCGTTAAATAATGACTTTATTCTCATTAATTAACGACTTTATTCTCGTTAAATAATGAGTTTTTTAAAACTACGACTATATTCTCATTAATTAACGACTTTATTCTCCTTAATGACTTTATTCTCATTAATTAACGACTTTATTCTCGTTAAATAATGACTTTTTTTAAAACTACGACTTTATTCTCATTAATTAATGACTTTATTCTCGTTAATGACTTTATTGTCATTAATTAATGACTTTATTCTTGTTAATGACGTTATTCTCATTAATTAACGACTTTATTCTCGTTAAATAATGACTTTTTTTAAAACTACGACTTTATTCTCATTAATTAATGACTTTATTCTCGTTAATGACTTTATTGTCATTAATTAATGACTTTATTCTTGTTAATGACTTCATTCTCATTAATTAACGACTTTATTCTTGTTAAATAATGAGTTTATTCTCATTAATTAACGACTTTATTCTCGTTAAATAATGAGTTTTTTAAAACTACGACTATATTCTCATTAATTAACAACTTTATTCCCGTTAAATAATGAGTTTTTTAAAACTACAACTTTATTCTCATTAATTAACAACTTTATTCTCCTTAATGACTTTATTCTCATTAATTAACGACTTTATTCTCGTTAAATAATGACTTTTTTTTAAAACTACGACTTTATTCTCATTAATTAACGACTTTATTCTCGTTAATGACTTTATTCTCATTAATTAACGACTTTATTCTCGTTAATGACTTTATTCTCATTAATTAACGACTTTATTCTCGTTAAATAATGAGTTTATTCTCATTAATTAACGACTTTATTCTCGTTAAATAATGAGTTTTTTAAAACTACGACTATATTCTCATTAATTAACGACTTTATTCTCCTTAATGACTTTATTCTCATTAACAACTTTATTCTCGTTAAATAACGACTTTTTTTAAAACTACGACTTTATTCTCATTAATTAACGACTTTATTCTCGTTAAATAATGACTTTTTTAAAACTACGACTTTATTCTCATTAATTAACGACTTTATTCTCGTTAATGACTTTATTCTCATTAATTAACGACTTTATTCTCGTTAATGACTTTATTCTCATTAATTAACGACTTTATTCTCATTAATTAGCAACTTTATTCTCGTTAAATGACTTTTTTTTAAACTACGACTTTATTCTCATTAAATAATGACTTTATTCTCGTAGTGACAAGCTGTTGTTTTTTCTTATGTGGCCTTAATACGCCGTCGTAATTATTTATACGTTGTTATGATTGTTTTTTACTGGTCTGACCCACTTCAGATTGAATTGACCTAAAATGATTTTCACATCCTTGATTGTTAATATCTTCATTATAATTTTTGCATTTCACAAATTCATCCGAGGGGCCGGATTGAAACCTTTGGCGGGCCGGTTCTGGCCCCCGGGCCGCATGTTTGACACCTGTCTATTAGAAGAATGACTGGTGCAGTTCACAGGTTTTTACTCCAAACTTCACTTCATCACTTTAAACAACAACAGTGACGCTTTTCCGCTGTAGAAAATGTATTATTCACTCGTTCATCCTTCATCTACAGGGTGGGGAAGCAAAATTTACAATATTTTGAGGCAGGGATTGAAAGACAGTGTATGACCAATTAGTTTATTGAAAGTCATGAAAATTTATTTGCCACAAGAAAATTGACATAATAGAAAATGTTTTTATTCTATGTGTCCTCCTTCTTTCTCAATAACTGCCTTCACACGCTTCCTGAAACTTGCGCAAGTGTTCCTCAAATATTGGGGTGACAACTTCTCCCATTCTTCTTTAATAGTATCTTCCAGACTTTCTCGTAATAGTTTTTCTCATAGTCATTCTCTTCTTTCCATTATAAACAGTCTTTATGGACACTCCAACTATTTTTGAAATCTCCTTTGGTGTGACGAGTGCATTCAGCAAATCACACACTCTTTGACGTTTGCTTTCCTGATTACTCATATGGGCAAAAGTTTCTGAAAAGGTATGGATAATAGTGTTAGGTATGATTATGACATCAATATATGTTTGGTTTCAAAACAATTGACGTAGTGCCTGCTGAGAAAAAACAACTAAATGTTCATTGTAAATTTTGCTTCCCCACCCTGTACAGTCTGAGATGGAGCTTTTTATTAAGCACCCAAACTGCAACATCATCCTCAGCCGTGAGACGTAACATCAATTCGATTAGGCGTCAACTCGGGTTTGATTTCAGATTTGTCTTTGGAGCTTACATTGGCAAAGCAGACACATTCGCACACTGTGATGCAATCTGTGCATTACAAACAGTCTGCAGCTCAAACCACAGAGCGCGCACACACACACACACACACACACACACACACTGCGTCTTCCTCTGAATTTATTATTCCATCAGCGGCTCCTGACAGTCTTTTGGCTGAGAAGAAGCTGCTTCACCACTTCACTGCAGCGTATCAAAACCCACAGATTTATACATTAGTTCCAGACAATGACCAGACACCACTGAAAGCACAAAGAGAAGGACATGGACGAGTGGACGAGTGGACGTGGATGTGTGTTTCCTGGTGTTTCTGCTCGTGCCTGTGTTTAATTGACTGCTTGTGTGTCCTTTTCTCTTTAAAAGACATGACTCTGCACAAACAGACTTATGTGAGCTCAGCTATAAATAGAAACCCAGCGCTGAGTGGCTTTGGTCTGAATGTGCATCCTGCTTTGTGTCGGTACCTCGTGCAGAGCCAGGGAGTGTCCATATCTGGGCGTGACGGTGTTGACCGAGGGGTCAAGGGTCAACCACCTCCGGGTGCTGAGGTTATAGCTGCAGAAAGAGGACAGAAGACGACGGTCAGCGGGACAGTTTAGGAAAATGGAAGAGCAACGAGCATGGACTGTCATTTTTATTAAGTTAAGTTTAGTTAAGATAAGACAAGTTAAGACCAGACAAGACAAGTTAAGTTTAATTAAGACAAGATAAGACAAGTTAAGTTAAGTTAAGACAAGATAAGACAAGTTAATTTAAGTTAAGACAAGATAAGATTAGACAAGTTAAGACAAGATAAGACAAGTTAAGTTTTAATTAAGACAAGTTAAGACAAGATAAAACAAGTTAAGTTTAATTAAGACAAGATAAGACAAGATAAAACAAGTTAAGTTTAATTAAGACAAGTTAAGACAAGATAAAACAAGTTAAGTTTAATTAAGACAAGAAAAGTTAAGACAAGATAAAACAAGTTACGTTTAATTAAGACAAGTTAAGACAAGATAAAACAAGTTAAGTTTAATTAAGACAAGTTAAGTTAAGACAAGATAAAACAAGTTAAGTTTAATTAAGACAAGATAAGTTAAGACAAGATAAAACAAGTTACGTTTAATTAAGACAAGTTAAGACAAGATAAAACAAGTTAAGTTTAATTAAGACAAGTTAAGTTAAGACAAGATAAAACAAGTTAAGTTTAATTAAGTCAAGTTAAGTTAAGACAAGATAAAACGAGTTAAGTTTAATTAAGACAAGTTAAGTTAAGACAAGATAAGACAAGTTAAGTTTAATTAAGACAAGTTAAGACAAGATAAAACAAGTTAAGTTTAATTAAGACAAGTTAAGACAAGATAAGACAACTTAAGTTTAACTAAGACAAGATAAGTTACGTTAAGACAAGATAAGACAAGTTAAGACAAGATAAGACAAGTTAAGACAAGTTAAGTTAAGACAAGATAAGACAAGTTAAGTTAAGACAAGATAAGACAAGTTAAGTTTAATTAAGACAAGTTAAGTTAAGACAAGATAAAACAAGTTAAGTTTAATTAAGACAAGTTAAGTTAAGACAAGATAAGACACGTTAAGTTTAATTAAGACAAGATACGTTAAGTTAAGAAAAGGTTAGACAAGTTAAGTTTAATTAGGACAAGACAAGATAAGTTAAGACAAGATAGTTTAGTTTAGACAAGATAAGACAAGTTATGTTTAGTCAAGACAATATAAGTTAAGACAAGATAAGATAAGTTTAGTTAACACAAGCTAAGACAAGCATACTTAAGTTAAGACAAGATAAGACAAGTTAGTTTAGTTAAGACAACATAAGACAAGTTAAGACAAGATAAGTTAAGTTTAGTTAAGACAAGATAAGACAAGTTAAGTTTAATTAAGACAAGTTAAGTTAAGACAAGATAAGTCAAGTTAACTTTAGTTAAAACAAGATAAGGGTACTTAAGTTAAGACAAGTTAAGTTTAGTTAAGACAAGATAAGTTAAGTAAAGACAAGATAAGAAAAGTTAACTTCAGACGAGATAAGTTAAGTTTAGTTCAGACATGATAAGACAAGTTAAGTTTAATTAAGACAAGTTAAGTTAAGACAAGATAAGTCAAGTTAAGTTTAGTTTAGTTAAAACAAGATAAGCGTACTTAAGTTAAGACAAGTTAAGTTTAGTTAAGACAAGATAAGACAAGCGTACTTAAGTTAAGACAAGATAAGACAAGTTAGTTTAGTTAAGACAAGATAAAACAAGTTATGTTTAGTGAAGACAAGACAAGTTAAGACAAGATAAGACAATTTAAGCGAAGACAAGATAAGACAAGTTATGTTTAGTCAAGACAAGATAAGTTAAGTAAAGACAAGATAAGAAAAGTTAACTTAAGACGAGGTAAGTTAAGTTTAGTTAAGACAAGACGAGAAAAGTTAAGACAAGATAAGACAAGTTAAGTTAAGCTAAGACAAGATAATACAAGTTAAGTTTAATTAAGATAAGACAAGTGTACTTAAGTTAAGACAAGATAAGACAAGTTAAGTTTAGACAAGTTAAGACAAGTGCAGTTTAGTTAAGACAAGTTAAGACTTTAGTTAAATTAATATTTTTTTTAATTTTAAAAATGCTTAATTCTAATTCTCTATTATCTAAATATTTATATAAATACCAAATTTCTCATTTTCCTCAGTTTATATTTCAGTCTCACTTGTATTTTTTGTCTACCTGTCTTTCTCTTGCACTGGTGTGTTGTATGTTGCTTCTGTCGACTTCATTGTCAGTATTGTTATTAAAAAAAAAGTCCCCCTTTTTCATCACTCTCAGCCCATCACCTCAAAAAACAGAAACAACAGGACAAAAAAAAGGTGTGAACCTACAATATAACGGTCCGATCTGGATTTGAAGAACTAAAATCGATAAATAACCAGATTCTCTCCTTCAGCTGAAGGAGGAGCAGTCGTCTAAGTGTTCAGACTTCTACTAAATGAAAAACATGTTGTATATTGTGATTAAAAAAAAAAGTCCATTTTCCAACTAAGACAAAGCTGATAAATGGACATCATGGTCAAAATAAACTAATTACTTTCTGGAAATGGGTGTTTACTGTGGAAGTTGTACCTCAAATAGAACAAACGGCTCCCTCTGTTCATGTAAAACCACTGTTAAACTAGTGATAAGGCATTAAATGTGAATCACAGGCTCCACCTCAAGCCAAAAGGAAAATTATAACTTCGGCGAGCGCCAAAAAGTCTCTTAGAGAGCAGTAAACAGCGGCTCCAAATTGGCCAGTTTTTGCATCTTTAATTCCTTTTGTGTCCTGGATAATAAAACATCACAGAGCGGCTAAACTGCATGTTTGCGAGGGCAGCTGTAAAAGGCTGTTGCGTTGTGAAGCACTAATGGGCTGGATCACCATAAAGCCCTGCACATAGTTAGTGTCACAACAGGCCGGCAGTAATCACACCACCAATGGGTTCGGTCGCACTAACAGTTCCACGAAGCTGCACTTAAAGTATGGGCGCTTACATCAGCGTCCTGACATGTTCGCACGAAGAAAATACACACAGACCAGGTTTGGTACGAGGGGGAAAGGATAAGATAAAGAAGATCTAAGGAGAAGAAGTGAAGAAGACGACCAGATATGTCAGTTAGAGTTTTAAGGTAAGGGAAGATAAGGTAAGGTAAGATAAGACAAAAAAGTAACATAAGAAAAGTCAGATAAAATAAGGAAAAATAAGATAAGACAAAAAAAGTAACATAAGAAAAGTCAGATAAAATAAGGAAAATAAGATAAGATAAAAACAGTAAGACAAGATAAGGTAAAATAAGATAAGACAAAAAAAGTAACAGAAGATAAGTCCGATAAAATAAGAAAAAATAAGACAAAAGAAAAAAAGTAACATAAGAAAAGTCAGATAAGGAAAAATAAGATAAGACAAGATAAGATAAGATAAGATAGGACAAAAAAGTAACATAAGAAAAGTCAGATAAAGTAAGGAAAAATAAGATAAGATAAAAACAGTAAGACAAGATAAGGCAAAATAAGATAAGACAAAAAAAGTAACAGAAGATAAGTCCGATAAAATAAGGAAAAATAAGAAAAGACAAAAAAGTAACATAAGAAAAGTCAGATAAGGAAAAATAAGATAAGATAAGATAAGATAAGTTAAGATAAGATAAGACAAAAAAGGAACATAAGAAAAGTCAGATAAAATAAGGAAAATAAGATAAGATAAAAACAGTAAGACAAGATAAGGTGAAATAAGACAAAAGTAACAGAAGATAAGTCTAAATAAAATAAGGAAAAATGGGATAAGATTAAAAAAGTAAGAAAAGTTAAGGTAAAATAAGATAAGACAAAAAAGTAACATAAGATAAGTCAGATAAAATAAGAAAAGATAAGACAAGATAATATAAGATTAAAAAAGTAAGATAAGATAAGGTAAAATAAGATAAGACCAAAAAGTAACACAAGTCAGGTAAAATAAGGAAAAAATAAGATGAGATAAGATAAAAAAAAAAAAGTAAGATAAGATATGGTAAGATAAGGTAAGACAAAAAAGAAAGATAGGATAAATAAGATAAGACAAAATAAGACAAGATAAGATAAGACAAAAAAGGTACAATAAGTAAGATAAGGTAAATAAGATAAGGTAAAGTAAGATAGGGTAAGATAAGACAAAAAAGTAAGATAAGTTAGATAAGGTATGATAGGCTAAGATAAGATAAGATACACTGCAAAAATATAAATCTTACCAAGTGTATTTTTCCCCTTTCTAGTCAAAATATCTCATCACACTTAAGACATAATCACCTAAACTTTTTAATGAGATTTAATAACTTATTTTTAGACAGTAGGTCTGGAAAATCTTATTTCAAGAAAAGAAAGAAAGCCAAGGAACAGCGGAGGTAATGTTTTTGTCGGGGTTTGTCTGTCTGTCTGTCTGTCTGTCTGTCTGTTTGTTTGTTTGTTTGTTTGTTTGTTTGTTAGCAAGATAACTCAAAAAGTTATGGACAGATTTTGATGACATTTTCAGGAAATGTTGATAGTGGCAAAAGGAACAAATGATTACATTTTGAGAAAAAAAAAACCTCATCACTTACTGAAAATAATATCGTATTTTTATAAGATTAGAATCGTAATATTTTGAAAATGATTTCGCAATAGTGCGATAAAAAGTCACAATTTAGAAATTGTAAGCCTTAAACCTTGTTGATTACAGTGAATGCAACAAGAGATGCAACGCAGCAACTTTCACTTCTGTTGGACCGGACGACTAATGCTAACGTGTTGATGGTGGGCGGGGCTAGTAGGCTCAGTATTTGGCTGTGCGTAAACCCCAAATAAAAGTAAAACCTCACTAAATGTTCAAAGTTTTCCATTATGTGCCCAGTGAGTACGACTGTACTCTTGTAAATTATGATATTTTTCACATCTGTTTTTAAATTTTTATTATTTAGTAATTCTTATTATATAATTTCATTATTACCTCCGCCAAGGAGGTTATGTTTTTGCCAGGGTTTGTTTGTTTGTCTGTCTGTCTGTTTGTTTGTTTGTTTGTTTGTTTGTTTGTCTGTCCGTTAGTGTGCAACATAACTCAAAAAGTTATGGACAGATTTGGATGAAATTTTCAGGGTTTGTTGGAAATGGGATAAGGAAGAAATTATTAAATTTTGGTGGTGATCGGGGGTGGGGGGGCCCACGGGGGGGGGGGCACTGATCAGCCTTGGCGGAGGTCTGCGCTCTCCGAGTGCTTCTAGTTCTCATAATATCATGGCTTTATTCTCGAAATATGACAACTTTAATCTAATTAATGTTATTATCTTTGTTAAATTATGAAGGTTTTTTTTTTTTTTTTACTATTTTGTATTCTATTTTCTTATTTTACTTTTTTAATTTTACATTCCCTCTATTGTTACGTTCTTGCGTATAGTTTTTTTTAATTCATATTGTTACACTCCTTATTCCATTGAACACAATGACAATAAAAGGCTATTCTGATTCTTATTTCACGTCTCTATAACTTATTTCACAATTAATTGTTTGATTTCCTGCTTCTGTCTGAACCAACACAGTGAGTTATTTCCTGGTTCAACAGAGGTTAAGTAAATGAATAAAACATCTGAATCCTGTGTAAACCAAACAACCTCCTATAAGGACACGACAAATATCAGTCTACTGCAGTGTTTTTCAACCTTGGGGTCGGGACCGCATGTGGGGTCGCCTGGAATTCAAATGGGGTCGCCTGAAATTTTTAGTAAGTAATAAAAATTTGTAAAAACTTGCTAATAAAAAAATATATGGTGAGTTGAGAGGGACAATCACAATACAAAAAAACATGACAAACTGAGTCTGAAACTGAAGCACTGTGGTTCTGTTTATCTGTCAAATGTTCATTGTGGTCGGTTTCAGATGCTGCAGCTCTTTCATAATTCATAGTTTGAGTTCTTGTTTGTTCAGTATTAATTGTCAGCCTTGTAAATCCAAGCTGGACTGACTGTACATATCCTGACCAAGGAAAATCAAATTCTCACTTTGTGCAGTAATCTACACCTGGCTTTTCTGCCTCCGTCCATAATAATATACATCATTTAGTTGATATTTTATACGACATTTAGGCTATATAGCCTAAATATAGCCTAAAATTAACGTTTATTTGCAACATAGTGTAGCAAATTATTACATGATCAAAAAGAAATTAATTTTAGCAAAAGAAAAAAAGTCTTTGTTTTGAATGTCTGGGGTCGCCAGAAATGTGTGATGTTAAAATGGAGTCACAAGCCAAAAAAGGTTGGGAAGCACTGGTCTACTGTGTTTCTTATGACTTTAAACATCAATGCCACTTATTTAGGACAGACTTCAACCGTCACAAAAAGGAAGAAAATGACTCAATTGTCACATTAAACTAAGAAAAGAAGCGTTACGTGGGCCGTCAGTCACGATTATTGCATAATAGTGTGATTGTGATCATTTAAGGCGGTGATCATTATTGTGAATAATTGAGTTCCCATTCATGTGCATAAAAACAGAAACATCAGAATTCTGTATTATCATGCTGTTTTTGTTTTTTTTTTTTGCAACACCTCCATTGTCTTTCATTCACTCCAGCAGTATTATTAAAGGTTTGACTGATACTTTTTTAATGAAATCACCTTGATTTTAAAAGTTTAACATCAGCTGAGTGGAGAATTAGTAAACTGATGACTATTTATCTTGACCTATTAACCTTTAATATTCACCGCATTTGGTAAAATACGGCTGGTATGTTCTAATTCTACCTCTACAATGACACAAACCAACAGATTCTCCTGTTTTGGAGACTTTATTAATGGACTTTTGTATATTTAAGTCACAGTTTCCCAAATGTTTTCAGTTTAAAACACAAAAAACAAAATGAGTATGTCATGAGTTATTATAAATCTACATTTTATTGACTCATCTACTGTTAAAACATAGTCTGAGTCTGTGGAAGTCTCTTTCATTGAATCGTTTAGGTTGTTTTAATTTTGTCATCTCTTATCTTGCTTTTGTCTTTTACACCTGAGGCTCCTCAGTATTTAGTAGTAGTAATTTATTCGTCCATTTAACAGAACACGATATATACCTACATACAGTTTGGATTTCTACATTAAACATGAGTGAAAAGGCAAGCAACAGCTTGTTTATGCCTACCCTATTTACAAAAAGGAAAGTTCCAGAAACAAAACAGGATAACAAGACAGTGCCATTTTAAACAATAATAAAAATAAAACAAATAATACAATCCAAGCAAAATTTAAAATCTTTCACATGACTTAGAGATGAACATTTATAAACTTTTCCAGAGAACACATTTATTTTTGTTTTATTCAGAAATATTAATTCTACATTATTATTATTATTATTATTATTATTATTATTATCATTATTATTATTATTATTATTATTATTATTATTATTATTATTATTATTATTATTATTATTATTATTATTATCATTATCTTACTATAGTATTATAACAGGTATGTTATTATATTATCATCATTACCATATTATTATTATTTTGTTATATTATTAATAGTTATATTATTTTCATTATCATATTATTGTTATTTCATTCATTACATTATTATATTATATATTGTCTTATCTTATATTATTATAATCGTGTTATCGTCGTCGTCATTAATTATTATTATGATCATGACCTTTCTTTTTTAATCAATGACTAAGTGCTAATGCACTAATGCTAATGCTAGGTGCTATATGCGTTAGAATGGGTAAAAATGCAGCGCCAAAATGTCCATATGGGGATAATAAATGGACAAAACCTTAACCTTGTAATCTTTATTGCTATATATTTTCTAATTTAGATAATGATCCAATCCCCCTGTGTTTGGGAAAGACAGATTCAAACAATCACATATAATATTTAACCCTTTGCAAAAGCAGAAAGTCTTCATATGTTCCAATAAATACCAATAAATTACCTTTTTTTTTGCTTTAAGTGCAACATTATTGTTAGGCTCTTACTATAACAGTGGCATAAAATCGCTTCTCCTTGGCTTACTTAAGTGTATTAGTAATAAACATAATCGGAAATTGTGTCATATTTTAACATTCTGTGCCCAAAAAAATATACTACTACACTGGACTTAAAAAAACCCTACTATTTCTGGATGGAGGACGCTAATACTAAAGCACATTCCACTTGACTTTGCGACATGCTTGGCACATTCTAAGATCGACATATTCGACATCGACATTTCTTGGACTACACTGAATGAAATGTGTCCTCAGTTCTGTCTCGAACTTTCATCTGCTCTGAAATGGACTTTTATTGTATTATACAGACATGAATGTGATGGGAATCTGTCTGTATGCTGACTGTAAATCTCTGTTTTTGTTTTGACTGTGGTGCTGAGCTGTTCTGTTTTGTGTTGTTTTGAAAAATGAAAATTTAATAAATATATTCTTAAAAAAAAAAAAAACTGGCACAAAATGAAGATAAATGATATTTAGGTTTAACCCTCCCGTATCCGGGTGCGCCTTTTAGGCACACTTTGCACTTCGTATTAAAAAAACTCATATTATTTTTCACAATTTAAATAAGGTTAGAATTCAAAAGTTGTTCATTTTTGCATGATCTTTAAAATTCTGGCCACCAACTAAAATGTGCACATTGTAAACAAAAGAAAATTACCAGACTAGCATCTGTCTCTCAAGTGTGCCTAAAACGCACTATTTCTTCCATTTGATATGTATGATTAGGGCTGACCTTGATTTACAAAAATAAAATCAAATTAGAGCAGAAAAATAAATCAATATATAATATTGAATGGTTTGATTTATAGGTGTGCATTTTACGCACACTTGGTGACAGATGCTAGTATTTTTGAACATTTGACCTAGCGCCAAAAATAATTATGCAAATTAACCAGTGTTGGAGTTAATCATTGAAATATGCCAGGATGAAAAAATCTAATAATATGTGATCCACTTTTTATGTAGTATATTGAAAAAAAAATATTTTTTTGTGTTTTTTGCATCCAAAAAAATGGTTTGTTTACATTACAAACACGGCATTTGAAGGGTTAAAAAACGTGACAATTATTGAGTATTTGGTATTTTTATTTACGGCTCAAGTTGATGAAATAGAAAAAAGTGTAAAAGAATTAAAAACAAACTGTATGAAAATTTTTTTGACATTATTCCACAGCTGTGCCAAAAAGGCACACTTGGTGTTTAGTAAGGGCCTTCCTGGACGGGATACCGGACGGTTAATAACACTGGGTTACAAAAAAATTTTTTTTTGCAAGTTGTCTAGGTTTTTTCAACTGAATTAGGACCATTTTGCACCGCTAAATCCAAAAATGACATCTGTTTTTCTCAATCAGGTCAGGTTTTTTTGCTAATTTGATTTTGAAAAATTTGATCTTCTCACAAAATTGATGACATTTTTGGGACTTTATCAGTTGATTTTTTATATAGTTCTCACCCAAAATAGGTTTTAAGAGAAAAAAAATCATTTTCTAACAGGATTCCTGTTAGGTACAATGGTGTATTCACCACAGATGTCGCAGAATACATCAGGCTTATTTTTGCAAGACCTTCTAGTCGAAGCCATTTCATTCACCTGTAATGTTAAAAAAAAACATTAATCATAAATTGGCAAAAGTAAAATCTTCAGAACTTGTTTATTGCCCGAAATATGAAAGAATTTTGTATCATATGATGTGAAAATGCCCATAAATGTAAGCAAAAATGTTAAAAAGCCAATATGTAGCATAGTTCAGAAAGTTGACCTGATTGAGCAAAATTAATGTGATTTTTGGATTCAGCACACCAAAATTATCCTAAATCAGCTCCAAAAACTTCAACAATAAATTTGTTGTTGACCAGTGTAATAATGCAAATTAACTAATGTTGGAGTCAATCATTGACATATGCCAGGACGAAAAAATCAAATAATATGTGATCCACTTTTTATGTAGTATATTGAAAAAAAAATTTTTGTGTGTTTTTTGCATCCAAAAAAATGGTTTGTTTATATTACAAACACAGCATTTAAAGGGTTAAAAAATGTGATAATTATTGAGTATTTGGTATTTTTATTTACGGCTCAAGTTGATGAAATAGAAAAAAGTGTAAAAGAATTAAAAACAAACTGTATGATTTTTTTTTTTGACATTATTCCACAAGTGTGCCAAAAAGGCACACTTGGTGCTTAATAAGGGCCTTGCTGGACGGGATACCGGAGGGTTAATACTGAGTGATCCATGGACTTTTATAAACCTGACATGTCGACACTGGCTGAAAGGATCTGGCCTTGACCTGTAACACCGTAACACGAGTAAAGGCAATGAGCGGGACCTTCCAGGGTGGAGTTCACGGTGAGGAGCCTGTCATGTAGTTTTAGAGTTTTAATTACATTCCTGACTGACACTGAGCTGTAAGCACCGGGTTTCTGCTTTTTCCTGGGAGTTTTCAGACGTTTTCCCGACTCCAGTTACGACAGCAGCGGGGAATACTCACGCTTTGACCATGTGGTAGTCGGAGGCGTTGAAGACGTAGCCTCCGATGACCCACATGACGCCCTGGTCCACCACGGCCTTATGGGACGCCCGGGCCAGCCCAGCCTCGGTGTAGTCCTCCCGGTTCCAGAACGAGGAGTTGGCGGGGACGGAGACGGCGCAGTCCGGACCTGAGGGACACCGGAAACCACAGAGTCAGGATAAAAGACACTTCAGCTGGTTTAGAACAGGGACCACATACAGACTGAGATGATCTAAAGTGGGTCGGACCAGAGAAATAATAATATAACAGCTAATAAATAATAACAACTCCAAACTTTTCTCTGTTTTAATGGAAAAAATAACATTAAATTATGAAAATATTTACATTTACAAACTATCCACACAAAAAACTACATGTCAATAACCTGAAAAAACTGACATTTAGTATGAAATAAGTGTAATTTTAACAATACTATGCCTCAACTTATCATTTATGATATTAAACATTTATTTCCAGGCAGAATATTGATAAAATTACACTTAATTTTCTTCAGACATTTCAGGTTGTTCATTTTTGTTCATGTTATTCACATTTTATTGTTAAAGGATAATTTGTTGATGTAAATATTTTCATAATTTAATGTTATTTTCCATTAAAACAAAGCAAAACAAATGTGATCTCAAGTGGGTCGGACCAGGAAAATAACATAATAACCTATAAATACTGACAACTCCAAATTTTTCTATTTTAGTGCAAAAAAATAACATTAAATTATGAAAATATTGACATTTACAAACTAAGAATACAAAAAACTACATGTCAATAACCTGAAAAAAATTAATTTAGTGTGAAATAAGTGCAATTTTAACAATATTAGGCCTCAACTTATCCTTTATACATGTGCGTTAACATTTAATAAAAGGCAGAATATTGTTAAAATTCCACTTAATTTTCTTCAGACATTTCAGGTCGTTCATATTTGTTCAGGTTATTCACATTTTATTGTTAAAGGACAGTTTGTTGATGTAAATATTTTCATACTTTTATGTTATTTTGCACTAAAACAAAGCAAAACAAATGTGATCTCAAGTGGGTCGGACCAGGAAAATAACATAATAACCTATAAATACTGACAACTCCAAATTTTTCTCTTTTAGCGCAAAAAACCCCCATTAAATTATGAAAATATTTTCAATTACAAACTATCCAAACAAAAAAGTAAATGTGAATAACCTGAAAAAACTGAAATTTAGAAGACAAATAAGTGCCATTTCAACAATTTTATGCGTTTATTTATTTTAACTATTTTATTTATTTTAACGTTATCAATATTTATACTATACTTTATATTATGTGCATTACAGATCAGATCTGCAGAGGCACAAAATATTTAGTAACAGGCAGAATATTGATAAAATTACACTTAATTTTCTTCAGACATTTCAGGTTGTTCATATTTGTTCAGGTTATTCACATTTTATTGTTAAAGGATAGTTTTTTAATGTAAATATTTTCACAATTTAATCTTATTTTGAACTAAAACAAAGCAAAACAAATTTGATCTCAAGTGGGTCAGACCAGGAAAATAACATAATAACCTATAAATACTGACAACTCCAAATTGTTCTCTTTTAGTGCAAAAAAATAACATTAAATTATGAAAATATTGACATTTACAAACTAAGAACAACAAAAAACTACATGTCAATAACCTGAAAAAAATTAATTTAATATGAAATAAGTGCAATTTTAACAATATTAGGCCTCAGCTTATCATTTATACATGTGCATTAACATTTAATAAAAGGCAGAATATTGTTAAAATTCCACTAAATTTCCTTGAGATATTTCAGGTTATTCACGTTTTATTGTTAATGGATAGTTTGTAAAAGTAAATATTTTACATAATTTAATGTTTTTTGCACTAAAACAAAGAGAAAAAATTAGAGTTATCATTATTTATCAGATATTATGCTGTTATTTGACTTGAGATCTCATTGGTCTGTATGTGGAACATGAACTAAAACCAGTTCAATACCATTGCCTGTTAATATCTTCAGTGTCATTTTTGCAGATTCATCCAACGGGCCAGATTAGAACCTTTGGTGGCCAGTTTTGGACCACGGGCCACATGTTTGACACCCCTGTTTTTGAAGGCCACAATACAGACACTCCAAACAAAAAACACTACACGTCAATAACCTGAAAAAATTTTAATTTCTTAAGAAAATTGAGTGTAATTTTAACAATATTACGCCTCAACTTATCATTTATACATGTGCATTATGGATCAGATCTACAAAGACACAAACCATTTAGTAACAGACAGAATGTTGTTGTTAAAAATACACTTAATTTTCTTTAAACATATTTTGCCCAATTTGATGTCAAGCAGGCCAGACCAGTAAAATAATGACTAAATAACCTATGAATAATGGCAAATCCAAGTTTTCCTTTTTGTTTTAGTACAAAAAACCCCAATTAAATTATGAAAATATTTACATTTTACAAAAAGATGTGAATAACCTGAAAAAACAGAAATTTCATTTGAAAAATCAGTGCAATGTGAACAATATTACGCCTCGACTTATTTGTACATGTACATTACACACAATGTTACATAAACATTTGGTAACAGGCAGAATATTGTTAAAATTTTGGAGTTTGGAACTAAAATTTGAACAATTTCTACAATATTACGTCTGTTATTATTAACACAACTCCAGATCACAGTGGATCCATAAATGCACAAAACATTTAGTAACAGGCAGAATATTGTTCAAATTGCACATTTCGGGTTGTTCATCTTTGTTTTTATTTATGTATTTATTTGCATTTTATTGTGAAAGATCAGTTTTGTTATTTTCACAGTGTAATCTTTTTTTTTTTTTTCTACAAAATTTTTCACAAAGAAAATGTGTAGTTGTCATTATTTATGGGTTATTGTGTTGTTATTTTTACTGTAGATCACATTGGTCTGTATTTGGAACCTGAACCAAAATGATTTTGACCTTCACTGTTCAGGTTAATTTTTGCACTTTCATCCCGCGGGCCGGAATGGAACCTGTGGTGGGCCAGATTTGGCCCCTGGGCCACATGTTTGACACCTGTGATTTAAGTTATCCACTCCTTTGGCGAAGTTTAAAAAAAAAAAAGTACCTTAAGTTTAAAATTATTCAGAAATAATGAATTGAGATGGTAGATATGTTTTTGTTTTATTATGGTGCGAATGCTCGATGCAGTACACATTTAAGTTGATGTAAGCAGTGTATTAGTTAAAAAGGATAGGCAAAAAAAAAAAGCTTTTGCTTCTAGCCTATTCCTTTTTTGGCGTTTATGTTTGTGATTGATGTACTGAGTACAATGATTGATCTAAAACCAAAAATAAATTAATTCATTCATTCATTCATTCATTGTTAAAGGATAGTTTGTAAATGTAAACATTTTCATGATTTAATGTTATTTTGAACTAAAACAAAGAGGAAAATTTGGAGTTGTCATTATTTAAATGCATAATGTAATACTTCTTTTCACATTAAACCAAGAAAAAAAATTTGGAGTCATTATTTATAGATTATTATACTGTTATTTGACTTGAGATCACATTGGTCTGTATGTGGAACTTGAACTAAAACCAGTTCAACACCACTGACTGTTAATATCTTCAGTGTCATTTTTGCACAAATTCATCCAACGGGCCAGATTGAAACCTTTGGCGGCCCGGTTTTGACCCACAGGCCGCATGTTTGACACCCCTGTTTTTGAGGTAACCTGAAAAAAACTGAAATTTAGGCCTCAATTTATACAGACCGTATGTGGAACCTGAACTAAAACCACTTCAAAACCCTTGACATTTATTTATTTATTTATTTATTTGGAACATGCAAAGAAATAAAATAAAACAAAACAAAGCAAAATAAAACAAAAACAAAATAACATTTAAATTAATAGAATCTATCTTCAAGTATGTGCAAAGTCTGAATTTTTCATGGTCGAAAAGGAGTCGGAAGAAGCATAACTTACATAGGATTTTCAGTGTAAATTTGCACACATTCATCCAACAGATCGGCCAGATTAAAACCTTTGGTGGCCGGTTTTGGCCCACGGACCCCCTGTTTTTGAAGGCCTTGAGAGGAATCACCACAGACACGAGGCCAGAAAAGTCCACAAACTTAGGAGGTTCATAAATGGACTTAACGTCCCTGATGCAGAGTAGGTGAAGAACCCTGATCTATTATGAATTCCATCTCTTTAATTCTAAAGGTACGACGCTGATGAGAGGAGCTGGAGGTTAAAGCACCTCCAGTCGACTGAGGCTGATTATGGTCGTGAACAGTGAAATGATTAGAGATCAGAAAATGTGAAGAAAGACCAAAGGAACAGAAACATTAGACAGATTAGAGACGCGCCGCCCCCTCCTATCGGCCTCTTCAACTTATCAGTTTGACTAAAAAGCCTTGAATACTGTCACAGGCTATTGTCGTTGCCATGGCAGCACCTTTGAGGAAACACCGCCGCTCACAACTCTGATACAAATTAAAGCGGTTTGAAAGTTAAACTATACTATTAAACCACAGGGGTCAAACATACGGCACGTGGGCCAAAATCAGCCCGACTAAGGGTCCGATCCGGCCCATGGGATGAACATGTGAAATGGAAAAATGACTTTTAACAAATAAAAGTCAGAATGAGTGGAGCTCATTCAATATGATCTAAAGTGGGTCAGAACAGTAAAATACTATCTTAAAAACCTATAAAGACAATTTCAATTTTTTTTCTTTGTTTTAGTGGAAAAAAAGGAAAACGACATGAAATTCAAACTATCTTTGACGTATTGCTTTTTATGTTCATGCTATATCGGAGTCGTTTTTAGCTGATGTGTGTTTGTTTTTCGTCTGCATATTGTTAACTTTACTTTTTAACAGTTTGGTTTTCTTTATTTCTTTTCGCTGAGCTGATTAAAACTGTGAATTTCCTCCTGAGAATCCGTAAAGTTCATCTGTATCTGTAGAATTATTGCACATGTGGTTTGTGTTTGACAGTTACTTTCCACTTGGATTACCTGTATGAGTTTAACTTTCAGCTTCAATTTTTTACCGTTAGAAAAAATGTTGACATACACAGCTTTGGAAATAATTAGACCATTTGGGATTTTCTATCAGCTCTTCAACGCGGTCTTTTGATTATTTATTCTCAGTCTGTAACTGTGTCTAGACTGTTTTTTAACATCAGATGTTCTTAATTTACATGTTACTTGTTACTGATAAAGATTGGCTTTTATTATCATTCATTTAAATACAGTTTATGTGTTGATTAGATTAGATTAGATTAGATTAGATTAATTTAGGTAAAATTAAGTTAAGTTAAATTAAATTAAATTAGATTAGATTAGATTAGGTTAGGTTAGGTTAATTTAGGTAAAGTTAAATTAAATTAGATTAGTTTAGATACATTAGATTAGATTAGATTAATTTAGGTAAAATTAAGTTAAGTTAAATTAAGTTAAATTAGATTAGATTAGGTTAGGTTAACTTAGGTAAAGTTAAATTAAATTAGATTAGTTTAGATACATTAGATTAGATTAGATTAGATTAGATTAGATTAATTTAGGTAAAATTAAGTTAAGTTAAATTATGTTAAATTAAATTAAGTTAAGTTAAATTAGATTAGATTATGTTAGGTTAACTTAGGTAAAGTTAAGTTAAATTAAATTAGATTAGTTTAGATACATTAGATTAGATTAGATTACATTAGATTAGATTACATTAGATTAGATTAGATTAGGTAAAGTAAAGTAGAGTAAATTTAAGTTAAGTTAAGTTAAGTTAAATTAAGTTAGGTTAAATTAAATTAGATTACATTACATTAGGTTAATTTAGGTTAAGTTAAATTAAATTAAATTCAGTTCAGTTAGATTAGATTAGATTAGATTACATTAGATTAGATTAGATTAGATTAGATTAGATTAGATTAGGTAAAGTAAAGTAGAGTAAACTTAAGTTAAGTTAAATTAAGTTAGGTTAAATTAAATTAGATTACATTACATTAGGTTAATTTAGGTTAAATTAAGTTAAATTAAATTCAGTTCAGTTCAGTTAGATTAGATTAGATTAGATTAGATTAATTTAGGTAAAGTAAAGTAAAATTAAGTTAAGTTAAATTAGATTAGGTTAACTTAGGTAAAGTAAAGTTAGATTAGATTTTATTGATCCCACAACGACGAAATTCAATGATAAAGGCGTCAACAGAATAAAGCGCAAGAAAAAGTGTGCGTGCATAAATATAGAGCAAAAACCAAGATAGTCCAAAAAAGCCCAAACAATATAAAATAAAAAAATAAGAATAGTGACAAAAACTATACAGACTATATACATATTTCCAACATATAAAATACATATTTCCGAATTGCATCAATGTCAGCGAGTACAGTATTAAAACGTAAACCAAACATTTCATGCGCCTTTGCCAGGTTTTCTGCTTATGAAATACCTTTACAACTCATAATTATGACTGTTCACTACTTTTTTTTCCTTTTTTTTTTTTTTTTACAGCATCTTAATCATTTCCAAAGCTGTAGATATAGAGTTTTTTTTTTTTTTTTTTTTTGTACCATTACATCCAAACGCAACTCCCTTTTGTTGTAATGGATATGAATTAACCTCAGAAGTTAATTATCCACGTCCAGGGAAATTATTTGGCAGGGTTTAACTGTTAAATCCTGCCAAAAACACAAAACTTTCAGCATAAATAACAAGTCCCAGAGTATTTCAGTGGAATTATTGTGTAAACGACTGGATTCTCCAGCTGCACCCCCCCACACACACACACTCCACCCCCTCCTCTTGTTACTGGACAAGAACAATAACACCAACATAAACCGGAATTACTCCTGAATCACGGGAAAAGCTGCCGAGTTGTTTTTTTGGCAAACAGCTGCAAAAGCAAATGAGAAAAAAAAAAAAAAGTCAGTCGATACGTTTAAGTGTAAGTTAGTTTACGAAGGGATCTGTGTGTGTGTGTGTGTGTGTTTGCCTTTTTATTCGTCTATACTGTGTCCATCCAGTTTGATGAAAGGTGCAGATTAAACCTGCCCGCTATAAAATATTTACCAACCAATTAGTGCTATCGCTGCATCGCCCTGCACAAACAGGATGCTGCAGTCGGGGAGTTCCTTATTGATCATTATCACAACAATGCAGCGGTGGACGTGTGACAGCAGGGGAAGCGTCGCGATTCACTGCAACAATCAAGGTCACTTCAGCCGTTCTGCTTTTAGGGGTTTGTTTAGCTCTGGGATGTCAAACTCATTTTCCCTCAGGTTCCAAACACAGCCTGATTTGACCTTAAGTGGGTGGGGTCAGGAAAATAATAACATAATAACCTATAAATACTGACAACTGCAAATATTTCTGTTTTAGTGCAAAAAAAAAAAAAACATTAAATTATGAAAATATTTACATTTACAAACTATCCAAACAAAAAAATAAATGTGAATAATCTGAAAAAAACGAAATTTATGAGAAAAATGAGTGCAATTTTAACTATTTTATGCCTCAGCTTGATCAATATTCATAAATGTGCGTTACAGATCAGATCTACAAAAGCACAAAACATTCCCACCAGAGGGAGAAAGTGAGAGCGAATGAATAATGGATCAATAATGTAAAGCGCTTTGGGTGTCTAGAAAAGCGCTATATAAAATCCAATCCATTATTATTATTATTATTATTATTATTATTATTATTATTATTGTTTAATAACAGGCAGAATATTAATACAATTGCACTTTATTTGCTTCAGATATTTCATGTTGTTCATATTTGTTCAGCTTATTCACATTTTATTGTTAAAGGATAGTTTGTTTATGTAGATATTTGTAATATGTACTTTTTTTTTTTTACACTAAAGCAGAAACAATAATTTAGAGTTGTCATTATTTATAGGTTATTATACTATTATTTGACTTGGTCTGTATGAATAACCTGAACTAAAACCAGTTCAGCACCATTAACTGTTAAAAATAAGTGTAATATTAACAGTATTATGTCTCAATTTATCATTTGATGCATTCATACACGTGCATTATAGATCAGAGCTACAAAGTCCCAAAACATTTAGGAACAGGTAGAATATTGATAAAATTGCACTTATTTTTTTTTTTTAAACATTTCAGGTTGTTCATATTTGTTCATCTTATTCACATTTTATTGTTAAAGGATAGTTTGTAAACATAAAAAATTTCAAAATGTAATGATTTTTGGCCAAAAAATTTGGAGCTGTCATTATTTATAGGCATAATGTTTTGGGTTTCTTTTTTACTTTAAAACAAAGAAAAGTTCAAGTCATTATTTATAGGATATCATGCTATTATTTGACTTAGGATCACATTGGTTAATTTCTTCAGTGTCATTTTGGCACAGATTCATCCAACAGGCTGGAATGGAACCTTTGGCGGGTCGGTTTTGGCCCACAGGCCACATGTTTGACACCCCTGTTTTCGAAGTAACCTCAAAAAACTGAAATTTCTTTGGAAAAATGAATGTGATTTTAACAATATTATGTCTCAATTTATCATTTTTTATATGTGCATTACAGATCTGATCTACAAATTGCACTTATTTTTCTTTAAACATTTCAGGTTGTTCATATTTGTTCAGGTTATTCACATTTTAATGTTAAAGGAGAGCTTATAAATGTAAACATTTTCAAAATTTTATGATTTTTGGCTGAAATATTTGGAGTTGTCATTATTTATGGGTATAATTTTTTGTCTTGATTCTGTTTTTTTTTTACTTTAAACAAATAAAAGTTTGAGTCATTATTTATAGGATATTATACTATTATCTTACCTAGGATCACATTGGTCTGTATGTGGAACCTGAACTAAAACCAGTTAGACACCATTGACGGTTAATATCTTCAGTGTCATTTTTGCACAGATTGATCCAACAGGCTGGATTGGAACCTTTGGCGGGCCGGTTTTGACCCACGGACCATGAAATTTAGGCCTCAACTTATCATTTATACATGTGCATTACAGATCAGATCTGCAAAGTCATAAAATATTTAGAAACGGGCAGAATATTGAAAAAATTGCACTTATTTTCTTTAAACATTTGAGGATGTTCATATTTGTTCTGGTTATTCACATTTTATTGTTAAAGGGTAGTTTGTAAATGTAAACATTTTCAAAATGTTTTTAGGCAGAAAAATTTGTTGTCATTATTTATAGGCACAATGATGTTTTGTTTATTTTTACTTTAAACAAAGAGGAAAAGTTCAAGTCGTTATTTATAGGATACTATACTATTATTTGACTTGAGATCACATTGGTCTGTATGTGGAACCTGAACTAAACCAGTTGAACACCACTGACCGTTAATTTCTTCAGCGTCATTTTTGCACAGATTCATTCAACGGGCCGGATTGGAACCTTTGGCGGGCCGGTTTTGGCCCACGGGCCACATGTTTGACACCCCTGTTGTAGAAGTAACCTGAAAAAACTGAAATTTCTTTGGAAAAATACGTGTGTTAACAATATTAAGTCTTAGTTTATCACTTATATATGTGCATTACAGATGCGATCTACAAATTGCACTATTTTTTCTTTAAACATTTCAGGTTGTTCATATTTGTTCAAGTTATTCACATTTTATCATTAAAGGATAGATCATAAATGTAAACATTTTCAAAATTTAATGATTTTTGGCCAAAAAATTTGGAGTTGTCATTATTTATAGGCATAATGGTTTTTTTTTTCTTTTTTGTTGTTTTTTTTTACTTTAAACAAAGAAGAAACGTTTGAGTCATTATTTATAGGATATTATGCTATTATTACCTCTGCCAGGAGATATTGTGATCGCTTTGCTTTGTGTGCGTACGTGTTTGTTAGTTAGTTAGTTAGTTAGTTTGTTTGTTAGCAAGATAACTCAAAAAGTTACGGACGGATTTTCATGAAATTTTCAGGAAATGTTGATACTGGCGCAAGGAAGAAATGATTAAATTTTGGTTGTGATGGGGGGTGGGTCATTATTTATAGGATATTATACTATTATTTGACTTGAGATCACACTGGCATGTATGTGGAACCTGAACTAAAACCAGTTGAACACCACTGACTGTTAATATCTTCAGTGTCATTTTTGCACAGATTCATCCAACAGGCCAGATTGGAACCTTTGATGGGCCGGTTTTGGCTCACAGGCCCCATGTTTAACCACCCCCATTCTAAAGTCCGGTTGTATTTGACCAGTAAAGACCATTTACAACAGCGGCAGAGCTTCCATAACGACAAAGGGTTAAATACCTCCAATACCTGTTTTAGCAGCTGAAAAAAAAAAAAGAAAAAGACTAATATTCTTCAACCGGACTCCAGCGAACAGAATTACCTTTGCACCTCGGTGGCATTTCCATAAATAAAACAAAAGGCGGTCTCAGCCTCACTTAAGGAGGTGATTTGTTGAAGGCTATGCATCTGTGAACGACAGATTAAATGCAACGCTGGCTCGGCTAAACAGCCATTCGTTCTGTGCCTTCACTCAGTTCGGTGTAGAAAATGAGTTCATTTGGAGGCTGGCACCTCCGAGTACACTGTGTGTGCTACCCCTTGACTAAAACAGCATGACAGGGTAATAAAGGCTAAGAAAACGCCGCTCTGTTTCTCAGCTCCCTCTGCTTTGGTAATTAGATTGTGAGCACTCTGAGCTGCTGATATAAGTGCAGTTAAATGAAGCCGTTGTCTCTGCGAGCGCATGGCGACGCAGATGAACGGATTCAGAACTAATAGAGCAGTTACAACCGCCATATGGTCCGATTGGAGAGGGACGGAGTGCACAGTCAGGTCGTTACCGAATAAAAACACTCGATATTCACCAAGTCCGCCGGGTTCAGGCAGAACATGGGCAGAAGTTGTGTGGGCAGCTGCAGTGGAAGTAGAAGAACTAAACACCAAAAAAGCATTCAGCTGAATCACCATGGGGAATCTGGATGACAAAGTCAGAATACTGTTAAAAAAAAAACAAAAAAAAACATCCCACTGGCCAAATGTTCTTAATTATATCAAAATTTCCTCATCTTGCCACATTTAACTTGGCTGGATTTCTTCAAACTGGAATCACTGACCATAATGAGCCTTAAAATAAGGAAATAAAGCCAAAACTGAAGCAAGCAGCCACTACAGTTATCTGCAGGAAATTGCTTTTTTTGTTGTTGTTGTTTTTTAAAGCTGCAGGAGGTGAAATCAGAGGGAAAACTATGACCAGAATTTATAAAATACACAACACACTTAAGGACTAAATAGAAACATATATGACTTTTCTAAGATTTAAGAATAAAGTAGTAAAAAATGTTTTGGTTTTTTTGTTTTTATAAATTAAAAAATAAAAATAAAATAAAATAAACAAGAAAAGAATAGAAATTTAAAAAAAAAAAAAAAAAAAAAGAATGTAAATAATTTTTTTTTAAAAATTAAAAAAGAAGAAAAGAGTAGTAATATATCCAGGTCACCTAGGATGGAATCTGATTAGTGATTGGTAATTACAGCTGTCAATCATGTGCTTAAATACCACCCACTTGTCTGAAAACGCCTGTGATTGGACAAAATGTAGGCGTCAAAGGGTTGATTTTCTACAGAACTAAATACACACACTGAATGTAACTTTTGTCAATCTTACTCTGAAACTACTCTACACTTATTCTTTTTATGTGAAAATTCTTCAAATTTCTGGTCCAAAGTTGTACAAATATATCATATCTAAAAGTAATAATAAGATAACTATAACATCCCAAAATGTAATTACATATTTTAAACATGATATTCACAATTTAGAATTTGTTGTAAATTTTTTCATCTTATTTGGAAAATTTCATATAGATAAAAACAAATATACTAAAACACACCCAAATTTTAAAATCTTCATATCAGAATTTGAAAATTCTATTAAATCTTTAGAATTTATCTATAATAAAATTAAAAAAAAAAAAAAAAAAAAAGCTCTAAAACCTTGGCTACTTATAGACAACTCTTCACTATTGTCTGAACTCTCTGTTACATTTATTTATTTATATCTGTCAGATTTGTTATTTTTATTTATTTATTTACCTTTTTATACTATTATTTGTAGACTATGCTGTGTATCTTTAAATGTATGCATTATTTTCTTAAACTTATATGTTCAGATGCTTTTTCCCTTTCGACATCTTGTTGTTTGTTCAAATTTTTGTACTGTATACTCAGTGTTTTCAATAAAGTTGAAAAAAAAAAAACTACATACACTGAAAATCAGAAAAATTTAACTACGACAGGCTTTAAATTATGGAAATTTTAGTCAATGACACTAAAAAACTATCAAGTACTGAAACTTTAATATAATCTAATATTAGTTTAAAATTTTTATTAAGATAATGGTAACGGTTTCTTTTTAAAATTACATTATGTTTATAGTGAAAAACCTATTTTAAACAGGAATAAAAAGAATGTGGCTAAAAACAGAATTATTCCAACTTTATGGTTAAAAACTGTATATGTTTATCTAAGTATGCTTTTGAATGCAGGAGTTTTACTTGCAGTGTAGTATTTTTTTTATAGTGTAGTATTAGTACTTTTACTGAAGAAAGGGGTTGAATAGTTCATAACCTATTGCTATAATAACTCACAAATAGTCTGGCTTTTCTCCATTCAGTTAACTCTCTGGTATCCCGTCCAGCGAGGCCCTTACTAAGCACCAAGTGTGCCATTTTGGCACACTTGTGGAATAATGTCAAAAAAATTTTCATACAGTTTGTTTTTAAGTCTTTTACACTTTTTTCTATTTCATCAACTTGAGCCGTAAATAAAAATACCAAATACTCAATAATTGTTGCATTTTTTAACCCTTTAAATGCCGTGTTTGTAATGTAAACAAACCATTTTTTTGGACGCAAAAAAAAACACAAAATCTTTTTTTTTTTTTTTTTTTCAATATACTTCATAAAAAGTGGATCATATATTTTTTGATTTTTTCATCCTGGCATAAGTCAATGATTAACTCCAACATTGGTTAATTTGCATTATTATTTTTGGCGCTAGGTCAGATGTTCAAAAATACTAGCATCTGTCACCAAGTGTGCCTAAAATGCACACCTATAACTCAAACTATTAAATATTATATACTGATTTATTTTTCTGCTCTAATTTGATTTTGTTTTTGTAAATCGAGGTCAGCCCTAATCATACATATCAAATGGAAGAAATAGTGCGTTTTAGGCACACTTGAGAGACAGATGCTAGTCTGGTAATTTTCTTTTGTTTACAATGTGCACATTTTAGTTGGTGGCCAGAATTTTAAAGATCATGCAAAAATGAACAACTTTTGAATTCTAACCTTATTTAAATTGTGAAAAATAATATGCAGTTTTTTTAAAACGAAGTGCAAAGTGTGCCTAAAAGGCGCACCCAGATACCAGAGGGTTAAGAAAAGCATAAAAAGTACAGCAAATGCATCTAAATTGCAGGAATATGTCCTTTTTTTAGACTTTCACATTACCTGCCTTCATACATTAAACAGTACTGGAAATAGACGGAGGCCTATTTCCATGAAAAATGATGCACTGGTCATTTCAGCTGCTTAAAAATGACTCTTGGCTGTGAGCGTCATGATTTATCCAGGCCTGGCAGCGGAGGCCCTGTTCATTCTGCTCACGGCTCGGGCCCAGCGGAGGGCTCATCGGCTCAGTGACGGGGGGTGGGGGTGGGGGCGTTGGCGTGAACACCCCCCCCACCCAGCTAACCCGACACCGATCCGCGCTGTATGAGACAATGAGGTCAGATGTCAGAGCCGGCCCACCTTGCCATCCGCTTTTGCAGACGCAGGCCTTCCCCTGGCACCGGCCTCGGTCCGGGTAGCCGCAGTTGGCCAGGCAGTACGGGACGTCGCAGGCTTCCCCTTTCCAGTTCCCTTCGCACTCGCAGTACACGGAACCGGTGGAGTTCCCCACGCGACACTCGCCGTGGTTGGAGCAGTTGTTGGGACACGTGTTCACCCTGAGACAGAAAAGGGAAAAGAGACGACACAGTCAGATTTACAGAGAACACACATCCCAGTCTGAAGAAAAAACATCAGGAAGAGGAATGGGAAAGGAGAACCATTCAAAGTAGCTCAGATCTTTGGAACCGTTAGACAGGGTTCCTACAGGTTTCTATAAGTATAATTTAAGACCTTTTTAAGAGCTTTTGTAGACTACTTCGGGCGTTTTCACACAGCGTGCTCGAGTCTGTATCCAAGTATGCTGGCAGATTCGTCCAACGGGCCAGACCGGAACCTTTGGTGGGCCGGTTTTGACCCACAGGCTACATGTTTGACACCCCTGTTTTAGAAGTAACCTGTTACCATTATCATTATCACCATGGTTGTTACCAGAGGTGATTTCTCAGAGACTGCAAGGGAAGTTCAGCTTCCCCTAAAATGACAAAAATTAAATGGTTAAATATGTACGCTTGTGTTGACATTCATCTAACAGAGGAGTTCGTACAGAATCAGCTTTATCACAAATCAACAGACTTGATGTTGTTCACTTCTCACACATTCCTGTGTCTCTGTTTTCTCATACATCTCTGCTCAGTGCATTTGTCCGTAGACACTCAGCGTCCATGCACTTCAATGGGACTGAGTGGAACAGTTTTTTGCATTGCCTCAAAATTGGACAGTAATTGGATAAATGCCACGATGTTGTCCCGCCCCCGGACGCTCAGTGTCTCTGGGGGTGAATGGAGCTGTGGGCGGAGCTCACTGAGCTTCCACGTGCTGATTGGAGGATCAGTCGAAAGGCTGAATCCCGTTTGATTGACAGCTATTTTCAGATCTCCTCCTTCACTGACACAGCTCAGTTTAATACCGTCACACATTCTGCTGTGAAATCGAGAGAGAAACCACTACGAAAGTACTCATTCATTTCTTGCACTGTAAATAAAACACACTCATTGTACTTCCTTGTTTCAATTGAACATAATTTCAATGTTTTCTTGTTTAGTTGGTACGATAAGGTCACTGACCATTTTCTTAAAAAGGAACAGAGGGACGAATTTATGTTTAAATAACTAGACAATTTTTTTTTAATGTAAGCCGACAATGAGCTTCCCCTGTCTGAAAGACGAGCAGTCACCACTGGTTGTTACTGTTTGTATTGTTGATACTTTCTTGTGAGGGTCGTCACCATCTTCTTCTCTCTTGCTCTCTGCCCTTAATTTATATTCTCATACATGATGTTGTTTTATCTCACTCCTTCATTTTTGCATTTATTTGACAGCACCGTGTTATGTTATCCCCACCCTCTTTACTCTGATTCGCTCAATTTATTTGAAGTGTCAGGTTTTCATGTTTGCTGCACACATCTCTTTTATTGTGTTGTTTCTGTTTTAGTGTCTTTACTTGCATTTTGTATCCTTCTGCTTTGTCTGTCAAAGCACTTTGTAAACTTCATTTTTAAAGGTGCTATATAAATAAAGTTATTATTATCCCTCTGGTATCCCGTCCAGCAAGGCCCTTACTAAGCACCAAGTGTGCCTTTTTCACACACTTGTGGAATAATGTCAAAAAAATGTTCATACAGTTTGTTTTTAATTCTTTTACACTTTTTTTCTATTTCATCAACTTGAGCCGTAAATAAAAATACCAAATAATAATAATAATTGTCACATTTTTTAACCCTTTAAATGCCGTGTTTGTAATGTAAACAAACCATTTTTTTGGATGCAAAAAACACAAAAAATTAATTTTTTTCAATATACTACATGAAAAGTGGATCATATATTTTTTGATTTTTTCATCCTGGCATATGTCAATGATTAACTCCAACATTGGTTAATTTGCATTATTATTTTTGGCGCTAGGTCAAATGTTCAAAAATACTAGCATCTGTCACCAATTGTGCATAAAAGGCACACCTATAAATCAAACTATTAAATATTATATATTGATTTATTTTTCTGCTCTAATTTGATTTTATTTTTGTAAATCAAAGTCAGCCCTAATCATACATATCAAATGGAAGAAATAGTGCGTTTTAGGCACACTTGGCAGACAGATGCTAGTCTGGTAATTTTCTTTTGTTTACAATGTGCACATTTTAGTTGGTGGCCAGAATTTTAAAGATCATGCAAAAATGAACAACTTTTGAATTCTAACTTCATTTAAATAGTGAAAAATAATAGTAAGTTTTATAAAACGAAGTACAAAGTGTGCCTAAAAGGCGCACCCTAGACCGGAGGGATGATAATGATGAATATGATGATGATGATGATTATTATTATTATTATTATTATTATCATGAGTAAGTGTAATCGACATGGAACAACTGAGTTACATCTGCTTTTCTGCAACGCCTTCCCACCGTCTCCAGGCTAAATACTCAAATATGTACCCCCCCCCCCCCCCCCCCCCAATTTGATTGTTAACAGCTTCATCCTGTGTCGTCGGCCAGTCCAGCTCCTGTCCCTGATCTCAGAGGTCCATCTACGCTGAGGCAGCGTCGGGCTGGAGGCAGAGGTACCTGGCAGACCCAGCGCCACCACAGGCTCAGAGCGGCAGATGGCAGACACGCCCAACCCACAGGAAAAAGCCGCTGCTCGCTGTGTCTCTCAAAGGTCATTCAGCAATCCAGTCGACTGCTCTGTTTACCAACACCTCGCACACGCAGCGTCCAAAATCACACTTATTCTTCAGAGTCGACGTGTCATTTTAGAGCCACAAGAGCAGATTTAATGACTATTAAATCCACTACATATATATTCAGATTTGTTTGTTTTGTTTTTTTATTTTATTATGTTTTCAGAGATCATGAAATATTGGAAGAACTGTTATCCACAACTGTCAGAGGCACTAGAAGATAGTAGATTATTATGAAGATAATTTTGTGTCTTTATTCTGCAAGCAAAGGGAAAAAAAGCCAAACAAAAAATCAAGATTTGAAAACAAAAATGAAGGTTTCAAGATTTTTGAGCTTAACAAACTCGATTGCATTCTCATTTTCTTTCATTTCAAATCTGAAACTTCTGCTCGCAGGCCAAAATGTTTGGTCATTTTAAAAGTTTTGTTTGCAAGTCCAAAGGTTTTGCACCTCTAAATCTTTTGCGAAGCGAAAATCTTAATTTTTTTTCTTTCAAATCTTCATTTTTTGTTTCAAAAGAGTAGTTTTGTTTGCCGTTTTTCCCTTTGCTTACATAATAAAGACACAAAATTATCTTCATGGATTATTAGTCGTTTTATTTATTTATTTTTCAAAAGTTATTAATCTATCACCATAAAAGAATGTTTGCTTTATAAGGTACAAATAAAAATGTGTTTCTTTGCATTACTTTTGATTAATTTTTGGCAGAAATGAATAAAATCCAGTCAGAAATGAATTACTCTGTGGACTGTTTGATAGGGATCATGAATTATATAAATTTAATGGAAAAGATGATTTATATGCTCCAGCTGAAGAAAAACCAAAGGGAAAATATCGGAGGAGATGAGACTGCTGCACAGGAAATGGACACTGAAATGGGTTTTCATGATCTCTCCATTTTTTAATTTTTTATTATAATAATTATTTTATTGTTTTGTTTCTTACATAAAAAAAAAAAAAAAAATCACCTGAAAAAATGTTGTTTTAATCATCTGTCTCTGACCTCATGTTCTATTTGGTTTTATTACAAAAGTGAAAATTTGATGATTAAAATAAAAGTGTAATAAAAATAAGGCTCTTTTCACTAAAAAAAAAATATGCCATTTTTGACTGGAGAAACACATTCATGATTGATAGTTATTATATTACAAGAGCCAAACAGGTTACATTATGAAGGTGGTTGTTGTTTTTTTTCTGAACAAGAAAGGTCTCCAGAGTAATAATCTACATTTTCTCATTTCATCATTTTCCACAGTTTCCAGAAAGGAAAACCTTGAATAATCACATTATTTGAAAATAGATCAAATTATGCTGAAGAAAAACACCAAGAAAAAACATGAAAAATGTGAAAAAGAGTCAACTGAAAACATATAGACAGAAGATATATGAATTTATCCAATTTCTTTCTCACTAGATTTAGAAATAAGTCAAATTCAGGTCATTTCAGAGCGGGTCTTCATCTGATTGTAATAATTAAATTATATTAAAAAAACATATTTTTACATTTATTATCTCTGTTTAATTTGCCACACATTTTAAGTGTGTATTTCTACTTTAATGCCCTTCGTGCTGATGTAAGTGGTGAATTATCTGTGTGTCTGTAACTAATTTTTCTTGTACAATAGCTGAGGTCTGGGGCTGTGGGTGGAGTGTGTGTTATGTAACACTGTTTTATCTGAACGCCTTTTATTAATTTTGTGTTTGTCTCTTTAGTACCCTTCAAAAATGAGACGCTACATCTAAACAGGGTGTGCTTTTAATTAAATCTCATCCGTCATTTGGTGGATATGCAGATCCAATCACTTACATCTGATCTGAGGTCAGGTTTGATGTTTTTCAGAAATGCATTATTACTAAAAAAAAAAAAAAAAAAAAAAATCAAAATATATAAAACCTGGCAGATATTAACTGTTTGTATCAAAGGCATGATGGTGACTTTTCTGCTGAAACATATGGTACATTTAAATATTTTCATCACAAATGGAAAAAATAAACCTGTTTCTGTTTGGATAATGTAAAGATGTTTATATTTGTTCCATGAGGATGTATTGAAATTTTCCGATATTCTATTCTTTTTTAATTTGAAGCTTTTCTCTTGGTTTCAGTGCTTCCATTCAGGTATGTGTATATTAGAGTGTTTGTCCAATCAAATTTCACCATCATGTGTTGCCGGGTGAAATAAATCTGCCCAGGGGGTAGTTGAAATTTTTTTTGGAAAAGTACATTAGATAAGTCATCATGTAACGAATACAAAATAAACAATAAGAATTAATGCTAAAATATAAAACACAATAAATACATTCATACAATAGCTTTATTGTCAATCATCTTGTTTAAGCTTTAGTAACATTTTAAGAACATTTCTATTTTATATTAATCAAAATGAGTTTATTTGAGTAACTATGTAATTTTTTTTTTGTTGATAAAAGGTTCATTCATTAATTAATGACCAATTAAAGAGGGCACTTTTCAGTTTAAATGTTGCAAACAAAATTTACTTTAAAAAATTACAATTACATTATATATTACTATTATGTTGTATATATATGAATGTATGTATGTATATATGTATATGTTGTTTGTTTACAAAGTTTTGAAAATACAAACACCTTTGGCACAGGAACAAATTTTACCTCATTTTTTTTAACTAAAAATGCTGAAGCAAGAGTCGGGGGTACTTGGCTTAAAAAGTATATTTCAGGGGGTACTCCACTGTAAAAAAATTTGAGAACCACTGATTTAACCAATCAGATTTCATATCAGCCACATGTGGATGCTACAGCAGGTGTACGATAACGTGGGTATTTTCACGTCATCTGATTGGACAGTCAAAAAGCAACTAGTCAGAACAAACTCAGCTACAAACACATCTGTAGAGACTTGAATAAAATTAAATATATCAGTTTAGATTTAATATCTGTTTACGACCCACAATGGCCGACAGAGGAGAAGAAGTAATATTATATATTACTCATCTATACTATTATATACTGTACATATATTATGAGTATAATTGATGAGTATTATGTATTTGATGAACATTTGTGTGTTTTTGTCATTTTATTCAAATTAAAATGTGCTTAGAGGTCTTATTTCTGTCTTTGTGCATAAGAAATCAATATAAGTGAATCCCCAAAGGAACTTTGTGTTGGTAAATGCAAGTTCTGCAAATTGACAGGATTTCAGTTCTGTTGCAACATGTTGATGGTCATATGAACTATGTTTTCAGCTCAAAAATGTCCAATTTCATCACAATTAATGCTATATTTTCATGTCACAAATGGCCAAGTTATATTTGAACTCAATTTACCTGAAAAACAAATATTCTATTCTTTTAGATTCCCCAGTTTTTCTTACCAGATTCTACCCTACATATCACGTTTTATTTTTACAGGTTGCAATCTGGAGTATGGTGCTGATCCATCCTGCTTATGTTACGCCAATACACACATTAAGAATGTCACACGTCACTTTTTAAAGCAACAGTTTTCTAATAATAAGCATTTTTATAAAGAAATAACAATTCTATACTGTTATTTACTCTTTAGTATGATGATAAACTATACAATAAATAATTCTGATCCTAGTTTTTGCACAGGGATCATTAGTGTAAACAGTGACATGGCTGCCGAGCATCAGTGTGATGGGATCTGTAACAACCATGTCACATCCGTCCACTGCCACATTTTGTGTTTCTGTGTCAGCTGTTATTGTTTTAGATCCACAATACTAACATTTATGAATAAGAGGAGAATTAGCAATAGTAAGTCTATAAGTTTATTACTAATAAAGTACTGCTACTGACCAGAGCATCATGGGTAATGTCACGTCCGTCCACCAGCAAAAGTTTTCACATACACGTGCTACTCAAAATCCGATATTTCTGAAAACAGAGCTTCCACTGTCAAATAATATCAGTAGTCTGTGCACAAATGGATTAGCATTATTTCAACACAGTTCTATGCATTTCTTACAACTTTTTTTTTTTTTTTTTTTACAAAAGTGGCCACTCATTTGACCCCCTAAGTAAATTTTTAGCCGATTAGATAAACATATAATAACAAAGAACTGATGACTGAGAAGGATTTCTGTTCATATACATATACACTACAAACAAAAAGTGAAGGATATTCCTTTTTTTTTTTGGGTCATTTTTGCCATTTGTAAATAAAACTATGTCTGGTCATTAAAAAATGCGTTTCAATTCAATTATGCAAGATACCTGTCTGTAACACAACACCCTGTTATATAGTGTTTTTTGCATGATATTCATGGTATAGTATTGACATTAAAATGTGGATTAAGTCAGGTCGAACACCACTGAAGGCCTAAGGTATTATTGTTAATAAAAAGTTAGAGTAACACTAAAGCTAGCAGTGAAAAAATGACCCTATAAACAAAAAAAAAAAAAAAAAAAAGGTTGGGAAAAGATACAAACCCATTCACAAACTAAAACAGGTAAATGTTGCTTATTTATCGAGTTTATGACCTTGGATGATAAGAAATACCAAAAAAAGCTGAGAACATTTTCTATATTTCTTCATAAAATGAATGCATTCATCTGTTAAAAAGCTTAACTCGTATACGTACGTGTGGAATAGTTCAGAAAAGATGTAAAAAGCCAATAGCGAGTTTTTAAAAGCCATAAAATAATGACAGTTTGAGCAGAAAAAAAGTCAGCGGCTGCTTTTATTTCCACCGCTGCCTGAAAAATGTTTGACACTGTAAACACATTAGAGTCTGTATCCAGAGGCAGCGCTTTTTCTGATGACTGCATCTATTTTCAACACAAATCCTACAGCGTTCAGCGTTCTCAGCACAAAAACGCTCATGGTATGAAAAGAGTTTGCATTTAAGAACAGCGTGGCACTCACCAATGACACTTCCATGTCATCAACCAATCAGAATCAACAGGAGGCGGGACTTATGATGACTATCTTATGAGTACTACTGTCAACAATGATCTAAACCTGAAGGATTACCATGATCTAAGGAAAGAACTGAACATCCAATACACTTTCTAAACTTTGCTGCATGATCAGGACATTAATATACATCGCAGCGATGCAGCTTCAGACGAAAACATCTCAAATTCAGTCACATGACCTACCAATTGTGTTCTACTTAGACTTAGCTGAGTAGTTCTACATTTAACTCCATCCAAATCCTATGTAGTTCAGCCTCCTCAGCGCAAAAACAAAACAGAGTTCAACTTTGAGAACGTCACACTCAATGACACTTCCATCTCATCAACCAATCAGAATCAAGCAGAGGCGGGACCTAAGCACTTTCCCATCAACATTAACCCTTTCATGCATGAATTATGAGAACATTAAGTCAGACTTTTTTCTTTATTCCTCTTTAGCCTTTGCGCCACCAAAAAAAAAAAAAAAGTGGTTCCAGTGGTTCCAGGCCCAACAAACCCCCCTCTTGCACGTACAGTATTGCTGCTTATTTTGTCATCAGTCCAGCTGATATCATCATGTCTATGCATGTACTGATGTCAGCATATCAACTGCCTCTATATATGTGCCAAGTTTGAAGTAAACAAACAAAATTTCGCCCATTATAAGTAAATGGAGGAAAAAAAAGATTTTGAAAATTCATTAAAAAATTTTAACTTTAACCTACTTTTCCCAGAATGTAATCACATCTATTCTGGGTCATTGGCAATCTATAAACCCAATTTGGTTTAAATTCAACCAATAGTTTAGCTCCTAAAGTGGTACCAAACAAACAAACTGAACCAAAAACTACACCCCTTGCCTCCCCTTCGGGGGGCGGGGTTATAACCTATAAATGATAACTACTCTAAATTTTTCTCTTTGTTTTAGTGTGAAAAAAGTAGAATTACATGATGAAAATCTTTACATTTACAGACTAGATTATTCACATTTTTTTGTGAAAAGACAAATGAATAACCTGTAATTTCCTGAGAAAAATACGAGGAACTTCACCAATATTACGCCTGTTATTAAATGTTTGGAGTTTTTGCACATGTGTAATTTGTAATGCACATGTGTAATCTGTAATGCACATGTGTAATTTGTAATGCACATGTGTAATTTGTAATGCACATGTGTAATTTGTAATGCACATGTGTAATTTGTAATGCACATGTGGAAATGAGAAGCTGAGGGATAATATTGTTAAAATTGCACTTCTACTTTTTGCACTAAAGCAGTGCTTCTCAAACTGTGGGGCGCAAAGGCTACCCAGGGTGGGGAATGGGATCGCTCCTGAGTGTTTTTTTTTTTTCTCCCGTAGCAGGTGACACTAATGTTTTAGCGTTGGAGCACCCTGGACTCATTTTAGGGACATACAACAAACAAATTTACTGCCATGGTGATCTGTGACTAGATAAAGAGTTTAGGTTTAGAGAACGGACAAGTATTGGACTGAAAAAGTAAAATATGCAATGTTTCTGTTTTTGCACAGTTTGCACTTTAATGTTCTGAGATGTGCAATGTAAACAGGCTCATTGCAGCCACTGATATTGTTAAAATGTTCATCTTTGTTACCAAAATGTGTTTGTTGTTCTAAAAAAAAAGTAACTTTATTGTCATAGTTACCTCCGCCAAGGAGGTTATGTTTTTGCCAGGGTTTGTTTGTCTGTTTGTCTGTCCGTTAGTGTGCAACATAACTCAAAAAGTTATGGACAGATTTTGATGAAATTTTCAGGGTTTGTTGGAAATGGGATAAGGAAGAAATGATTAACTTTTGGGGGTGATCCGGAAGAAATCCTGGATTCTGGATCACTTTGAAATTTTCGTTAACATTGTGGTAAATGGGGCCAAAATTTTCGTTTCCCAATATCTCGCTTAATTATTGACCAAAACTCATGAAATTTAACTCAGAAATTGACAATGGGGTCCTCTATCACATTTCAAAGGCTGATCCGGATCTGATCCAGAGGGCGGATTTTATCTTAATTTATATAAAAAATGGGGGTGCCCTTACTTTTTGGCCTACTGTGCCTTTAATATTAAAGGTAGAAATTTCTGACAAGCGCCATCGTGTAGCTCAGTCAGTTCTGCATCGGGAGTATGCCACCGGATTTCATGTAGCTTTAATACTTAAGGAGCTAGATCCAGAAGAAAACCGCCATTACGAGAAATGTGATTTTCGTGAATAACTACTGAACTAATAAGGATATAATTATGAATCCAGTTGCTAATGGTATGTTTTCATGGTCAAGGAATCTTAAAATATAGGTCAAATAAATATGGGACTAATATTTATGGTGGAAATCACAATATGGGGGAATTGTGCAAATCTCATGCAATTTGACTCAGGGATTTACAATGGGGTGTTCTATCAAATGGCAAAGACTGATCCGGATCTTTCAAAAAGTTATGGACAGATTTGGACGAAAATTTCAGGAAATATTGATACTGGCACAAGGAACAAATGATTAAATTTTGGTGGTGATCGAGGGGGGGGCACTGATCTGCCTTAGCGGAGGTCTGCGCTCTCAGAATGCTTTTCTAGTTGTAAGATAATTGCGCATTTCCTATTTTTATTTGAAGAAAATATTATCTCAGGGAGCAGTCTTGTTGAGTTTATTTGTATCATTCAAGCAAAAATCTTAAAGTTATTTTTAATTTGTACAACAAATTATTCAAGGAAAAGCAAAAAGTATTGTTAAAATATTGACGTTTCTTTCAATAAAAGTTATAACCGCACCACTGTTACAATGTTGTTGGGGTTGAGGGGGTCCTCATCCTCCAAAGGGGGGCCCGACAGAAAAAGATAGAGAACCACTGCACTGAAGTAACAAGAAAAAATTGAAGTTATTTATATGTTAATTTGCTCGTATTTAACTGGTCCGGTCCACTTGAGATCAAATTGGGCTGAATGTGCCTGAACTAAAATGAGTTTAACACCCCTGCTCATGAAAAGTGTTCACCATTGAACCCATTATAAAACGTGAACTGGTATCATCCCCACCATCATAAAGGCATTCTGAGGCTCGGCTCGGCCAAATTACTGTAAAATCAATGCGGAGGACATCAAAACCAGGATAAAATTCAGCGTTTCCAGCTGTAATGGTTGACTTTAGACTATTAGTGTGATAAAGTGTTGGCATCTTAAGGATGATGGTTAAATATAATGAGGCAGAAAAATGGCAAAGACTGCAATTAAGAACTCTGAAAACATAAAATACACACAGAGATGTCTGATTAACCCTTTCATGCATGAATTATGAGAACCTTAATCAAGATTTTTTTTTTCTTGTGTTTTTATTCCTCTGTAGGCATGAAAAAAAACAATGTGATTGAGTTTTTTCTATGAACCTATTTTTCATGGCGTTAAAAAATCATGTGTTTAATTTTAGAAGCAAAGAAACATGTATTTACTGATCTACTGTGTGAAAACTATCAGATAATAACATTTTTAATGCTGCTAATCAGATGTTTTCTCACATTTTAACAATACCTGCATGGAGATAATATGCAAAAAACAAACAAACTAAATTTTTTGTTAAAAAAAAAAAGAAAAAAAAAGTTAATTACAGTTTAACCCTTTGATGCATACTGGTCACTCCAGTGGACAGTTATTCTACGGCTGTTCTATTGTTTATTCATGGGTTTTGTTGTTTTAGTTCCATATCAGGACTCTTATGCATCATCCAAAACACTGCAATTCATACAATTACTGTAACTTTGCTGTTCTTGATAAACCTGATCTGCAGTAACATGTTTTAGTGTAAATCAATTGCTAATTGTTATTAGACTGTAATTAACAAACCTTTTTTTTTTATTTATTTATTTATTTTATTTTATTTTTTCTTTGTTTGCACATCCTCCTGAGACCCAGCAATGCATTTTGTCCTCTGTAGGGGACAAAAGTTTGACAGTTTTACTTTAAAAAGGCTGTCTATTACAAAGGACATTCCATTAAAAAAACCAATCAATAAATAAAAATAGTTTTAAAAATGTATCTCAAAAAAGTGTTGCATTATGCAGTTTCCAATCAAGACAACTTTTTAATGTAAAAAAAAGCTAAAACTGTCTATTTCCTGGGTCTCAGGAGGATTTTATCTCCATGAAATGAGTAATAACTAATATTAGAGTGTGATAAAATGATTGATTGATTGATTTACTTCAAACACGAATGTCAAACAGAAGAAAATAAATAAACAAAACACTTAAACATAAGACATATAATACATATTTGAAAAGGAGTGAGAAAAAGTACAACTTATAAACTCCCACCCCTTCTCCTTATATAATTAATAACAATAATAACCTCCCTCGTCTAATCATATCTATACACTATGCCATAATATGACTGATACTTACAAGTAAATGATTAGGTTTCCGGCTTTATATTATTATGAATAAATATAATATAATTTACATATACACATAATACAATAACACATATATGTAAATACAAATTCATACACAGATCTATACACACATATACACCTACATACACTGAACAAAAATATAAACGCACCACTTTTGTTTTTGCTCCCATTTTTCATGAGCTGAACTCAAAGATCTAAAACTTTTTCTGTGTACACACAAGGTTTATTTCTCTCAAATATTGTTCACAAATCTGTCTAAATTTGTGTTCGTGAACACTTCTTCTTTGCTGAGATAATCCATCCACCTCACAGGTGTGGCATATCAAGATGCTGATTAGACAGCAGGATTTTTGCACAGGTGTGCCTTAGGCTGGCCACAATAAAAGGCCACTCCAAAATGTGCAGTTTTATCACACAGCACAATACCACAGATGTCACAAGTTTTGAGGGAATACACAATCGGCATGCTGACTTCAGGAATCTCCACCAGAGCTTTTGCCTGTGAATTGAATGTTCATTTCTCTACCATAAGCCATCTCCAAAGGTGTTTCAGAGAATTCATGAAGAAGACTGTGCGAGGAAAATGGTGGTCACACCAAATACTGACTGGTTTTCTGACCCCCCTGGACCCCCCAATACAGTAAAACTGCACATTTTAGAGTGGCCTTTTATTGTGGCCAGCCTAAGTCACACCTGTGCAATAATCCTGCTGTCTAATCAGCATCTGGATATGCCACACCTGTGAGGTGGATGGATTATCTCAGCAAAGGACAAAGGAGAAGTGTTCACTAACACAGATTTAGACAAATTTATGAACAATATTTGAGAGAAATAGGCCTTTTGTGTACATAGAAAAAGTTTTAGATCTTTGAGTTCAGCTCATGAAAAATGGGAGCAAAAACAAAAGTGGTGCGTTTATATTTTTGTTCAGTGTATATACACACACACACACCTATACATATATTTACACACACTTACCACATACTTGTACATCTTTAGAACACCCAGTGATCCCCAAGCCCTCCCTCATCCCTGTACTTCTGAAAAATTGTGTCTTTGTACCTCTTTTTAAATTAAAATGTGACAAAACATTAGGAATTTAGCAGTTAGTAGAATTAAAAATGCTTTTATTTCATAGGTTTCACACAGTTTATCACTTTCTGATGATGAGTTTTAACCCTTCCATGCATGAATTATGAGAACCTTAATCATGATTTTTCTCCCCTGTTTTTACCCCTCTTTAGGCATGAAAAAAAAGGCAATTGACAGCTTTTTATGAACCTATTTTTCATGGAGCTGCAAAAACGTCCACTCAAATGTATATGACGCATTTAATTTTTGAAGCAAAGAAACCTGTATTTACTGATACACAATGAAAACTATGAAATTTAAACACTTTTAATGCTGCTAATCTGATGTTTTCTCATATTTAAACATACTCTAATACTAGTTCTTATTCACTTCCTGGAGATAATATACAAAAAACCCATTTTGTTAAAGAAAAAATGATAATTACAGTCTAATAACAATTGATTTACACTCAAACATGTTACTGCAGATCAGGTTTATCAAGAACAGCAAAGTTGCATGTGCATAAGTGTCCACTGTGTTGGCTGATATGGAACTAAAACAACAAAATCCATGAATATACAAGAGAACAGCTGGAGAAGAACTGTCCACTGTAGTGACCAGTATGCATGAAAGGGTTAAATAAATGTTTCTTTGCTTCAAAACTTAAATGCATAGTGTCCAGCTGAGTGGACATTTTTGTAACTCCATGAAAAATATGTTCATAAAAAAAATAAATAAATAAATTGCGTCATTTTTTAATGCCTAAAGAGGAACAAAAACACTCAAGAAAAAAATATTGACAAAGGTTCTCATAATTCATGCATGAAAGAGTTAATAACAATTATCTTTTTTTTTTTTTTTTTTTTTTTTTTTTTACAGTCAAACATGTTAGTGCAGATCAGGTTTATCTGGAACAGCAAATTTACAGGAATGGTATGAAAATGTCAGGGTACGGGATGATGCATAAGTGTCCACTGTGTTGGCTGATATGGAACTAAAACAACAAAAACCATAAATATATAAGAGAACAGCTGGAGAAGAACCATCCACTGTAGGGACCACCCCAGCCAGCATGTCCATGTGGGCCCCAGAAGGGTCACAATTGGGCTGCATATAAGGGTCCCATGTGGGTTTGTCCGCAGTTTCCATGGTGGCCCCACATGTGTTTGCCCATATCAGAATCCGAATCAAAGTCAGAATCAGAATCAGAATCTCTTTATTGAATGAAATTGAGGCAAAGCTCTCAGGTTCAGAGCAAGAATTTACAGAAAAATATCAGTAAAACAACAACAAATATCAGTCAAAGGCACAGATATTTACATTAAAAAATAAAAAGTATTGCAAACTAAGATATTTGTAAAACAGAATTTAAGTAGTGCAAATGATATGAGAAGTAAATATTGTGGGACAAATAGTGTGAAAAATAAATACTATCAGATATTCAGATCTCTGATTCTGATTTTGATATGGGCAAACACATGTGGGGCCACCATGGAAACTGTGGACAAACCCACTTGGGACCCTTATATGCAGCCCAAATGTAACCCTTCTGGGGCCCACATGGACATGCTGGCTGGGACTATGCATGAAAGGGTTAAAACGCAGATTCACACGAGAAACTCAAGGGGAAATGTTTGTCTTAAAGTGAGGCACATTCAACACGATGCAAAGCCAGTCTCCTAAGTTTGCAGTAAACTCGAGCAAACATATTATCATCCATCACAGCTGAGAGTAAAGTGAGCAGATAAACATGTTTGGGAGCGAGGCAGTCGACACAAAGGGCCCTCCACGTTCTTTCATGTTCCTTGAGTGGTCGGATGGTTTGATGTGCCGGCTCCTCCACCTCTCTCAGACACCAAACGACCGGGCGCCCGGGGCCGCCTCGCTTTCATCTGCCTGTGCGTTTCTCAGCCCGACTTTAATCCCATCGCTATGGCGACGGTGCCGAAAAGCGGGCAGGAACGCAGCGGTGCATTGTGCCCTTTGCAGATGTTTGGAAGGATCCGCTTTGTGGTTATTTGTTTTTTTTTTTAGGAAAACTTTTCCTTTTTGTGGCAGCCGCGAGCTCAGAGAAAACGACAGACAATTTTCTAGTGGGATTATTTTATATTTTCGCTGTCGATTAAAGTGTCGGAAAAATGCTTTTCCCCCGAGTTACAGATGACATCCTGATGCACAACTCAAAAGATTCTTCATTTGAGAGTTGAAACGGGAAAAAAAACACAATTCTCCAGTTTAGATAAATATTTTGCTGTTTCCTTCCTCCTCTGAGTTATCTTAATAATTAAAATAAATTGATTATTTATTTATTTATTACCTCCATCAAGGAGGTTATGTTTTCACTGGGGTTTGTTTGTTTTTTTGTTTGTCTGTGTGTTTGTTAGCACGATAACTCAAAAAGTTACGGACGGATTTTCAGGAAATTGTCAGGAAATGTTGATACTGGCACAAGGAACAAATGATTAAATTTTGGTGGTGATCGGGGGGGGGCTGATCTATCTATCTATTGTGCAAAAGTCTTATTCCGCCTTTATCTTTGTTGCTTTTCCAGGCTTCAAATGATCATACATATTTATTTCTCATTGTCTTTTCTTCAGATACAACTAGAAAATAGCGATGTCCCGATATGTTTGGTTTTTTTTGCTTCTGATCCAGTCCAATTTTTTTGGGTTAGTTTTGCTAATATCATTCGATATTGATCCAATACCAACTTTTTACAATGAAATTCTGACTCAAATTTGGAGTCATTATTTATAGGTTATTGTGCAATTATTTTACTCACGTTACATGTGGAACCTGCCCATTTAAACCAGAGTGATTTTGCAACAGTGGCCATTTTTGTCAAACACTCTGCTTTGCATATTTACTTTGATTTACACTGGATATCATTTATATTTACTGAGTTACTGCGTCGATCAACTTCCTACCTCTTATAATGAGGAAATTTTTCAAAGTGGCACCAAATCCAGAATCAGATCCGGATCCAAATAATTTCACTAACTTTTGTTGACATCATCATAAAGAAGCTGTATACCAAGTTTGAAGTCAATCGGAATTGTAGTTTCAGAGAAGAAGACGATTGAAAGTTTTGTAACAGATGACGACGACAGACGATGACGACGACAACAGATAATGACAGACAATGACAGACGACGACAGACGATGATGACAGACGACGACGACAGACAATGACAGACGACGACAGACAACAGACGACAACAGACGGCGACAGACGATGGCGACAGACGATGACGACAGACGATGACGACAGACGATGACGACAGACGACAATGACAGACAACAAACGACAACAGATGATGACAGATGACGACAGACGATGACAGAGGATGATGATGACAGACGACGATCACAGACGACGATCACAGACAACGAAAGACGACGACAAATGCCGCATGATGACAATAGTTTACAGCCTGTCAGCAGGTAAGCTAAAAATTAGCAATCTGGCTCAGCTACTACTGAATGGAGCACATCAGGAGGATTTAGAAGTGGGTATACGCATGGATGACTGAAAAATAAGTAGGTGTACTCCATATACCGCTGTATACCCTGGACTACACCACTGGTTACCAGGTACAACCCCAGAAGAAAAAAAACTGTGTAGAATCAAGTCAAGCCGATATGGAAAGGTGCGGTGGAAAAGCAGCATATTAAAGAAACTTGGCAGATTAGAGCGTCGTATAATCTGGTGTTTTGTAGATTTTTTAGAGTACGATGAGACAAAAGAGACACAACACTGAAAGCCCAAAGGTGGAGTCCTGCTCATCAGTTCTGTCATTCATTAACCCTTTCATGCAATTATGAGAACCTTGGTCACAATATTTGTGTGTTTTTATTGCTCTTTCGGCATGAAAAAAACATGTGATTTAGGTTTTTTTTTTTTTTTTAAGGAGTTACAAAACTGTCCACTCAGCCGGACCCCATGCATTTAATTTTTCAAGCAAAGAAACATGTATTTAAAACCTAATCTCAGCAAGTGATATGGAAAAGTATGCAATAAAAACATTTTTAATGCTGCTAATCACATGTTTTCCCACATTTTAACATACTCTAATACTAGTTATTATTCATTTCATGGAGATAATATGCAAAAAAAAAAAAAACGGTTTTGTTTGTTGATTTACACTAAAACATGTTAGTGCAGATCAGGTTTATCAAGAACAGCATAGTTACAGTAACGGTATGAAATGCACTGTATGGGATGGTGCATAAGTGTCCACTGTGTTGGCTGATATGGAACTAAAACAACAAACTCCATGAATATACAAGAGAACAGCTGGAGAAGAACTGTCCACTGGAGTGACCACTGTGCACAGGATTCCTACAGGATTCTACAACTTAAATTTAAGACTTTTTAAGACTACTTAGAACTGAATTTAATGTCCATTTTACAGTCAAACTGGTAAAATTCATGACTCCTAAAATTTAGGAAAATGTATTTATTTACTCCAGTGCCTTGATTCCCACCACTCCCAGTCACTTCTCAGCGGGGGCTGCAGAATTAGCGATAATTGGTTCCTAATTTCAGTATAAATTGTTCGATTGGATTAGGTCTACATTCTTTGCAGCTTGGACATTTCCCAGACACATTTAAACAACACAGCGAATACATTTATGGCAACAGAACTTAAGACCTACCATATCAAATTTAATCCATTTTAAAGACTTTTTTAAGGTATTAAATGTAGATTTGGAAATTCAAGACTTTTAAGACTTTTTAACCCTTTCATGCATGAATTATGAGAACCTTAATCAAGATTTTTTTTTTCCCTGAGTGTTTTTATTCCTCTTTAGGCATGAAAAAAAAAACAATGTGATTGAATTTTGTTTTTTTTTCATGAACCTATTTTTCATGGAGTTACAAAAATTGTCCACTCAGTTGGACACCATGTGTTTAATTTTTGAAGCAAACAAACATGCATTTACTGTCATAATGTGTGAAAACTATGGAAAAAATTGTTTTAATGCTGCTAATTTGATGTTTTCTCACATTTTAACACACTATAATAGTAGTTATTACTCACTCAAATAATATGCAAAAAACAACAAAACACAACAGCTTAAAAAAAACCCTGTTAATTACAGTCTAATAACAATTAGCAATTGATTTACACTAAAATATGTAGCTACAGATCACATTTCTCAAGAACTGCAAAGTTACAGTAATGGTATGAATTGCAGTGTATTATGGGATGGTGCATAAGTGTCCACTGTGTTGGCTGATATGGAACTAAAACAACAAACTCCATGAATATACAAGAGAACAGCTGGAGAAGAACTGTCCACTGGAGTGACCACTGTGCATGAAAGGGTTAAGAAAGGACCGAACATTCTCCAGCTGTCTTCACTAAACATTCCAAAAGCAGAAGCTGAACGGCAGACAGCGGTGAAACAAAACCACCGCAGCATCTCTACATGATCCCTTTGATAAAATGCTGTCAAGCAGCCGTGCCAATGCAGAGGCTGAATCATGCAGAAAGTGATAGGTTTGTTATGCGTCATCATGTCCCAAGGAAGGCTGTGAAGTGGGCTGTCTGCCTAAGAAAAAAAAAAAAAAAAAAAAATCCTCAGCAGCCAGTAAACCAGAACTGATGTGCACCGAGGCTCTGAGCTCAGGACGCAGCGTGGAGGCATTTAGCAGATACACTTATTAACGGACTGACACTATCGCCAACCCATGTGTAAACCCCGACAGCACTACACACTCAGCTGCACAGGATTAGAGGCCACGGAGATGAGGAAGCTGTCGTCCTATCTTTACGACAACAGAGCGTGACTGTGCTTTTGCCTCTTACATTATTTTGAAGAACCAACATTTACAGAGACCATACTTAATCCCGTCCCAGGCTATTATTTTTCTCATTTCCTACAAGTAAAGCTTTTGGACTTTTTCTTTCCCTTTAATTTTATCCCATAAACAACAGTGGACGGCTTGAATCTTTAACTAGAAATAACATTCTACGGTGTGTGTAAAAGTTTGGACTTTACTATATTTGTCTGAACACAGATGTAAGTTTTTGACGCTCTTCCTGTTCAGTGAAAACCACGTATCTCCAAATCGAGGTTATTACACTGGTCAACAACAAATTTATTGTTGAAGTTTTTTGAGCTGATTTAGGATAATTTTGCTGTGCTGAATCCAAAAATCACATTAATTTTACTCAATCAGGTCAACTTTCTGAACTATGCTAAATATTGGCTTTTTAACATTTTTGCTTACATTTATGGGCATTTTCACATCATATGATACAAAATTCTTTCATATTTCTTGCAATAAATGAGTTCTGAAGATTTTACTTTTGCCAATTTATGATTAATGTGTCGTATGGTGCTGCCAGCTAAAATTGCTAGAGTGAAATAAATTGCTTTCGTATCAATCCGACGTTGACAAAGATGAAAACGAAGAGAATTTTATCCATAACACTGGTCAACAACAAATTTATTGTTGAAGTTTTTGGAGCTGATTTAGGATAATTTTGGTGTGCTGAATCCAAAAATCACATTAATTTTACTCAATCAGGTCAACTTTCTGAACTATGCTAAATATTGGCTTTTTAACATTTTTGCTTACATTTATGGGCATTTTCACATCATATGATACAAAATTCTTTCATATTTCTTGCAATAAATGAGTTCTGAAGATTTTACTTTTGCCAATTTATGATTAATGTGTCGTATGGTGCTGCCAGCTAAAATTGCTAGAGTGAAATAAATTGCTTTCGTATCAATCCGACGTTGACAAAGATGAAAACGAAGAGAATTTTATCCATAACACTGGTCAACAACAAATTTATTGTTGAAGTTTTTGGAGCTGATTTAGGATAATTTTGGTGTGCTGAATCCAAAAATCACATTAATTTTACTCAATCAGGTCAACTTTCTGAACTATGCTAAATATTGGCTTTTTAACATTTTTGCTTACATTTATGGGCATTTTCACATCATATGATACAAAATTCTTTCATATTTCTTGCAATAAATGAGTTCTGAAGATTTTACTTTTGCCAATTTATGATTAATGTGTCGTATGGTGCTGCCAGCTAAAATTGCTAGAGTGAAATAAATTGCTTTCGTATCAATCCGACGTTGACAAAGATGAAAACGAAGAGAATTTTATCCATAACACTGGTCAACAACAAATTTATTGTTGAAGTTTTTGGAGCTGATTTAGGATAATTTTGGTGTGCTGAATCCAAAAATCACATTAATTTTACTCAATCAGGTCAACTTTCTGAACTATGCTACATATTGGGTTTTTAACATTTTTGCTTACATTTATGGGCATTTTCACATCATATGATACAAAATTCTTTCATATTTCTTGCAATAAATGAGTTCTGAAGATTTTACTTTTGCCAATTTATGATTAATATGGTTTTTTAATATTACAGGTGAATGAAATGGCTTCGACTAGAACAGGGGTGGGCAACCTGTGGCTCCAGGGCCACATATGGCTCTTTGGCATCTGTCTATGGCTCCTTTGGTCAAAAAACCTAAGGAACATTTTGAAATTATCTGAAAGAGTCATTACTTTTTAACACTGTTTTCAGCCTAAATCTATTCTAACTTTGTCCATCAGCAGAAATGCACAGGCTTTACATGGAATAAAATCTTTTTTTCCACAGCATAAAAACCAAAATGGATTATTTTCTTCCCAAATTCAATACAAGATGCTCAATTTGCATTTGGTTGTAGTTTGTAAGTAAGCCACTATACATGAAAGTTGTGCTTTTTCTCCATTGCGCAACGTAATTATGTTTTAGAAAAAGTGTCCATCATTTAAAAAATGTAACAAATCTTGAATGTTTTCTTTCTTGTAGTTGTATAATTTCATAAATGCACCAGACATTGTATTATTATAATGGAAATACAAAGTTAAATAGCAAACTAATTCCAAATAGGCTACAGCAGAGCAGTCACCTCATGGTAAAATGTAGATGGGTTTACATTTATTTTTATGGCTCTGGTCAGATTTCTTTCTTTTTTCTAGACAAAAATGGCTCTTTGGGCTGTAAAGGTTGCCGACCCCTGGACTAGAAGATCTTGCAAAAATAAGCCTGACGTATTCTGCTACATCTACGGTGAATACATAATAAATAATAAATACATCCTGTTAGAAAATTATTTTTTTTCTCTTAAAACCTATTTTGGGTGAGAACTATATAAAAAAATCAACGGATAAAGTCACAAAAATGTAATGAATTTTGTGAGAAGATCAAATTCTTCAAAAGCAAATTAGCCAAAAAAACCTGACTTGATTGAGAAATACCGATGTCATTTTTGGATTTAGCGGTGCAAAATGGGCCTAATTCAGTTGAAAAAACCTAGACAACTTGCAAAAAACATTTTTTTGTAACCCAGTGTTATCGTTAACAAAAAACTAACAAAATGACGACAACTAGAATTGTAAAATATTTTCGTTACCTGAAATAAATAAAAACTATAATTAAAAGAAAAAAACAATAATTAACTGAAACTGTATTGTGTGTTTATAAAATTAACTACGTCGTCTAAAAATTAGAAATCAAATTCCCTTAGTTTTTGTCTTTGTCAATGTCGGATTGATATGAAATCGATTTATTTCCCTCAAGCAAGTTTAGCTAGCGGCACCATATGATATTTAACGGTCCATCTCTTCTCGTCACTTGTCGTTTAGAGTCGTCTTCTCGTCCCCACTCTACCTGGAAACATGCAGACTAAAGTTGGGAGAAAGCAGAAGAGTCCTGTCTGGGATTTATTTGAATACGACGGTGAAGAAGATAAAAGATATTAAAAAAAAAAAAAAAAAAAAAAAGGAAAACTAAACTAAAACTAAGCATTTAATTACGAAAACTAATAAAAACTAGCAAACCTGCTCTAAAAACTAATTAAAATTAACTGAATTACAGAAAATAAAGTCAAAACTAAATAAAACTAAACTATAATGAAAATGTAAAACTATTATAACCTTGCTCCAAATGTGTTGATTTTCCAATACGAGACAAACAGAAGGATTGATTATTTTTTCTTAAACTGACAAAAAAAAATTTCCCTCTAAAGCCAAATAACAACTCCCACATTAGGTCTGTTTTTCGAGTTCCTTACAAGTTTACTTTTTGGATATACATGGTTTTCACAGGACAACAATACCACAATCTAATAATGATTGGTCAGTGTATATTTTGGTAACTGGATTTTGTTTTCAGAAACAAAAGAAAAACTAGTGGTTCATTGATTTTTGTTTTAAAATAGAGGAATTAAAATTGAATTTCAAGGCGTTTTTTTTTTTTCAGTGTCAAAACAGATAAACCAAATTTAAAAAAAAAAAACATTGATTTTTATTTTCTCTTTCTCATAACAAAAAAGAAGGTTACTACCTGACAGAAATGGAAATTTATTTTTTTCATTTTCTGAGACCAGTCGTAGACATGCTCCGTCCACGAATGTCTACGAACTCCAGATTTCGTACAAACCCATCCTTCGTAAGAATTTTTGTGACCTAGGCATTGGTGCTCTTTCCTTGAAAACGACAACTTCCGGTCTCAGAAAATGAAAAAAAAACAGCTGTTTTTCGTTTGTTTTTCCATTTCTGTCATGTGGCATCTTTCTTTTTTGTTATTAGGAAGAGAAAATGAAAATCAATCCATTTTTTTAAAATTTGGCTTATCCGTTTTGACACTGAAAAAGACAAAAATTCAATTTTAATTCCTCTATTTTTAAACGAAAATCTATTAAGCACTAGTTTTTCTTTTGTTTCTGAAAACAAAATTCAATTATTCACTTTTTCTTCAGGTTTTTGTCAGTTTTTATATAATAATGTTTGAATTAACTGAGTTTTCATGAATATCTAAATCAAATACAGGAAATTAAATATAGGAAAATACATTATTTACATTGAAACATGCTAAATATAGAGGATAATATTAAAATAAATGCTGATAAATGACTAAAGAAAGGTTAAATAGAGAGAAAAATTCATCTGGCAACTACCACAAAAGTCGCCCTGGGTCTGTATGGTGAAACCACCGACAGTTATGAAGCTGTTAAACTGAGCTCCACCATAAACGTGGAACGGTCGTGTCCTCTCACCTGTAGGAGATGTTGAAGCCTGTCAGGTTGTAGGCGGCGTCGCTGAAGAAATGCAGCAGCGCGTAACCCGACTGAGACACCACCTCTGGAACCGTCTCATTCCCGTAACGTTCAGGGACAATCAGACCACTGGAAGACCCACACAAAAACACAAACAAACTCAACAAACAGCAATGTTTTCCACCAATATGGATTTTTCTTTTTTTTTTTAACTTTTCTACCAATATGGATTTTTTTTTCTTTTTTTTTACTTTTCTACCAATATGGATTTTTTTTTTCTTTTTTTAACTTTTCTACCAATATGGATTTTTTTTTTTTCTTTTTTTAACTTTTCTACCAATATGGATTTTTTTTTTTTCTTTTTTTAACTTTTCTACCAATATGGATTTTTTTTTTCTTTTTTTAACTTTTCTACCAATATGGATTTTTTTTTTTTCTTTTTTTAACTTTTCTACCAATATGGATTTTTTTTTTTTTCTTTTTTTAACTTTTCTACCAATATGGATTTTTTCTCTTCTTTTTTTTTTCTTTACTTTTCTACCAATATGGATTTTTTCTTTCTTTCTTTCTTTTTTTTTTTTTTTTTTTACTTTTCTACCAATATGGATTTTGTTTCTTTTTTTTGTTAACTTTTCTAAAAACATGGATTTTTTTCTCTTTCTTTTTTTTACTTTTCTACTAATATGGATTTTTTCTTTTTTTTTGACTTTTCAAAGGATATGGATTTTTTCTTTTTTTTTTCTTTTTATTATAAATTTTTAAAACACTTTAGCAGCACAGTAACTACAAAAACAGAGCATAAAACAACAAGGGGGGTGGGGGGTGCTGTTCCATATGCTCTCATCTGCTTCTCCACATCAGATCTGGTAACAAGAGTTAGTGTCCTTGAATACGCTCCATTTCTCCCACCTTCGATTAAAAGTTCCCACCTTAATCCTCAGATCAAATGTTAATTTTTCCATGGTATACATTTCCTCTATAATGTCCAGCCACTTTTTAACCAGTTCATTTTGACAACCTTTTTGCAAGCAACCATGAATATTTTAAATGAGTAAGCATCTTCTCTTTTAATTACATCATCAGGTATTAGACCCAGGTAGATAGTCTGTGGGTCCACTGGAATTTTGTAATTTACTGATATGGATATTTACTCATAGTTCAGGCTGTTATTGAATGCAACACCAACATCTGTGTAAAAGGTGTTTTTCAACCTTGGGGTCGGGGCCTCACGTGGGGTCGCCTGAAATTTTTGGTAATAGATAAAAAAATTTTTAAAATTAAAAATTAAAAACGTACTAATAAATAATATACGTTGAGTTGACAGAGACAATCCCAATCCATAACAGACATGACAAACTGTGAAGCTGAAACTGAAGCACTGTGGTTCTGTTTATCTGTCAAATGTTCATTGTGGTCAGTTTCAGATGCTGCAGCTCTTTCATAATTCATAGTTTGAGTTCTTGTTTGTTCAGTATTAATTGTCAGCCTTGTAAATCCAAGCTGGACTGACTGTACATATCCTGACCAAGGAAAATCAAATTCTCACTTTGTGCAGTAATCTACACCTGGCTTTTCTGCCTCTGTCCATAATAATATACATTATATAGACTAAATCAGTGTTTTTCAACCATGGGGTCACCTGAAATTTCTAGTAATTGATAAAAAAAAAAAAGTAAATAAATTACAATAAAAAATATTTTTTAATGATTCAATATATCATTATAATTAAAACACCACACATTTTTCCTAATAAAAATCAAGGATATAATATCTGAGAGGGCGTATCTTGATTGACCCGATCACGTTACCGCTTCAACCTGACAGTCAAAACCGGACCGAACAGAAAATGGAAATTTTTTTTTTCGCCTGTCTGGCCCCGCTAAGACATCTCCAAGAGAAAAAAATCTCCGTTTTGAATGTCTGGGGTTGCCAGAAATGTGTGATGTTAAAATTTGGTCACGAGCCAAAAAAGGTTGGGAACCACTGGCCTAAATGTCGTCTAAAATTAACGTTTATTTGAAACATAGTATAGCAAACTATTACATCATCAAAAACAAATTTTAGACAAAAAAAAAAAGTCTCCGTTTTGAACGTCTGGGGAGAAATGTGTGATGTTAAAATTTGGTCACAGGCCAAAAAAGGTTGGGAACCACTGGCCTAAATGTCGTCTAAAATCAACGTTTATTTGAAACATAGTATGGCAAACTATTACATCATCAAAAACACATTTTAACAAAAAAAAAAAAGTCTCCGTTTTGAACGTCTGGGGAGAAATGTGCGATGTTAAAATTTGGTCACAAGCCAAAAAAAGGTTCGAAACCACTGGCCTAAATGTCGTCTAAAATTAACGTTTATTTGAAACATAGTATAGCAAACTATTACATCATCAAAAACAAATTTTAACAAAAAAAAAAAAAAAAGTCTCTGTTTTGAAAGTCTGGGGAGAAATTTTTGAACGTCTGGGGAAAAATTTGTGATGTTAAAATGGGGTAACGAGCAAAAAAAAGGTTGGGAACCACTGGCCTAAATGTCGTCTAAAATTAATGTTTATTTGAAACATAGTATAGCAAACTATTACATCATCAAAAACAAATTTTAGACAAAAAAAAAAAAAGTCTCCGTTTTGAACGTCTGGGGAGAAATGTGCGATGTTAAAATTTGGTCACAAGCCAAAAAAAGGTTCGAAACCACTGGCCTAAATGTCGTCTAAAATTAACGTTTATTTGAAACATAGTATAGCAAACTATTACATCATCAAAAACAAATTTTAGACAAAAAAAAAAAAGTCTCCGTTTTGAACGTCTGGGGAGAAATGTGTGATGTTAAAATTTGGTCACAGGCCAAAAAAGGTTGGGAACCACTGGCCTAAATGTCGTCTAAAATCAACGTTTATTTGAAACATAGTATAGCAAACTATTACATCATCAAAAACACATTTTAACAAAAAAAAAAAAGTCTCCGTTTTGAACGTCTGGGGAGAAATGTGCGATGTTAAAATTTGGTCACAAGCCAAAAAAAGGTTCGAAACCACTGGCCTAAATGTCGTCTAAAATTAACGTTTATTTGAAACATAGTATAGCAAACTATTACATCATCAAAAACAAATTTTAACAAAAAAAAAAAAAAAAGTCTCTGTTTTGAAAGTCTGGGGAGAAATTTTTGAACGTCTGGGGAAAAATTTGTGATGTTAAAATGGGGTAACGAGCCAAAAAAAGGTTGGGAACCACTGGCCTAAATGTCGTCTAAAATTAATGTTTATTTGAAACATAGTATAGCAAACTATTACATCATCAAAAACAAATTTTAGACAAAAAAAAAAAAAGTCTCCGTTTTGAACGTCTGGGGAGAAATGTGTGATGTTAAAATTTGGTCACAGGCCAAAAAAGGTTGGGAACCACTGGCCTAAATGTCGTCTAAAATCAACGTTTATTTGAAACATAGTATAGCAAACTATTACATCATCAAAAACACATTTTAACAAAAAAAAAAAAGTCTCCGTTTTGAACGTCTGGGGAGAAATGTGCGATGTTAAAATTTGGTCACAAGCCAAAAAAAGGTTCGAAACCACTGGCCTAAATGTCGTCTAAAATTAACGTTTATTTGAAACATAGTATAGCAAACTATTACATCATCAAAAACAAATTTTAGACAAAAAAAAAAAAGTCTCCGTTTTGAACGTCTGGGGAGAAATGTGTGATGTTAAAATTTGGTCACAGGCCAAAAAAGGTTGGGAACCACTGGCCTAAATGTCGTCTAAAATCAACGTTTATTTGAAACATAGTATAGCAAACTATTACATCATCAAAAACACATTTTAACAAAAAAAAAAAAGTCTCCGTTTTGAACGTCTGGGGAGAAATGTGCGATGTTAAAATTTGGTCACAAGCCAAAAAAAGGTTCGAAACCACTGGCCTAAATGTCGTCTAAAATTAACGTTTATTTGAAACATAGTATAGCAAACTATTACATCATCAAAAACAAATTTTAACAAAAAAAAAAAAAAAAGTCTCTGTTTTGAAAGTCTGGGGAGAAATTTTTGAACGTCTGGGGAAAAATTTGTGATGTTAAAATGGGGTAACGAGCCAAAAAAAGGTTGGGAACCACTGGCCTAAATGTCGTCTAAAATTAATGTTTATTTGAAACATAGTATAGCAAACTATTACATCATCAAAAACAAATTTTAGACAAAAAAAAAAAAAGTCTCCGTTTTGAACGTCTGGGGAGAAATGTGTGATGTTAAAATTTGGTCACAGGCCAAAAAGGTTGGGAACCACTGGCCTAAATGTCGTCTAAAATCAACGTTTATTTGAAACATAGTATAGCAAACTATTACATCATCAAAAACACATTTTAACAAAAAAAAAAAAGTCTCCGTTTTGAACGTCTGGGGAGAAATGTGCGATGTTAAAATTTGGTCACAAGCCAAAAAAAGGTTCGAAACCACTGGCCTAAATGTCGTCTAAAATTAACGTTTATTTGAAACATAGTATAGCAAACTATTACATCATCAAAAACAAATTTTAACAAAAAAAAAAAAAAAGTCTCTGTTTTGAAAGTCTGGGGAGAAATTTTTGAACGTCTGGGGAAAAATTTGTGATGTTAAAATGGGGTAACGAGCCAAAAAAAGGTTGGGAACCACTGGCCTAAATGTCGTCTAAAATTAATGTTTATTTGAAACATAGTATAGCAAACTATTACATCATCAAAAACAAATTTTAGACAAACAAAAAAAAGTCTCCGTTTTGAACGTCTGGGGAGAAATGTGTGATGTTAAAATTTGGTCACAGGCCAAAAAAGGTTGGGAACCACTGGCCTAAATGTCGTCTAAAATTAACGTTTATTTGAAACATAGTATAGCAAACTATTACATCATCAAAAACACATTTTAACAAAAAAAAAAAAGTCTCCGTTTTGAACGTCTGGGGAGAAATGTGCGATGTTAAAATTTGGTCACAAGCCAAAAAAAGGTTCGAAACCACTGGCCTAAATGTCGTCTAAAATTAACGTTTATTTGAAACATAGTATAGCAAACTATTACATCATCAAAAACAAATTTTAACAAAAAAAAAAAAAAAAGTCTCCGTTTTGAAAGTCTGGGGAGAAATTTTTGAACGTCTGGGGAAAAATTTGTGATGTTAAAATGGGGTAACGAGCCAAAAAAGGTTGGGAACCACTGGCCTAAATGTCGTCTAAAATTAATGTTTATTTGAAACATAGTATAGCAAACTATTACATCATCAAAAACAAATTTTAGACAAAAAAAAAAGTCTCCGTTTTGAACGTCTGGGGAGAAATGTGTGATGTTAAAATTTGGTCACAAGCCAAAAAAAGGTTCGAAACCACTGGCCTAAATGTCGTCTAAAATTAACGTTTATTTGAAACATAGTATAGCAAACAATTACATGATCAAAAACAAATTTTAACAAAAAAAAAAGTCTCCGTTTTAAACATCTGGGGAGAAATTTGTGATGTTAAAATTTGGTCACGAGCCAAAAAAGGTTGGGAACCACTGGCCTAAATGTCGTCTAAAATTAGCGTTTATTTGAAACATAGTATAGCAAACTATTACATCATCAAAAACAAATTTTAGCCAAAAAAAAAAAAAAAAGTCTCCGTTTTGAACATCTGGGGAGAAATTTGTGATGTTAAAATGGGGTCACAAGCCAAAAAAGGTTGGGAACTACAGGTAAAAGTTTAATGAATAAACAGTTCAGTTCAGTTTCTCTGGAAATCACGGTGACACTTTCTAGAGCTGCGGTCGTAGTCGTACCTGAACGCAGCCAGGAGGGGGGCGTAGATGGAGTCTCCATCGTAGACGTACAGATGATCCCAGCTGCACTCGGTGGCGAAGTGGTTGAAACGCAATCGAAGTATGGTGTTTGGCCTGAAAACACACACAAAAGGACCATGATTATATGATCCCCATGGGTTAAATATTCAGTTCACAGCAACAGTGTTCAGTCAAGGTTATTTTATAATCATCATTTTGCAGTTATTGTCAAACAAGCGTCATAATTCTAAATAATCATGCTGTCAACAGTTTGCGTTCACCTCGACAAAAACAATTGGATGAAACTTGCAGAATTAACATGTTATTATTCCCACATTGTTTTCCCCAGTCTGACTGCCACCCTTTTACTGGGATCATCTCAGTTGTTTTGCTGTTAGTGTTTTCTATTGGTTTTCAGATGTTGTAGCAGCTGTTTTGTTCCTCACTTTTGTTAAAGATTTAATGTGTTTTTGTAGCATGTGGGGTTCCTTCTACAATAAAGTACATATATTTAGAAAAGCATAATTATCATATTACAATTATTTGAATTTAATGGGGAAAAAAAGAGGTAATTTTAAATAATCGCGTTAACTGACTCCATTCAACTCTACGAAAACTTTTAATATACTAAATATTTTGTCAATATTCCTACACTGTTTTTCCCCAGAACCTACTACTACCAGTTTGTTTTGCTATCTGCATTTTCCATTGGTTTTCAGATGCTTCAGCTGTTTCTATCAATTTACTTAATTTTTGAAGATTTACAGGAGTGATATTTTACTTTTTTAAATGGAATTCTGCATTTTCAAACATTCCCCTGTGGTCTGCATAAACTGTAAATGCTCTGCTTGGGTCTGAATTCTTCATTAATTCAACTCCACAGGTGCATCTTCAACCCTGTATCTGAGTAATGACACCAGAAAGGTGGTTTTGAGCGCTGGCACTTTAACCCTTTCATGCATGAATTATGAGAACCTTAGTTGAGATTTTTTTTTTTTTTTTTTTTTTTTAGTGTTTTTATTCCTCCTTAGACATGAAAAAAACATTGAGATTGAGGGTTTTTTTTTTTTTTCATAAATTTACAAAAATGTCCACTCAACTACACCATGAATTTTATTCTTGAAGCAAAGAAACATGTATTTAAAACCCGATATCATAAAGTGATGTGAAAACAGTCAAATGAAACCATGTTTAATGCAGTTAATCTGATGTTTTCTCACATTTTAACATATTCTAATACTAGTTATTACTCACTTCATGGAGATAATATGAAAAAAATAAATATTAACAATTGATTTCCACTCAAGAACCAATCAAGAACAGCAAAGTTACAGTAATGGTATGAATTGCAGTTTATGAGATGATGCATAAGTGTCCACTGCGTTGGTTGATATGGAACTAAAACAACAAAACCCATGAATATACAAGAGAACAGCAGGAGAATAACTGTCCACTATAGTGACCACTATGCATGAAAGGGTTAAATGCACGAGCCACTTCAGGCCCCGCCCCCATCCAGGTTGTTGACCGTGCTTTCTGTCTCGTTCAACCACTTGTGTTCGTTAATACAGCCAACAACTGAACATTTGAGGTAATCGGCTCAAAGTTTGGACATACTTTCCGTTTTTACTACAACCGTTGCTGCTGACAAACAATTATGTCGTACTAGGAGAAATGTTTGTTGGAAGTCTTGATGTTATATGTGCGAATGTCGTGACTTAACTAGTTATAAAACTTAACAAATTAAGCAGGAATTGAAACAGGTTGTAGAAATCCACTGGATTTTTGCCAAAATTAATATAAAGATAGCTTTGCAGCACCTGGAGGGTTCAAATTCAAACTGTATGAACTATTAGGGTCCAAATACACAAATAAATGAACCAAAGACTAATAAAAGTGGGTTTAGCAAAATATGACCCCTTTAAGTGTATGGTTGTGGGGTCTGGGGGTCCTTCCAAAAGAAAACATTTTTGAGGAGAAAAAAAAAAGAAGTTTTGTTGCACCTTTTTTGTCCTACATGTGTACATATACTTGGAAAAGCATCCAAAACATCCAAAAACTTGTTGAAATGCACTGGCGACCAAAAAGTTAGAGCTAGATCTGATGCTCTCCATATTGTTCTTTCATTCATGTGGCTTTGGTTTGGCCCAAAAATGGCTTGGGTCCTGGAGCTAAACCTTATAATGCAGGGTTTTTCCTAATATTAAAAGCCTTAGCTGCAGCATCCAGGCTTGTTTGGACTTCATCTAGGCCAAAAAGTACAATTAGCCCTTTCAATGTTGTTCATTTATCATCTGATAAACAGAGATATGGCATTACTCTGCAGCTTGTGGTTCCAAAAATGAAAAAGAAGCTTTGCGGGGTTGCCCCAAAGCTGTGGAACCAGTCGCCCTTCGATGTTAGACAGGCTAAGTCTCTGCCTGTCTTTAAATCGCATCTAAAAACACACTTTTTCTCATTGGCTTTTAATCAATGAGTGAGATGTTTCTTTTTTTATATTTTCTTATGCTGTTTTTATCACATTTTACTTTGGTCTCTGTTTTTATGATGGTTGCATTCTGTTGTTCTTAGCCCGCTTTGCACCCTGTGTTATCACTGTTTTTACTTATTTAATCCCTTGTTTTATGTTTTGTGTATGACACTTTTGCACTGCTGTAAAGTTCTTAAAGTGGTATGGCATGGCATGGCATGTATGGTACGGTATAGTGCAGTACGGTATAGTATAGTATAGTATAGTATAGTATAGTGCAGTACAGTACGGTTCAGTATAATATAGTATAGTACGGTATAGTACGGTACAGTACAGTATAGTACAGTATTTTACAGTATAGTATAGTACAGTACAGTACAGTATAGTATAGTATAGTACAGTACAGTATAGTATAATATAGTATAGTATAGTCTGGTCTGGTATGGTACTGTTCCAATATTATGTGAAATTACACAGTACAGTATAGTATAGTATAGTATAGTATAGTATAGTATAGTATAGTATAGTACGGGACAGTATAGTACAGTACAGTACAGTATAGTATAGTATAGTACGGGACAGTACAGTACAGTACAGTACAGTATAGTACGGCATGGTGCGGTATAGTCTTGTCTAGTCTTGTCTAGTCTAGTCTAGTCTGGTCTGGTACTGTTCCAATATTATGTGAAATTACACAGTACAGCACAGCATAGCATAGTATGGTATAGTATAGTATAGTATAGTATAGTATAGTATAGTATAGTATAGTATAGTACGGGACAGTACAGTACAGTACAGTACAGTATAGTATAGTATAGTATAGTACGGGACAGTACAGTACAGTACAGTACAGTACAGTATAGTATAGTATAGTATGGCACGGTACGGTATAGTCTTGTCTAGTCTAGTCTAGTCTGGTCTGGTACTGTTCCAATATTATGTGAAATTACACAGTACAGCATAGCATAGCATAGCATAGCATAGTATGGTATGGTATAGTATAGTATAGTATAGCACGGTATACTATAGTATAGTATAGCATAGTATAGTGTAGTATTGTGCAGTACAGCACAGTATAGTATAGAACGGTATAGTATAGTATAGTATAGTATAGTATAGTATAGTATGGTCTGGTACTGTTCCAATATTATGTGAAATTACACAGTACAGTATAGTATAGTACAGTATGGTATAGTATAGTATAGTATAGTATAGTATAGTATAGTATAGTATAGTATGGTATAGTATAGTATAGTATGGTACGGTACAGTACAGTACAATATAGTATAGTATATTATGGCACGGTACAGTATAGTCTTGTTTAGTGTAGTCTAGTCTGGTCTGGTACTGTTCCAATATTATGTGAAATTACACAGTACAGCATAGCATAGCATAGCATAGCATAGTATAGTATAGTATAGTATAGCATAGTATAGCACGGTATACTATAGTATAGTATAGCATAGTATAGTGTAGTATAGTACAGTACAGCACAGTATAGTATAGGACAGTATAGTATAGTATAGTGTAGTATGGTCTGGTACTGTTCCAATATTATGTGAAATTACACAGTACAGTATAGTATAGTACAGTACGGTATACTATAGTATAGTATAGTATAGTATAGTATGGCACGGTATAGTATAGTATAGTATGGTATAGTATAGTATAGTATAGTATGGTACGGTACAGTACAGTACAATATAGTATAGTATATTATGGCACGGTACAGTATAGTCTTGTTTAGTGTAGTCTAGTCTGGTCTGGTACTGTTCCAATATTATGTGAAATTACACAGTACAGCATAGCATAGCATAGCATAGCATAGTATAGTATAGTATAGTATAGTATAGCATAGTATAGCACGGTATACTATAGTATAGTATAGCATAGTAAAGTGTAGCATAGTACAGTACAGCACAGTATAGTATAGGACAGTATAGTATAGTATAGTGTAGTATGGTCTGGTACTGTTCCAATATTATGTGAAATTACACAGTACAGTATAGTATAGTACAGTACGGTATAGTATAGTATAGTATAGTATGGCATGGTATGGTACGGTATAGTATAGTATAGTATAGTATAGTATAGTATAGTATAGTATAGTATAGTATAGTACGGTATGGTACGGTATAGTTCAGTTCAGTACAGTATAGTATAGTATGGTACAGTACGGTACAGTACAGTTCAGTATGGTATGGTACGGTACGGTACAGTTCAGTATAGTATAGTATAGTATAGTATAGTACGGTACGGTACAGTACAGTACAATATAGTATAGTATGGTTCTGTTCCAATATTCTGTGAAATTATACACTCCCTGGCTAGAAGAACTTCCCACTTGGATTTAACTACATAAATAGTTCAGATCCATCCATTGGATAATTACTGAGGTGATTAATAGTACCTTCTCATTTCTGAAACAACCATCAGTTTGACAGAGAGCATAAATATTGGATAATACCCGGATTCATCCTCAGATTATGAAAGAGATTATAATTAAACTTCATTCCACTCCTTTCTGAATGTTTTCCTTTCTTTTCATATAAATCTTTTGGTGGTTTGGTTTTAATGGTATATTCAAATAAATAAACAGAGTGATGAGACTGTATTTTCACACATGCACCGGTCTTGGGAGATTCCAGGTCTGAACCACTTTGAGGATCTTTGGGATGAGGGAAGAAGACCTTACACAGTGGTCCAACTCTCCATCATCTAAACAAGACTTGGACAAAAATTAATACAATTCTGGCATCGCATGAGCATTAACCCTTAGGGGTCCATGGTCACAGGCCTGAGACTGAATCATACGACATTTTCAAGATTTCGATGAGAAAACCGGAGAAAACACCTAAATAAAGATATGCTTTTATGTCAAATATTGGAGAATAGTTTTAATTTATTACAATTTTAATTTTATATAGCTAATATCTAGAACCAATATTCACTTTTAAAGTCTTTGAAAAGGTTTGTTAAGCATCTTTGTGTTATTTATGCAATAAATTATATACATTTTTCAAATCAGATTTTAGATTCTTTGTGTGTTTTTTGGCCTTTTGTGTTTACATAGTACACAGGTGTCAAACATGCGGCCCGGGGGCCACATCTGGCCCGCCAAAGGGTCCAGTTCGGCCCTTGGGATGAAGGTGTGAAATGCAAAAATTACACTGAAGATATTAACAATCACTTTAGTTCAGGTTCCACATTTAGACCAATATGATCTAAAGTGGGTCAGACCAGTAAAATACTACCATAAGAACCTATAAATACTCACAACTTCAAATTTCTGTCTTAGTAAATGTAAATATTTCCATATATTTACACTAAAACAAAGTATAATTTCACAAAAAATGTGAATAACCTGAACAAATATGAACAACCTGAAATATTTTAAGAGAAATAAGTAAAATTTTAACAATATTCTGCCTGATATTAAATGTTTTGTGTATTTGTAGATCCACTGTGATCTGTAAGTTATAATAAATATGTGGAAATTGATAAACTGAGGCAGAATATTGTTAAAATTACATTTATTTTTTTCAGGTTGTTCATGTTACCCACATTGTTTGAAAGGATAGTTTGTAGATGTAAACCTTTTTAGAGCGTAAATTAACTATTTTCACTCTTAAACACAAAGAAAAGTTCAGAGTTGACATTATTTATATATTATTATGTTATTATTTTACTGGTTCAGCCCACTGCAGATCTAATTTAGCCGAATATGGCCCCTGGAATAAAATGAGTTTGACACCCCTACCATAGCTACTGATGTAAGAACTTAAGTGATTTTGGTTATTATCAAGAAAAACATGTTAAATGGATAGATATCAGCTCTGAAATTAAACGACTATGAGCTATTTTTGTTGTTATGATTATATTTGTCCAAACAAATGTACCTTTAGTTGTACCAGGCATTAAAATGAACAAGAAATTGAAGAAAACAAGGGGTGGTCTGATCATTTTTTTGTGACTGTACATTGACCAGGAAAACTTTAATTTGACGTTTTATCGCATTTTATTTGGGAAGATTATCGATTGTGCAGGATCCTGAAAAGATGTTTGATAACTGCCTCTGGGTAACTGACCTACTTTCGGAATTGCAGCTTCCATTTGCAGACTTTACAAGCTCATAACTTGTGTTGTTGTGCGTCCTGCAGTATCAATTTGTCCAATAAATCCCACGCACCAATCGCACTTATTAAGCTCTGTTCCCACTAGAGCGATGCACACGGCAGGAAAGTTACTGATTTCACCGTTGAAAATTGGCTCATTGCAAAACGCACCACCCACTTTCACTACATGAGCGGTGTAAAGAGGATGAAAAACATGAAAGGTAGATAATTAACCAACTGGCAGAGGAGAACCATTTACCACCTACAACTAACACTTACTGGCATTTTCTGCTGCAGTTACACACCCCGGCTCTACATGAGCAGCAGAAAACACGTAGTAAAAAAAACGTCCAAATTCAGCTTTTATAATTCTGCACATCAGCGCCTGCTAATCTGAAGCTGTGGTTGTTTTATTTCAGGCCCCACCTGAAATGGGAGAATGTATCCCACGGGAAAATTAAGGCACCTTCAAGTCCCAGCGCATGAGTAAAATGTCCAGTACCCACAATGCAATGCGGCAGACTGGCACTAATCATCACTCTGTAGAGCTGAATTTTACACTGCATCTGTGCAGAACTATTACACTGACTTTGAACTCTACTGTTACAGCTGCTTTACTCTCCATAGAGCTAAAAAATACTCTATGTAGGTTAAAATAGTTTGACTCTGAAATGTCGACAGTGCATATTTTTACTGTGTACACATTGAAAAAAAAACACAAAATTTAACAAAAACGTGACTTTTTATTCGTCAGGATTCAGTCAGTTCATTACCCCGGTGCGTTTGCTCATATGCACATATTCGACTACAACAGCTTCTCTCCAGTACTCAGCGCCGCCCAAGACAATTAAGATCCATTTAAAGAGCTAGAAAACAACCCAGATGGGAGAACAACAGTAGATGGTACCAGATCCATCTTCACTATGACGAAGCAGAAATGTATAAACCAGCTTAACCTCGAACAACACCCGTGATAAAAAAACACTGTTAACCCATAAAGTTGGAATAAAACATTTTTCCTTGGTCTCATGAAATGATCGTGACAATGTGATTTATTCTTGATAGTTGAAGTGTAACTGGGACTCAGTATGTAATCACTGCACCGGGTCAAAGGTCATAACTGTTGTAAATAAATAGGAATAAAAAGAGCAATGTGTCAGAAAACAATTATTTCAACTTTATGAGCAACAGTGAAAAAAAGACGACAGTTAATATTCTGAGCAATTGTAGAAACATGGATACAACCAAACCCCCCTATAAATATAAACGGTTAATTTCTAAAAAGGAAAACTAAATTACAGACTAATGAAAACATAATTAACACCAATCATTCCTGCCTGTGACCATCAGACTGTTGAATTCCACATTATAACCACATTATTTTAATAACACAACAATTTTTGCACACTTATTTGTGTATATTTCTTTTAACTATCCTATTCATAATATATTGTATACACCAGAACGTGGATGGATGGATGATTATTATTATTATTATTATTATTATTATTATTATTATTATTGTTATTATTATTATTGTTATTATTATTATTATTATTAGTAGTAGTAGTAGTATTGTTGTTGTTTTATTATTATTATTATTATTATTATTGTTATTATTATTATTATTATTATTATTGTTATTATTATTATTGTTATTATTAGTAGTAGTAGTAGTAGTAGTAGTAGTAGTAGTAGTATTGTTGTTGTTTTATTATTATTATTATTATTATTATTATTATTATTATTATTATTATTATTATTATTATTATTATTATTATCATTATTATTGTTATTATTATTATCTAGTAGTCTTTCTCAAATGGGGTTTTTTGAAATTTTAAAAAATACAAAAATACATAAAATAAGTCATCATGTACTGAATTTAAAATAAATAATGACAATTAATGCTGACATATAAAACACAGTAAATACAAATAATATATAATAAAATTGACACTCCTGACCTTATTTCATTTCAATATTTTTAAAAACTCAGAGCCCCCCCCCCCCCCCCCCAAAGCTTTGGTAACATTTTGAGAAAATTTCTATTTTATATTATTCAAGATGAGTTTATTTGAGTAATTAAATAATCATTTTTTGTTGATGAAAGGTTCATTTATTCATTTATTAAGGACCAATCAATTATTTTTTTCTTATCAAGGAAAGAGGGCACTTTTCAGTTCATATTTTGCAAAATTTACTTATTAAGATTCGTTATTTTTAAGATATTACAGTTATTAAATATATGTTGTTTGTTTAGAAAGTTTTGAAAATATAAACAGACACCTTTGGCACAGGAACAAATTTTTTCCCCATTTTTTTCAATCAAAAATGCTGAAGCGAGAGTTGGGGGTACTTGGCTAAAAAAAAGTCTATTTTAGGGGGTACTCCACTGTAAAAAGTTTGAGAACCACAAGGCTAGTACATATTGTATAACTTAATGTTCTTATATTATATCGTAACATACAATTTCCCCCTTGGATTAATAGATTTTAAAGATTTGGATTACAAATATTATGTTCGATATCTTCAATACACAATAGCTTCACTCTTAAAATTTTTGTATCTTTATTATAAATCAGCAGCTAAAAGAAATAAACTCTTAGCCTAAGGGCAGCAGACACAGACACAGTTAGAGTTAAAAACATCTGTTTGATTTATAACGTTCATGAGATTCTAAAAACTGCCACAGCTCCAAATTTGATTAGATTTGCGAAATGAAATCACGAAAACATGCGAGTGGAAAACAAAGTCCTATTTAGTATTGCTATTATCGGTGGAACGAGATGTGCGGGAAATGTTCTGAATAGCCACTTTTTATTCCTCTGCGTTTTATTTATGAGAGCGGTGAAGTGGCGGCTCGCGAACCAGACCGACCCGGAGACGACGTCAGCCTCGAGGTTTGATTAGACAAGAGGGCATGTGAGCGGCAAAATATGAGTCTAATGTAACTGAGGACCGAGCGGGGACATGCGACAAAGACCCCGTTATTCTGCTCCAGCTGTCGTTTTAACCCGACAGCAGAGCCGCACGCCACATCTCACAATTTTTTTTTTTTTTTTTTTTTAAAGTATTCGTGTCATTCTGATGCATATGATGCGCGTGACACTGTTAACCTTTGGCCGAGACGGAGCTGAGGTCTTAAGGAAGCATATAAATGTGCCATTAGCGTGGAATGAAAGCGGCGGACGGCAGGACGACCCGGTCATTAGAGACGACCCTCGACAAACAGGAAGGTCACGAGTACAGGTCCCTGAGGGGCACAAACACCGTGACGAGGCAGACGTGAGTGTGACTTCCAGGCCGGGTCGCTCACAGTTAGTCCACATTAACTCTGTAAAAGCCTGAACCGTTAAATCATTGACAGAATTCTTTGGAACTGGAGCTTTTATTGGTCCTTCTGTCAGTTTTGTATCATATTTGATACATCTGGTCTCAATGCTCAAATATTATTATTTTTGAACAAACAAAAAAATACATACAAAAACAATATATCAACAGGTATTCAACACTGTAGATCAGTTGATGGTTTGGTTGCAGTCAAATGAAAAATAGCAACAGCATCACCCCACCCCACCCCACCCCCCCCAAAAAAAAAGGGAATTTCCCTATAAGGCTAACACAACTGCTATCCCTTAGTTTGAGCTAAACTGCAACTAAGCACCACATTATCCCTGTAAAGCCTGAACCATTACATCATTGATAGAAAATCCCAGTTCTTTGTAACTGGAGCTTTTATTGGTCCTTCTGTCCTTCAGTTTTGTATCATATTTGATACATCAGGTCTCAATGCTCAAATATTATTATTATTTTTGAACAAACATAATATATCAACAGGTATTAAACATTTTAGATCAGTAGATGGTTTGGCTGCAGAGGAGTGAAAAATAGCAACAGTATCACCCCCCCCCCCCCCAGAAAAAAAAAAAAGTGAATTTCCCTATAAGGCTAACACAACTGCTATCCCTTGGTTTGAACTAAACTGCAACTAAGCACCACATTAACCCTGTAAAGCCTGAACCATTACATCATTGACAGAAAATCCCAGTTCTTTGTAACTGGAGCTTTTATTGGTCCTTCTGTCCTTCAGTTTTGTATCATATTTGGCACATCAGGTCTCAATGGTCAAATATTATTACTTTTGAACAAACAAAAACATAATATATCAACAGGTATTAAACATTTCTAAAAAGCCAAATAAAAGTCTACATTCTAATCATAATTATCTGTTGCCATATTAAATTTTTATTACTTAAAATTCGACGGATGTTAAAGTTGATTCTGATTTTAATCTAAATAGCCAAATAAAAGTCAAATTTCTAATCATTTATCTGTTGCTATATTAAATTTTTATTACTTAAAATTCGATGGACATTAAAGTTGATTCTGATTTTAGTCTAAAAAGCCAAACAAAGTCTCCTGTCTAATTGTATTTATCTGTCAAATACAGCTCCACATGTCAAAAACACATACACATTTATATTTCTAACAGAGTTGACATTGGTAATAGTCTTTGACGCAGCTCAAGATAAAAAAAATTCAGTTTATTCAAGATGCAGCAGCTAAAGCTTCTACGTCCTGTGTTTTTCCAATAACCGCCACCGTGTGTGATATTTTATTAAATAATGTAGGACACATACATATGCATGCACATACATGTCATTATAAAATGGAGCAGATTCTATCAATAATGAAGTGAACACGTATTGAATTTTCATGCATTACATAATAATAATAATAATGCTGCAGTGCTTTTCTATAATGTCGGTGTATGGCTGAATGAGTCCACTGGCCAAAGGCCTAAAATGCAAATGTATTGAAAGTATTCATGGTTTGGATGGACTAGAGGTTCAAAACTGTAAGAATGGCTGCTCCTGATCGATACTCTCAGGCGTGATTATGCAGAGTGAAACGACAGAGGCTAAGTATTGAATTTCTCACTTAGTTTGCCGTTGGTTTACATCCATCACTGTCTATACTGGAAAATCCCAACATTAGATGGATCTCAGCTTTTACGAGCGGATCTGAAATATCGAGCCGCAGCCTCAGCCTCAGTCTCAGCGTGTATCTCTGAACTGCATCGGGGTTTAAGGATCTCTGCAGCCTTCGACTTAGAAAACATGATCAGTGGCAGAGGTTTATGATGCATGTTTGTGATGTCGAGGTGAGAAGCTACCGAGCAGAGGCTGACAAGACGGTAAAAAGACCTCAGACTATTGTGTGGATGCTGGAGTTGGAAGAAAAAAGACCCAGTTTGCTGCAAACCTTAAACTTTATTTGAGAATCGTTGTTTGCTTCGTGCATTTGGAACACCATAAAGCAGGGACGTGCACAGGATTATAGAGAGGCAGGGGCTCAAAGTGTGCGCCAAATTTTTTTCAGGCCTTAATAACACAATATGTGGCTTAATGTAAAATTTAAAAAGTAGCTATAGATAACAAAAACAACATACACTATATTGCCAAAAGTATTGGCTCACCCATCCAAATAATCAGAATCAGGTGTTCCAGTCACTTCCATGTCCACAGGTGTATAAAATCCAGCACCTAGGCATGCAGACTGCTTTTACAAACATTTGTGACAGAATGGGTCGCTCTCAGGAGCTCAGTGAATTCCAGCGTGGAACTGTGATAGGATGCCACCTGTGCAACAAATCCAGTCGTGAAATTTCCTGGCTCCTAAATATTCCACAGTCAACTGTCAGCTGTATTATAAGAAAGTGGAAGTGTTTGGGAACGACAGCAATTCAGCCACGGAGTGGTAGGCCATGTAAACTGACGGAGCGGGGTCAGCGGATGCTGAGGCGCAGAGTGCGAAGAGGTCGCCAACTTTCTGCAGAGTCAATCACTACAGACCTCCAAACTTCATGTGGCCTTCAGATTAGCTCCAGAACAGAGCGCAGAGAGCTTCATGGAATGGGTTTCCATGGTCGAGCAGCCGCATCCAAGCCATACATCACCAAGTGCAATGCAAAGCACCGGATGCAGTGGTGTAAAGCACGCCGCCACTGGACTCTAGAGCAGTGGAGGCGCCTTCTCTGGAGTGACCAATCACGCTTCTCCATCTGCTAATCTGATGGACGGGTCTGGGTTTGGTGGTCACCAGGAGAACGATACTTGTCGGACCGCATTGTGCCAAATGTAAAGTTTGGGGGAGGGGGGATTATGGTGTGGGGTTGTTTTTCAGGAGCTGGGCTTGGCCCCTTAGTTCCAGTGAAAGGAACTGGGAATGCTTCAGCATACCAAGACATTTTGGACAATTCCATGCTCCCAACTTTGTGGGAACAGTTTGGAGCTGGCCCCTTCCTCTTCCAACATGACTGTGCACCAGTGCACAAAGCAGGTCCATAAAGACATGGATGACAGAGTCTGGTGTGGATGAACTGGACTGGCCTGCACACAGTCCTGACCTCAACCCCATAGAACACCTTTGGGATGAATTAGAGCGGAGACTGAGAGCCAGGCCTTCTGTCCAACATCAGTGTGTGACCTCACAAATGCGCTTCTGGAAGAATGGTCCAAAATTCCCATGAACACACTCCTAAAGCTTGTGGACAGCCTTCCCAGAAGAGTTGAAGCTGTTAGAGCTGCAAAGGGTGGACCCACGTCATATTGAACCCCATAGACTAGGAATGGGATGGACCTGAAATTCATATGTGAGTCAAGGCAGGTGAGCAAATACTTTTGGCAATATAGTGTGGCTGTGTGTATTGTGTAGCTGTGAGTGATGCAATTGCAGTTTCTCTTGTGTCATCAAATTATTGTCAAAACGGATCATAATACTAAGGTTTGGAGGACACGCGATTCAGCTGCAATTCTAAAAAACAATAAAACATCGGCTTATTATCAGGCTATATATTGTTGAAGATAAAGATTTTAACACATGAACATTCAACTATGAAACATTGAACACTGACAAAAATATAGAAATAAATACTAGAAAAAGAGTCCTGTTTAGTCTGTAGTTCAGCCTGCATGCCTACAGGACTGCAGTCAACATGTTGATCTCAATAATTTGTTGTTGATGTTGCATAACTAACATAGCAGTACGTTTTATCCAAGTGCAATACGGGTACTGAACACACTGCAATGACAATACCTCACAAGGACATATACTTAACATATGTCATAGTGTTCAGCCAGGGTCAAAGTGCAATATATACTAAGCTCTACTGTTTTTCTCGGTTGGTGACATGCCTGTTTTTATACTGTATATATATTTACACTTCCTTTCTTCTTGAAACTTTTTGCACTACGCACCACCAGAGTTGTCTCTTACAATTTTGTTGTACATATATGTAATGGCAATAAAGGCATTCTATTCTTTTCTATTCTATAGTCTGAGACCTGAGATTAGCTACACAATAAACTACAACAATTTCCCAACTCCCCAAAACCAAGTCATAACTTCCAAACTGGTAAGCTAAGGCTAATATGGTATTTTTCCCCAGGCGCACATTCACGCAGCTTTCATTTAAAAAATAAATAAATAAATAGTCCAGGCTCCACATAAACCAGTCCTACTGTGACTGCTGTTGGAGTTTCCTGTTCCTACTGGAGAAACATTCACAGCAGCAAAGGCACATGAAACTCAATATCTGGAGACAAATGTAAATTGTCGGTAAAATCAGGCAGAGTGAATGATTCCTCCTGTTTCTGCTGTGATTCAATGCATTCAAGTAATGTTGGGGGGGGGGGGGGGGGGCTTGATAAACCACAAAGGTTGAAGTCAATCCACTGTCCAGTCTCATCTGTACAGTAACTACACAGTGGAGATGGGACCACAACTTGTACCTCTCTCTCTCTCTCTCTCTCTCTCTCTCTCTCTCTCTCTCTCTCTCTTTTTTTCAATAACTACCTCCATATTGTAATAAACACTTAGTGTAGGAGTGGAGGGTCAAGCATGTGGTTAAACACATGGAGGTCAAGCATGTGGTTAAAAAAAATCTCAAATGCTGTTTGATGTTAGTTTTGTAGCTCGACGGATGTGAATGACAGTTATATGATAGCCATCACCATGGTAACAGCAGCATTTGACTGAAATGTGGTATTGTCATTCACAGAAGAGATGAAGTTGAGTGTCTTAGACATGGATTTACGCACTGAGGACACTTTATTATTTTAACCCTTTCATGTATACTGGTCACTCCAGTGGAAAGTTATTCTACAGCTGTATATTCATGGATTTTGTTGTTCTTTTCGTTGTTTTTTTTTTTTGTTTTTTTTTTACACATATCTTTATTAAAGTTTTAAGACACTACATATCTTTTCCGACATGAATTGGTAAGATTATGTAGATCTCTCCTGAGCATGAAACCCCAGAATCACAAGCCCTCCGCATAGTTTTCACACAATTTATCAGTAAATACATGTTTCTGTGCGTCAAAAATTAAACGTGTGGTGTCCAGCTGAGTGGACATTTTTGCAACTTCATGAAAAACCGGTTCATAAGAAATTTTTTTTTCATCATTTTTTTTTTTTTTTTTATGTTTTTTTTTTTTTTTTTTTCCAGAAGAAATTTTTCAATCGCATTGTTTTTTTCATGCCTAAAGAGGAAAAAAAAAACACTGAGGAAAAATTTTTGATTAAGGTTCTCATAATACGTGCATGAAAAGGTTAATAAAATGAAAAATCAAAGTTGTTTTCTTTCTTTACTCTTGGTTTCTGCAGCATATTTAACTTTAACATAGTTCAGTGCACACATCGATGTATTTTCTGGGTTTTTCCTACAATTTCTTACACATTTCCTACAAATTTTAAGTGTTTTTTTTTTCCCTAAAGGACTTTCACCAGATAAATATGGAGAAAAAAACATATTTGCAGTAAAATTACAAATTTTACATTTATTTCCAGTGAGATTTTATGCCTATATAGAAGCTTTGCTGTCAAAAACTTTATGGTTAGGAGCTTTAAAAAGAATATTTAGACATATTTAAAATATAAATCAATCAGAATTACCGTTGTCTTTGACTTCCTGATGAAGGCTTGAAGCTGAAACATGTAGAAGTGTTTTTTAGGTCTAGATATGACCCAGCCATGGTAATAAAGGCATTTTAATGTTTAAGAGAGTGCTTTGGAGTTTTCTTCTTGTTTGGTACGTGCTGTTTAATGTTAGTTTAGTAGCTCGACGGATGTGCATGGCGGTCATAGGATGGCCATCACCATGGTAACAGCAGCATCTGATTGAAATGTGGTATTGTCATTCACTGATGACACTTCATTATTTTAATAAAGTATAAAATAAAAGTTGTTTTCTTTCTTTACTCCTGGTTTCTGCAGCATATTTAACTTTAGTGCACACATCGATGTATTTTCTGGGTTTTTCCTACAATTTCTTACACATTTCCTACAAATTCTAAGTGTTTTTTTTACCCAAAAGGACTTTAACCAGATAAATACGGCGAAAAAAAAACATATTTGCTGTAAAATTACAAATTTTACATTTATTTCCAGTGAGATTTTATGCCTATAAAGAAGCTTTGATGTTGAAAACTTTATGGTTAGGAGCTTTAAAAAGAATATTTAGACATATTTAAAATATAAATCAATCAGAATTACCAGAATTACATTTCCAAAAATTTGTATGTTTTTTTTTTTTTTTTTCATCTAAAGGACTTTAACCAGATAAATATGGGGGAAAAAAACATATTTGCAGTAAAATTACAAATTTTACTTCAGTTTCCAGTGAGATATTATGTCTACATAGAGGCTTTGCTATCACTTCTTTCAGTAAATGTCACAGCATTGAACACAGGTCCCTCTTTCATCCAGTGACCAAGGTTCTAATAGTTTTGGATTTTTCATGATAGTTTAGTTTTATTTAGTTTTGACTTTTTTTCCTCTAATTCAGTTAGTTTTAATTAGTTTTTAGCGCAGGTTTGCTAGTTTTTATTAGTTTTCTTTTTTTTTCTAAATGCTTAGATTTATTTTATTTTAGTTTTAGTATTAATTTTAGTTTTGTCGTATCTTTTATCTTCTTCGCCATCATTTTTAAATAAATCCCATACAGGACTCTGCTGCTTTCTCCCAACTTTAGTCTCCATGTTGCCAGGAAGAGCGGGGATGAGAAGACAACTAAACAACAAGTGATGAAAAGTGACGGATCGTGAAGTGTCGTATGGTGCCGCTAGCTAAAATTGCTAGAGCGAAATAAATCGCTTTCGTATCAATCCGACGTTGACAAAGACGAAAACGAAGAGAATTTTATCCATAACACTGGTCAACAACAAATTTATTGTTGAAGTTTTTGGAGCTGATTTAGGATAATTTTGGTGTGCTGAATCCAAAAATCACATTAATTTTGCTCAATCAGGTCAACTTTCTGAACTATGCTAAATACTGGCTTTTTAACATTTTTGCTTACATTTATGGGCATTTTCACATCATATGATACAAAATTCTTTCATATTTCTTGCAATAAACCAGTTCTGAAGATTTTACTTTTGCCAATTTATAATTGTTTTTTTTTAATATTACAGGTGAATGAAATGGCTTCGACTAGAAGATCTTGCAAAAATAAGCCTGACGTATTCTGCTACATCTGCGGTGAATACATAATAAATCATAAATACATCCTATTGGAAAATGATTTTTTTCTCTTAAAACCTATTTTGGGTGAGAACTATATAAAAAAAATCAACTGATAAAGTCACAAAAATGTAATCAATTTTGTGAGAAGATCAAATTTTTCAAAATCAAATTAGTAAAAAAAACCTGACCTGATTGAGAAAAACAGATGTCATTTTTGGATTTAGCGGTGCAAAATGGTCCTAATTCAGTTGAAAAAACCTAGACAACTTGCAAAAAACATTTTTTTTGTAATCCAGTGTAATTTTTATATGTTTTAGTTAGTTTTGTAAACACACAATACAGTTTCAGTTAGTTATAATTTTTTTTCTATTAATTACAGTTTTTATTCATTTCAGTTAACGAAAATGTTTTTTCAATTCTTGTATTCGTCATTTCGTTAGTTTTCGTTAACGATAATAACCTCGCCAGTGACACATGTAGATTTCTTTAACATCAGGATCAGATGAGTCAAATCAAATCAGCTCGAAAAGTCACATCAGAGCGTCCCTAATAAATCTCATGCATCTCCTGAATGTGAATCGTGATCAACTTACTGTCCCTCGATAAGCCAGGTGCACTTGGTCTTGTACTTGTAGTTTCCCGGTCCGTCGGTCAGATGCCCAGAAGGCCCCGTTAGCCTGAAAGAAAAGAAGAACACAACAGAGGTTTAACATTATAAACATGTCAAAAGGTAGAATCCTTTTTCCCCAAACAAACTGAAAACCTGGAGAATTTCATATTAGAGCTGTGGGTGCGAAGATGACGGAGGAAGTCGATGTCAAAGTCAGACCCAAAACAGTATGGAGGGAAAAATAGTTGCCTCGCTGCATCAGTTATAGCAGCAAAAATAATGTGAATTTTGAACATCTGACATATAAACTGAAGTTAAAAGAAAATCTCTTCATGAAAAATTGGGCAAAATGGCTGACATTCACAGACAAATGTATCTATTAAGGGATCTTAAATATTCTGACACCAACACAGGCTGTTCTTTTCACTTGCTTGTTTTTCTGTTCAGGAACAGGGAGAAAAAATTGTTAAAATTGTGCTTAATTTTCTTTCGACATTTCAGGTTGTTCATATTTGTTCAGGTTATTCACATTTTAGTGTTACAGGATAGTTTGTAAATGTAAATATTTTCATAATTTAATGTTATTTTTTGTACTAAAACAAAGAAAAAAATTAACTTGTTAATTCTAGATTTCTTTTTGGCTTAATTCAAGATTTTTTTTTACTAAATTGAAGATTTTTCTTTTCTTTTTTTTTGCTTAATTCAAGATTTTTTTTACTTAATTGAAGATTTTTTTTTTTTTGGCTTAATTCAAGATTTTTTTTTAACTTAACTGAAGATTTTTTTTTTTTACTTAATTCATAAAAATTTTATTTACTTAATTGAAGATTTTTTTTTGGTGTAATTCAAGATTTTTTGCTAAATTTGAGATTTTTTTGGATTCATTGAAGATTTTTTTTTTTTTTTGGCTTAATTGAAGATTTTTTTTATTAATTGAAGATTTTTTTTAATTAACTGAAGATTTTTTTATTTTACTTAATTCGATTTTTTTTTTTACTTAATTCAAGATTTTTTGCTAAATTTGAGATTTTTTTTGATTCACTGAAGATTTTTTTTTTTTTTTACTTCACTGAAGATTTTTTTATTTTTTTGCTTAATTAAGGATTTTTTTTTTTTTTTTTACTTAATTGAAGATTTTTTTTCTTTTATTCAAGCTAAATTTTTTTTTTGCTTAATTCAATTCAAGACTGTGGAATTTTTGCACTATGCAAAAACATCCCAGGGGCCAAACTGGACCCTTTGGGAGGCTGCATTTGGCCCCCGGGCCGCATGTTTGACACCCCTGGTCTAATGTGTTGGCTGAAATGCAACAAAAAAAAGAACTCATGAATAAACAAGAGAACAGCAGTAGAATAGATGTCCACTCTAGTGACCACTATGCATGAAAGGGTTAATATTGGGGTGTCAAACTCATTTGAGTTCAGGGGCCACATTCAGCCTAATTGGATCTCAAGCAGGCCAGACCTTTAAAATAATAACATAAAAACCCATAAATAATGACAACTCCAAGTTTTTCTCTTCATTGTAGTGCAATAAAAACATTAAATTATGAAAATATTTACATTTACAAACTATCTTTTCACCAAAAATATGTGAATAACCAGAAAAAAAAAAATAATTTCTTAAGAAAAATAAGCTAAATTTTAACAATATTAGGCCGCAACTTATCACTTGTACATGTGCATTACACACAAAATAATATTGTTGAAATTTTAAAGTTTGGAAAGTGTAACTAAAATAAGAATGTCGATAATATTACGTGTCAACTTATTAACACAACTTACAAATCAGATCTACAAATCCACAAAACATTTAGTAACAGACAGAATATTGTTAAAATTGTACTTCATTTTCAGGTTGTTCACATTTTATTGTAAGGGTTATTAGACTATTATTTTACTTTAGATCACACTGGGCTCAAACCAGTTCAGCACCTTTGACTGGTAATATCTTCAGTGTAATTTTTGCACTTCATAAAATCATGCCGCGGGCCGGATTGGAACCTTTAGAGGGCCAGTTTTGGCCCACAGGCCGCACACTGTAAGCCCGGAATTTGTATTTACTAAAATGCTGTAACTACAATGCACTTAAATGATTTAAGTTTTATGATGTAACTATAAAATTTGAAATATATTCTACTAATTTGTAGACATAGTTGAAAGTACGAAAAAGTTTAAGTTGAATGGGTTTAAATCACTCAGTTTTAGTCATAACCACACCTTTTTATCTTCGCATTGCAATGTGGGTATTGGGCATGTTGTTGAAATTGTGTTATTTTTCTGTGCAGGGGTTCAGTGTGGTTGTGGTGTTAGTGTTAATTTGGATTTAATGTGTGTATGGCAGTGTTTATTGGCCTTTTTGTGTTTGTTTTTGTATTTTTGTAGAGCTGCACCATGAGTCAGAGCCAGAGGAAGAACAATGGCTTTCCTGTTCATCTCAGACTGTTATTGTACAATGGAAGTTTTAATGTTTTGTCAAATTAAGAGTGCTTCCTATTTATACTGGCAGATGACACTGAGCTAACTTATGCTACAATATATTAATCCTTTTATTTATAATAATATAATATTTTCCTGAGTGTTTTTATTCCTCTTTAGGCATGAGAAAGACAATGTGATTGATTTTTTTTTTTTTTTAATGAACCTATTTTTCACAGGGTTCCAAAAATGCCCAGTCAGCTGGACACCATGCATTTACTGACATACTGTGTGAAAACTATCAAATACATTTTTTTAATGCTGTTAATCTGTTCTCACATTTTAACATTCTATATCCTCCTAAGACCCAGCAATGCATTTGTGTCCTCTGTCGGGGACAATAGTTTTACAGCTTTATAAAAAAAATAAAATAAAATAAATATATACAGAGTGGGGAAGCAAAATTTACAATGAACATTTAGTTGTTTTTTTCTCAGCAGGCACTACGTCAACTGTTTTGAAACCAAACATATATTGATGTCATAATCAAACCTAACACTATTATTCATACCTTTTCAGAAACTTTTGCCCATATGAGTAATCAGGAAAGAAAACGTCAAAGAGTGTGTGATTTGCTGAATGCACTCGTCACACCAAAGGAGATTTCAAAAATAGTTGGAGTGTCCATAAAGACTGTTTATAATGGAAAGAAGAGAATGACTATGAGCAAAACTATTACGAGAAAGTCTGGAAGATACTATTAAAGAAGAATGGGAGAAGTTGTCACCCGAATATTTAAGGAACACTTGCACAAGTTTCAGGAAGCGTGTGAAGGCAGTTATTGAGAAAGAAGGAGGACACACAGAATAAAAACATTTTCTATTATGTACATTTTCTTGTGGCAAATAAATTCTCATGACTTTCAATAAACTAATTGGTCATACACTGTCTTTCAATCCCTGCCTCAAAATATTGTAAATTTTGCTTCCCCACCCTGTATATATACATATATCTATATATCTATATATATATATATCTCTATATATCTATCTATATATATATATATATATATATCTATATATATATGCACATATATCTATATATATATACACATATATATACACAGACAGATAGACAGACAGACAGACAGACAGACAGACAGACAGACAGACAGACAGACAGACAGACAGACAGATAGATAGATAGATAGATAGATAGATAGATAGATAGATAGATAGATAGATAGATAGATAGATAGATAGATAGATAGATAGATAGATAGATAGATAGATAGATAGATAGATAGATAGATAGATAGATAGATAGATAGATAGATAGATGTCCACTGCAAAGGACATTCCATAATAATAACAAAAAAAAAAACTATCTGAAAAAACTGTTGCATCATGCTGTTTCCAATCAAGACAATTATTAAATGTAAAAAAGCCCAAACTTTTCCTTTCCTGGGTCTCTAGTTATTACTCAGATAAGCAAAAAAACTGTTAAAAACAAAAAACTGTTAATTACAGTCTAATAACCATTAGCAATTGCTTTACACTCACATATGTTAGAGCAGATCAGGTTGATCTGGAACAGTAATGGTCTGTACTGCATTGTATAGGATGATGCATAAGCATCCACTGTGTTGGCTGATATGGAACTAAAACAACAAAATCCATGAATATACAAGAGAACAGCTGGAGAAGAACTGTCCACTGGAGTGACCACTGTGCATGAAAGGGTTAAGTTGAATGACTTTGTAACTATTTTGGTCAGGAATAGGATTTTGAGTTTGATTATCTTAAAAAAAGTTGTTTAATCAATGATAAATTAATCTGGCTGCAATTGAGAAAATTAGTCAGTGTAATCTAAAATGCTGAGTTGAATGGTTGGATAGTGGGGTTGATTTTACAACAGATTTAAAGTACAAATAACTTGTCTTTTAGTGTTTACTACTTAATAGTTTAAGTTCAATGCTTTTAGCATTAAAGTTGAACCTACTTAAACCAACTGATTAGTCGATCATTACTCAAATCATTTAAGTGCAATCACTTGCCTCAAATGTTTTGAGTAAACTCTACTTATCCGGGCTTACAGCGCATGTTTGACACCTGTGGGTTAATACCACTTCACCTTTCAGTGGTTCTAACATTGTGCTTTTATCTGCATACAGTCAACCTGCATTTCATCACACTCCCTGGTTACAAAACTGAGAGAGAGCGTAGGTAAACAATAACCTGTGCCACTTGTCGATTGCGCAAGAAGTAAACAGATCAGCTAAGAGGCAGAGAATTATGAAACCTCGCAGCAAATTATCACACTGGTCAACAACAAATTTATTGTTTAAGTTTCTTCAGCTGATTTAGGATAATTTTGGTGTGCTGAATCCAAAAATCACATTAATTTTGCTCAATCAGGTCAACTTTCTGAACTATGCTACATATTGGCTTTTTAACATTTTTGCTTACATTTATGGGCATTTTCACATCATATGATACAAAATTCTTTCATATTTTTTGCAATAAACCAGTTCTGAAGATTTTACTTTTGCCAATTTATGATTAATGGGTTTTTTTTTAATATTACAGGTGAATGAAATGGCTTCGACTAGAAGATCTTGCAAAAATAAGCCTGACGTATTCTGCTACATCTGCGGTGAATACACCATTGTACCTAACAGGAATCCTGTTAGAAAATTATTTTTTTTCTCTCTTAAAACCTATTTTGGTAATTACAAATAAGAAATTACATAATTAAACATGCTGACTGGGATCACATCAGAAGAGAACCAACAAACATAGAAAGACATTTTATCAATTTGACTGAAAATGATGGTGTAATGAAAAAACAAGTGTCCTTGATATATCAGAAGCTGTTGTTAGATTTTTCAGATAATACACAGCACATAAAACAACAATGGGAACTGGAATTAAACGTAATATTGGATGAAGATATCTGGGGAAATGTTTGCTCTGGTTGTCACAGGGAGGTGGGGAGTCAGCTTTGGAAGGAATTTGACTGGAAGGTTAAAATACGATTTTTCAGAACCCCATTAAAATCTTTTCTGTCTAAAAGTGGTGTTAGCAACAAGTGTTGGAGAAACTGTGGTCTTGTCGGTGATCAGACACACATATTTTGGGAGTGCCCCATTGTGAAACACTTATGGACTAATGGAAAAGGCGTATTGGATAATTTTCTTAAAGTGAACCTCTCTATGGACCCATTATTATTTTTACTGGACATATTCCCTGATGGTCTGTCCCACGACCAAGAATTCACACTACATCTTCTTCTGATGACTGCAAGAAAAATGATAATGTTATGGCTGAAACCTGAATCACCTACAATTGGACAATGGATACAAAGAATTAAACAGGTTTGTCTAATGGAACAGTTAACAGCACAGCTACAGCTGAAGACTCCGACCTTTGAAAGAAGATGGAGACCAGTATTCAGTCTTATTGGAATGGATATTTAAGCCTGGATTGTTTTGGGGTTTTTTTCTCTCCTTTTCTTCATTGTAACCAAATATTTTATATTGTAATCTTGGGCCCAATCTCAGGACAAACGTTATTACTCTGTACATTGTTTTTTTGTTTGTTTGTTTGTTTGTTTGTTTTAAATTTTGTTTTCTTCAATAAAAGTAAAAAAAAAAAAAAAAAAAAAACTATTTTGGGTGAGAACTACACTGAACAAAAATATAAACGCACCACTTTTGTTTTTGCTCCCATTTTTCATGAGCTGAACTCAACAATCTAAAACTTTTTCTATGTACACAAAAGTCCTATTTCTCTCAAATATTGTTCATAAATTTGTCTAAATCTGTGTTAGTGAGCACTTCTCCTTTGTCCTTTGCTGAGATAATCCATCCACCTCACAGGTGTGGCATATCAAGATGCTGATTAGACAGCAGGGTTATTACACAAGTGTGCCTTAGGCTGGCCACAATAAAAGGCCACTCTAAAATGTGCACTTTTACTGTATTGGGTGGTCCAGGGGGGTCAGAAAACCAGTCAGTATTTGGTGTGACCACCATTTTCCTCGCACAGTCTTCTTCATGAATTCTCTGAAACACCTTTGGAGATGGTTTATGGTAGAGAAATGAACATTCAATTCACAGGGATTCTGTTGGGTCTCTGTAAACTTAATTTGATTCTGATTTGAATTGATAAAGCACTTTGTGACTGTCTGTGAAAAGTGCTCTATAAATAAAATTTACTTTACTTTACTTACTTACAGGCAAAAGCTCTGGTGGAGATTCCTGAAGTCAGCATGCCAATTGTGTATTCCCTCAAAACTTGTGACATCTGTGGTATTGTGCTGTGTGATAAAACTGCACATTTTAGAGTGGCCTTTTATTGTGGCCAGCCTAAGGCACACCTGTGCAAAAATCCTGCTGTCTAATCAGCATCTTGATATGCCACACCTGTGAGGTGGATGGATTATCTCAGCAAAGAAGAAGTGTTCACGAACACAAATTTAGACAGATTTGTGAACAATATTTGAGAGAAATAAACCTTGTGTGTACACAGAAAAAGTTTTAGATCTTTGAGTTCAGCTCATGAAAAATGGGAGCAAAAACAAAAGTGGGGCATTTATATTTTTGTTCAGTGTATATAAAAAAATCAACTGATAAAGTCACAAAAATGTAATCAATTTGGTGAGAAGATCAAATTTTTCAAAATCAAATTAGCAAAAAAAAAACCTGACCTGATTGAGAAAAACAGATGTCATTTTTGGATTTAGCGGTGCAAAATGGTCCTAATTCAGCTGAAAAAACCTAGACAACTTGCAAAAAACATTTTTTGTAACCCAGTGTTATCTGAGGCCGACACCCCAGCGGACAGCCAGCCAGCCGCCGCGAACGCTGTAATAGCACCGAGCGCCCGGGCCTCTTGTTATTGCCTGATCAATTCCAGGCTGATGACACAGCAGCAGAGAGGAGCTGAATTACACAGGGGACAGTGGGGTGCAGTCCGAGAATGTATCATTACTGATGTAGGTCTCAGGGTGCAATGACTCCGCTAACACACCCAGTCGCAGGCTTGTTCCAAAACAACTCTCTCGGCTGCGATTGCGACCCAAAGTCTGCTGAGAAAGCTGCAGAGGAGACACGCCTCCACTGTTAAACACGACAAATCTCTGCACCGCGCTCCAGACCACCGGCAATACGTCATTTAGATGCATGCGCTGGCGTAAAAGCTTGACATTTCTGGAGAGTTACGGACTGTGTCGACTACATTTATTTATTCAGTCCCCATTAGTCAGTACAAAAGGTAGCGACTGTTCTTCTGGGGTTCCACGCGGTAAAAGCAAACATTCCATCAGAATGCAAAACATCATAAATATGTCATAAGGTAAATAAACCAGGAACAGAATAAGAACTGAGGAAGAAAGGAAAAGAAAGAACAAATACAGCAGTAAAAGTAATAATGACACTTTTAACTCTATTAACCCTTTCATGCATAGTGGTCACTACAGTGGACGTCTATTCTACTGCCGTTCTCTTGTACATTCATGGGTTCTTTTTTTTTTTTTTGTTGCATTTCAGCCAACACATTAGACCAGGGGTGTCAAACATGCGGCCCGGGGACCAAATGCAGCCCCCCCAAAGGGTCCAGTTTGGCCCCTGGGATGTTTTTGCCAAGTGCAAAAATTCCACAGTCTAGAATTGAATTAAGCAAAAAATTCTTTTAGCTTGAATTAAGGAAAAAATCTTCAATTAAGTAAAAAAAATCCTTAATTAAGCAAAAAAAAAAAAAAAAAAAAAAAAAATCTTCAGTTAAGTAAAAATAAAAAAATCTTCAGAGAATCAAAAAAAATCTCAAATTTAGCAAAAAATCTTGAATTAAGCCAAAAAATCTTCAATTAAGTAAAAAAAAATCTTTAATTAAGTTAAAAAAAAATCTTCAGTTAATTAAAAAAAAATCTTCAGTTAATTAAAAAAAATCTTCATTTAAGCCAAAAAAAAAAAAAAAAAAAATCTTCAATGAATCAAAAAAAAAAATCTCAAATTTAACAAAAAATCTTGAATTACACCAAAAAAAATCTTCAATTAAGTAAATAACATTTTTTTGAATTAAGTAAAAAAAAAAAAAAAAAATCTTCAATTAAGTTAAAAAAAAATCTTGAATTAAGACAAAAAAAATCTTCAGTTAAGTAAAAAAATCTTCAATTAACCCTTTCATGCATACTGGTCACTACAGTGGACAGCTATTCTACAGCTGTTCTCTTGTATTTTCATGGATTTTGTTGTTTAGCTCCGTATCAGCCAACACAGTGGACACTTATGCATCATCCCATACACTGCAATTCATACCATTACTGTAACTTTGCTGTTCTTGATAAACCTGATCTGCACTAACATGTTTCAATGTAAAAAAAATTTTTTTTAAAAATGGTAATTTCGATTAGACTGCAATTAAGAGTTTTTTTGTTTTTTTTAAGTTTTTGGGTTTTTTTCACATATCATCTCCATGAAGTGAGTAATAACTAGTGTTAGAGTATATTAAAATGTGAGAAAACATCAGATTAGCAGCAATAAAAATGTTTTTATTTCAAAGTTCTCCCACAGTATGTCAATAAATTCTTGTTTCTTTGCTTCTAAAAATTAAATGCATGATGTCTAGCTGAGTGGACATTTTTGTAACTCCATGAAAAATGAGTTAATAAAAAAATTCAATCACTTTTTTTCATGCCTGTAGAGCACAGGTGTCAAACATGTGGCCCGGGGGCCAAAACCGGCCCGCCAAAGGGTCCAATCCGGTCCCTCGGATGAATTTGTGAAATGCAAAAATTATAATGAAGATATTAACAATCAAGGATGTGAAAATCATTTTAGGTCAATTTAATCTGAAGTGGGTCAGACCAGTAAAATACAATCATAACAACCTATAAATAATAACAAATGCAAATTTTTGTCTTTTTTTTTTAGTGTGAAAAAAATTAAATTACACAAAAATGTTTATATTTAAAGACTATCCTTCTACAAAAAATGTAAATAACCTGAACAGATATGAAATTTCTTAAGAGACGTATGTAGAATTTTACCAATATTTTGCCTGTTACTAAATATTTTGTGTATTTGTAAATCCATTCTGATCTCTAAATTGTGATTCACATGTATCAATGATAAACTAAGGTGTAATATTGTTAAAATTGCACTTATTTCTCCTTAAAATTTTCAGGTTGTTCATATTTGTTCGCATTTTGTTCATGTACAGTTCATAGATGTACACATTTTCATCACAGAATATTACTTTTTTCACTCAAAAACATAGAGAAAACTTTGGTGTTGACATTATTTATAAGTTCTTCACCTATTATTTATATTATTTTACTGCTCCGGCCCACTTTAGATCTTATTAGGCTGAATGTGGCCCCTGAAAGAAAATGAGTTTGACACCCCTGCTGTAGAGGAATAAAAACCCTCAGGAAAAAAAATCTTGATTATGGTTCTCATAATTCATGCATGAAAGGGTTAAACAATGATAAAGTAGATGTTGATTGAAGTTCAGGTCTTAGATTATTCCACAAATTTGGTCCACCATATTTCAGAGAATACTGACAGACTGAAGTTCGGCAGCACGGAAGATAAAATTTGCTTGAAAATCGTGTTGGAAAGTTGTGAATAACAGAAGACAACATAAAGAAATTGTGAAAAACTTTAGGAAGAATATGAGTGAAGTGAACATATTTGGACATGAAGACACAGGTCTGGTGAACGTTCACGTCAAAAACTGAGAGAAGATTGAATTTTTGGAAAAGTGGAGCAGATGAGTCGAGTCTCTTAGAAAAACTGATCATTCTTAAAAATTTCTTTTGAATTAAGAAAATCTTATTGAGATACGTGGGACAGGTTGCCGCCCAAACAGTATTGCAATAATTAATGTAAGGATAAATTAAACGTATGATTTTGTAACTCTGTGAAAAATAGGTTCATAGAAAAAAACTCCATCACATTGTTGTTGTTTTTTTCATGCCTACAGAGGAATAAAAACACAGGAGAAAAAAAAAAAAAACCTTAATTATGGTTCTCATAATTCATGCATGAAAGGGTTAATTTCCTATATTTTATTTAGATGTTCATGAAAATTCGCAGTAAATTCAAAAGTTATATCAAAACAAAGAAAACTGAAGAAAAAGTGACTTTTTCAGCAAAAATATCATTAACTGAGCAAAAAAAAATAATCTACATCCACTGTCATTGATCCAACTCCATGTGTTTTACTGGTGAATCAATGTTGTAGAAGATGACAGTGTTTCCACAGTAATTACGGAGCCTCTGAACACCCAAATGGGTCATATCTGATGACCATGAAAAGACGATAAACTGTATTTTACACCAGTTATTTACATGTATTGATAGAATTAGTGGATCGACAGGTATTAAACACCTTAGATCGATAGATGGTTTTGGTTTTTGGATGTTTGGGTCTTTATGGGTTAAATTCATCCTCAAGTCCATTCCATAATTTCACACCTTAAACCCAGACTTCACATTTGTCCTCACTTTCGTACATTTCAAAAATATAAAGACCTCTTAAAATTATAATTACTGTCTCTTAATTTAAAGAAATATTGAATGTTATTTGAAACAGTATTTTTTTTTTACTTCATAAATCATCTGTAATATTTTAATATATACAATATCATGCAATTTTAAAGTTTTAAGTTGAATAAATAAATTATGAATTGCTTTAAAATATCCTACTTTATTAATTATTCAAATAGCTCTTTTTTGTAATTTCACCAATGTATCTATAATAGTTCATTCAGTCATTCATTCGGTAACTACGGAGCCTCTGAACATCCAAATGGGTCATATCTGATGACCATGAAAAGATGACAAACTGTATTTTACAACAAATATTTACATGTATTGATAGGATTAGTGGATCAACAGGTGTTAAACATCTTAGATCAATGGATGATTTTGTCGCCTCTGCCAGGAGATATTGTGATCACTTTGCTTTGTATGTTTGCGTGTTTGTTTGTTTGTTTGTTAGCAGAGTAACTCAAAAAGTTATGGATGTATTTTTAGGAAATTTTCAGGAAATGTTGATACTGGCACAAGGAACAACTGATAAAATTTTGGTGGTAATGGGGGGGGGGGGCGCAGATCTGTCTTGGCAGAGGTCTACGCTCTCCGAGTGCTTTTCTTGTTTTTGGATGGTTTCAGTCTTCGTAAGTCTATTCCATAATTTCACACCTTAAACCCAGACTTCACATTTGTCCTCACTTTTGTACATTTCAAAATATAAAGACTCTTAAATTATAATTACTGTCTCTTAATTTAAAGAAATATTGAATGTTCTTTGGAACAGTATTATTTTTTTACTTCATAAATCATCTGTAATATTTTAATATATACAATATCCTGCAATTTTAATGTTTTAAGTTGAACAAATAAATTATGAATTGCTTTAAAATATCCTACTTTATTAATTCCTCTAATGGCTCTTTTTTGTAATTTCATTAATGTATCTGTAATAGTTCATTCATTCGGTAACTACGGAGCCTCTGAACATCCAAATAGGTCATATCTGATGACCATGAAAAGATGACAAACTGTATTTTACAACAAATATTTACATGTATTGATAGGATTAGATAGGATTAACAGATATTAAACAGTTTAGATCAGTAGATGCTTTTGGTTTCCAGTGGATGTTTGGGTCTTTATGGGTTAAAATAGAAGGGAAAAAACTGAAATAGGTCAAAACTCCTGCAACGTTTGTAGAATACAAAACGACTTCAACTCTAAACCAGTACATTTCAGGACTGGATTTTTGTTAAATGTGAAATGTGTGATGAAACAGACTGTGTTTTCATTACTCTGCACAAAACAGTGCGTTGCCAGGGCATTACTCTGTATGATAGGAAGTGAAATCCTCTGATACGTGCCTGGTGTTAAAGCTGTGACCGTTGCTACTGTGTGAGACTGGATAGTGTGGAATATTCTGGATTTTAGACCAGAAATGAAATAAATCAGAACAGAAATAGGACTGCTCGAGTCTATTTGACAGTAATGTAAATAACTAAGGCTACGTTCAGACAGCAGGTCGGATTTTTGGGTGAAATACGATTTTTTTTGTGTGTTCGTTCATATTATACATTAAATGCGACTTCTATCAGTTTTGAGTTTGAACTGAATGCGACCCTGAAGCGACCCACATACAAAAAAAGAGGTCCTGATGTAATACGTGACCACCCTGTGTTTACAGAAGTAAAACTCGGACGTAGAATTGATGTTTATCGCATTTAAATTACACAAAGGTTGGTTAAATGCGATTTGGCTGTTCTAACTAAAGTCACATTGCAAAATATCAGATGCGTATCAGATTTAGGACCACATATGAAAGTGGCCTGGGTCGGACTTGTGCTGTTCAAATCATCTTTAACGGATCGGATACAGGTCACATAAGGGCAAAAAAATCGGATTTGGGCCACATTTGCCTGCAGTCTGAACGTAGCGTCTTTATACTGAAGTGCACATTTTCATTATCAGCTGCGAAAATATCAGAGGATTTTTATAGGAAAATGTAGTGACAATAGTTTGGAGCAGGGAAAAGCAGATCGACTCTCTCCATAATAATTTTAATGGTAAAACTGTAGTATTCATGTCTCTTTTAATTTTGGTTATTTCTCTCGGAATACACATTAAACCATATGGAAGAGGATTAGGGCCACTGGAAAAAAAAATTAAGGTCCAATATCTTTTATTTCCAAATTATTTATTATTATTATTTATTATTATTATTATTATTATTATTATTTATTTTTTTATTATTATTATTATTATTATTATTATTATTTCTGACTTTCTTCTCACAATTCAGTTTATTTTCTCAGAATAATAATAAAAAAATATATTAGAAAATGTAGTGACAATAGTTTGGAGCAGGGAAAAGCAGATCGACTCTCTCCATAATAATTTTAATGGTAAAACTGTAGTATTCATGTCTCTTAATTTTGGTTATTTCTCTCGGAATACACATTAAACCATATGGAAGAGGATTAGGGCCACTGGAAAAAAAAAATTAAGGTCCAATATCTTTTATTTCCAAATTATTCATTATTATTATTATTATTATTATTATTATTATTATTATTAAATTTTATTATTATTATTATTATTATTATTATTATCATTATTATTATTATTATTACTGACTTTCTTCTCACAATTCAGTTTATCTTCTCAGAATAATAATAAAAAAATATATTAGACAATGTAGTGACAACAGTTTGGAGCAGGGAAAAGCAGATCAACCCTCTCCATAATAATTTTAATGGTAAAACTGCAGTATTCATGTCTCTCTTTTAATTTTGATTATTTTTCTCTGAACACACATTAAACTATATGGAAGAGGATTAGGGCCACTGGAAAAAAAATTAAGGTCCAATATCTTTTTTTTCCAAATTATTTATTATTATTATTATTATTATTATTATTATTATTATTATTATTATTATTATTATTATTATCATTATTATTATTATTATTATTACTGACTTTCTTCTCACAATTCAGTTTATTTTCTCAGAATAATAATAAAAAAATATATTGGACCTTAATTTTTATTTTTATTTTTTTCCTGTGTCCCTAATCCTCTTCCGTAAAACCAAGTGTAACAAATCGAAATAGAAGCAATGTTCGCCTTGTAAGTAAGTACCACTTCCCCTCAGAGTCACTACTTCCAGTTCAGCAACCTATTATTAAATGCACTCGTCTATGAGTTACATGGGAATACTTTAAAATAGGGAACCTTTATCAAATTTGACACACTAATAAAGAAATAATCTGTCAAAAATGCTGGTCAGCTGTAGTTTCCAAGATACAAATAATGGCCAAATACTCACCACAGATGTACATTTTACACTATTTTTGAACCAGTCATATCAGGATGAATAGTGTGCAAGAGTTCATATTAATTTTCTAACATTGGTGACGTTCTGTTCCACATTTATTGACTTTTGAGTTTGACATTGAGTGATTTAGTATTTATCAGAATTTCCATGTTCACTTCAGCAGTTTTTAATACAGATAAAAACAGTTCATTTCAGATACACATTATGTTTTTAGTGTTAAATCTTTTCATTGGGAAGACCAGAAATTACCTAGCCCCCCCACCCCTTCATCAGCTAATCATCTTTTTTCTGCTTCAAACTCTTGTTCTTTTATCTGCTTTAAAAGTCTCTACTTGGCTCTGATTTTAGCCGATCACTAATAATAGACATAACAACTGGAGTTACCAACTATGACGGAAAATCAAAGCTAAAAAACACTCTCCCACGTACATTTTATACTTTTGATGATCCAACATCCCACGCTACTTCACTAATTCTACGCCTTTTATTGCTGTTGTTATTGAGAAATCACTAGCGCTGGCAGAAATGGTGCATTTAATTTATATTTAAGGGTGAATTTGAATATCTACTTCATTAAAAACTCATTTTCGAGTAAATAATAGCTCCAGTGTTTTGCAGGCATGGATGTTTTCTGCAGACCTTTCCAAATATCATTCCCTCAGTTTCATCATACACATAAGAAGCCAAACTGAAAGCATTCTTGTACTCAGACCTTCGGGAAAGATGTTGCTACTGTGCTGATATTACACAAGACTGTTTCTGTTCTGCATCCAGGCAACAAGTGAGCTGCAACTTGTTATTGAAAACTTCATCGCGCTGCCATAGCTGCAAGGTGGAGGCCGACAGCATCAGCTGCGTGGGCGGCTCAACGTCCAAGGCCAAGGGTGGTTTTAAGGTTAATGACAACTTTACAAGCCAAACATATGACAGTATACTGCAGCAATGCACCTGAGAGGGTCATGCTTTTTCAGTTAACAGTCAGTTTATCAGCTTCGGAACACATACAACTGAAGTCCTGTTCAGACTGAAGATTTATGATGAGACGAGCTACAAAATGTACGTGCAAAGCTCCAATCTGTAATCGGTCAGGTCATACCAATGCAATCAGGAAAAATGGTGTTTGGTTTCCATGGGGAAAACTATTTTTAGTTCCATTCTACATTAGGGATGGGTCCTATTTTCCAGTATTTAAAAAGTCATAACAGTAAAGAAAAATGAAAATAAAAAGCTCACATGACTGACCATCATCCTGTCCCTTAAATATACTGGCCACTTTAATAGGTACACCTTCCAAATACCAAGTGTACCTAATAAAGTGGCCAGTGGGTGTATATGCTACTGCTGCTTTATGCTCTACACCACAGGTGTCAAACATGCGGCCCGGGGGCCAAAACCGGCCCCCCAAAACTTCCAATCCAGCCCGCGGGATGAATTTGCAAAGTGCAAAAATTACCCTGAAGATATTAACAGTCAAAGGCATCAAACTCGAAAATAACTGCATAATAACCAATAAATAATTACTCCAAATTTTCTTCTTTAATGTGAAAAAAAGACATTATTCCTATAAATAATTGCAACACCATTTTTTTCTCTTTGATTTATTGCAAAAAACATTAAATTAAGATATCCTTTAACAATAAAATGTCAATAAACAGAACAAATATGAACAACCTGAAATATCTAAAGAAAAATAAGTGCAATTTTAACAAATGTTTTGTGCCTTGGTAGATCTGATCTGTAATGCACATGTATAAATCATAAGTTGAGGCATAATATTGATAAAATTGTGCTTGTTTTTCTTCAGAAATTTCTGTTTTTTTAGATTATTCACATCTTTTTTGATTTGGATAGTTTGTAAAATGTAAAAATTTTCAGAATTTAAGTTAAGTTATTTTTTGCACTGAAAAATTTGGAGTTGTCATTATCTATAGGTTCTTATGCTATAATTTTAATGGTTTGGCCCGCTTGAGATCGAATTGGGCTGAATGTGGCCCCTGAACTAAAATGAGTTTGACACCCCTGCTCTACACCACAGGTGTCAAACATACGGCCCATGGGCCAAAACTGGCCCACAAAAGGGTCCAATCCGGCCCACGGGATAATTTGTGAAATACTAAAATTACACTGAAGATATTAACCGCTAAAAAAGCACTAGGAGAGTGCAAACCTCCACCAAGGCAGATCAGTCCCTGCCGATCACCACCAAAATTTAATCACTTGTTCCTTGCGCCAGTATCAACTTTTCCTGAATATTTCATCAAAATCTGTCCATAACTTTTTGAGTTACTCTGCTAACAGACAAACAAACAAACAAATAAACAAACTAGAAAAGCACTCGGAGAGCGCAGACCTCCGCCAAGGCAAATCATTGTGCCCCCCGATTACCACCAAAATCTAATCATTTCTTCCTTGTGCCAGTATCAACATTTCCTGAAAATTTCATGAAAACCCATCCATAACTTTTTGAGTTATCGTGCTAACAGACAAACAGACAAACAGAAATCCTAACCTCCTTGGCAGAGGCAATGAAGGATGTCAAAATCATTTTTTTCCATTTACAAACTATCCTTTCACAAAAAATGTGAATACCCTGAACAAATATGAACCTGCAATGTCTCAAGAAAAAAACTGCATTTTTACCAATATTCTGCCCGTTACTATATGCTTTGTGTATTTGTAGATCCACTGTGATCTGTAAGTTGTAATGCACATGTGAAAATGATAAAATGAGGCGGAATATTGTTAAAATTGCACTTATTTTTCCTACAAAATTTCAGTTTCTTCCCATTATTTACATTTTTAAAAGACAGTTTGTAGGCGTAAACATTTTCATGATTTAATTTGACTTTTTTCACTATGTTTTACTGGTCCGGCCCACTTCAGATCATATTGGACTGAATGACACCCCTGCTCGACACCATCCGTCCACTGTACTCTGCGTTCATTTCGTCAGTATTTCTGTCCGTCTCCTGGAAGCTAATGGACCACATGGAGAATATGTTGCAGTACCACCGGGAACCAAAGGGGGCAGTGATGAGATTCAAAGTGAAAGATTTTCAGAACTACCACTAATTCCTCTCAATATAAACATGAGCAATAGAGCTGCACAATATATCATTTGAGCATCGATATCGCGATGTACATGTGCGCAATAGTTACATCGCAGCTCCTGCAATGTAGGAGGTAAATGAAATCAACATGTTCTTATCTAATTTCAAGGCTACCTGACACACATTGCACGCAGCGATCCACCAGTCGTCATTCTTAGGGTACGTTTACACGGCAACACTAGGATCTAATTCCGCAAAGATTTCTCCTTTGCGTTATAAAATCATTCTGCGTTAAGACGAAGCCGCTATGATAACGATCTGCGTTAACATGAGTCCGCGAGGACGGCTGAATACACTGTAGTGGCCATGCCAGACCAGTGGCTGGCGATGTAGAGCTGAACTCAGGCATTGGCGAATATAAGAAATGCGTCTCCGCTGGTAAGAGTGTAGACGCAGTAAGTCTAACTTTTGGTGGAGAAGCGACAGCAAACTGAGCACAGTTAGCAGCACGTATGTTGTTCTGAAACCGGCCATTGTTGTTGTGGTTGTTCCTTCTTTTTCTGCAGCTTTATTGTATCATAGAGGCTGGCAAACCAGCTTGGAGGCGCATTACCGCCACCAACTGGCCTGGAGTGGGTTAACTGGCGGTTCTTGGCTGCGCGCGCATGCGGTGACGTCATATTTTACCCCGGAACGCTCCGATTCGCGTTAACACGGAGCTGAAATGTGGAGCGTATCGATAACATTCCACCCTGGACCCTGGTATCAAAAGTTTCCGGATTCAGGCACTCTAGGCACCGTTTCCATGTTAACAGAAGGCTAATCCGCGATGAAATCTTCCCGGAGTCGACTGAATCCTACGCCGTGTAAACGGCCCCTTAATCAGTTGGGACTGAGTCGCTGGAAACAATATTGAAAAATGAGCAACAAACAAAAGGAAATTACCGTAAATGAAGACTTGGTGCGAAAAAGAAAAGCAACGTCAGATATCTGGAATTATTTTGGCTACAAGAAAGTCGACAGTGCCTTGCACCTGTTGCCACAACAGGAAACACAACTAATTAGTTTGACCATTCATGTCTTGGGGTGTAAGAAAATATCGGTTCTGCAATATATCACGATATTTCATTTCACAATACTGTATCTATATTAAACAGTACTGTATCAATATTTTTAGGTATTTATTCAAATGCAGATATTGTGGAGGTTCATATTTTATTTATTATTTAACACTCTTTTATTAAATAATGTTAGTTCCTTTGTTGGGATTGCACAAAAATAATGTTATGATGTTAGTTCTGAACTAATAGAATATGAACATTTGAACAGGATCTTAAACTGTAATGTCTGTAAAACATAATTTAAGTTTAAACACAGGAACATTTTGTGATATAGCATTAGATCCTGTTGTAATTCAATGAAAACGTGTTTAGTACTTGTGCATATTTCTGGTGTAATTCAATTCTTCAAGGAAAAAATCTTTCAAAAAAAGAAACAAAAAATTGGCTTTTTAACAGTATCATGATATATCATATTGTGATCCTAGTATTGCAATTTGTATCGTATCACCAGATTCTTGCCAACACACAGCCCTGTTCATATCGGCACCACACAGCTATTATATCCTCCTGAATATTTTTTCGTATCGCAATATATATTGCAGGGTTAAAAAATATCGCAATGTCAGTTTTTTTCAATATCGTGAAGCGCAAATGAGCAATGCCTCCTCTGTCGTCACCATGTTTGTTATTAATGACTTTTTTGACTATTATTTTCTGTGGGGTATTTGTCCAGTACGTCAATTCAGAGTGGCGTCCTCTAGTGGACAGATTGTCAAACGCTCATTCCAATGCAATGGATGCATATAGACGTATAAAGGAAAGGACATCTGCACCGTCTGAAATGCACACATCTGTTTTTATACAGAAGTAGAGCATAAATAAACCTTCAGTCCATCTGCGTCAAGGTTCAACATGTTATGCGCTGATGCTCTTCTACACACTTGGGTTATTGTTGCCTTTTCTATCAGCTCTGCTCTGACCTCTGGCATCAACAAGACATTATAACCCAGAGAACTGCTGCTCACTAGATATCTTATCTTTTAGACCTTTCACTGTAAACCCTAGAGATGATTATATGGGAATATCTGAGCACAAGAAGAATGAAGGACATGACGTCTGGAAATCAAAACTCAGAAAAATCATTATTGCAAAATCTAAACATGAGTCTTAAAATAGAAACAACAGTGGCCAGAGGAGAAGTTCAGAGATGGGTCTGGACATGTGAGACACACCACAACTGACTTATATCCAACTTATTTTCTATGTTGTCAGACAACTGAACGATTATCAAATAGTGATTTAGTCGTGACATGCTCCCAACAGCTCCATCTTTCTGTGTAAGTACCATATCTTAGAATCTTAGAAAAGCATTTGACATATTAAAATACAACATTTTACTCAAAAATCGTCCATGTTACATTCTTCTGACATAACTTTACAGTGCTTTAAATCATATGTCGCCAACCAGAACAATGTGTTACTAATGATAAATCAACTTTTCTACAGACAACAGCAGGAGTACCCCAGGGTTCTGTTCTTGGCCCATTTCATTTTAGTTTATACATTTATGAGTTACTATTAGGGATGTAACGATATGAAAATTTCATATCACAGTTACTGTGACCAAAATTATCACAGTTATCATTATTATCGCGGTGTTGTTGTAATGTGTTCAAAATGTTCAAAAACTACTTATACACACACTGGAATAATGTAACCAAGTTGAATTTTGAAAAAAAAAAAAAACAAAAACAAATAAATAACACACATGATGTACTTTCTGTGGCAGAAACATTAAAATATTAACATGTCAATATCAAACATACAAATCTGCATTAAAGCTAGCACCTTATGGCCATAAGAGATATCTGCACCAGGGGTGGAAATTAATAGGATTTTATTAATATTAACGTTATTGTGGATTCTGTTTACCAATCCAATTCCTTATCAAGTCTCCTATTGATTCTTGAATGTTTTTTTGAGTGGGAAAAAAAGTAGTTGGACAGGTCTCTCTGCTGGAGGAGGATCTGAAGCAGCAGGGGCGGGGGAGGGTTTTACAGTAGCGCGGACCCGTCCGTGCGTGCGCATGCTCGAACAAACTGGGTCCGTGTGCTCGCTCACTGGGACGGACTGGGCCCGTGCACTCGCTCGCACGCTCGGACAGACCTGGGTCCGTGCACACATAATCGGACAGACCAGGTCCTTGTGGGAGCCCATTATCCCCAAACTCTGGAGCTCTGTCCATGCAGGTGCTTTCCACCATGTTTTCAGAGGCCAAACATTACAAACTGCATACGCAAGCCTGGAGTGCCGCTGCTTGACCAGGAAACGAAGAGCATCACCGTGATTTTCAAAGTGCGGTAATCGAACACGGTTATCATAATAATTAGAATTTAAACGGTAATACTAACCATCGGAAATTTTAGCGCGGTTTATCATTATACCGGTAATTGTTACATACATTTTCAAATACATGCAGATGACACAATTGTTTATACTTCAGGCCAAACTATAGTGTTCTACAGTCGACACTGCTCTCAACTGTCATATCACTTACAATCTGTAGCAGCATGGGTTGAAAATGTATGTCTTCAACTCACTGTGAAAGAAGCATCTATTTACTTTAGTTTAATTTAATTTACTTCAAATATGCAACAAACTAAATAATCCTACTTAGTCTTTACGAATGAAACAGATTATAAGAAAACAAAACAAACAAAAACCTATACATATACATGAAAACAAAGTATGACTTCATTTGCACATTTGAAAAGAAGTGGGAGGAAGTGCAACTTATTTAATTCCACTCCTTCTCCACAAAACAGTCTATTTCCCTTTCCTCAAATGCTCAATCTTCAATAGAAGTCAATGAGTTAAATGTAAAGATGAATGTATAATTTATTAAAACAGGTCTCAGAAGTAAAAGATGTTGGCTTTATATTAAACTCCAATCCAAAATTTGAAAAGCATGCTAACATGGGGAGCAAAGTTGCAAAACCACAACCAAGCAATTAAAATTTTGGACAGGAAGCCAAAAAGATCACATCATTGTCATGTTCCTAAGATATTAAACATTATGAGAAGAAGTCATTCTAAAACTCATCTATAGATGTCTACATAATCCAAGTCCTCAGGTGTTTGGGGACTTTATGGTTCCTCTTAGAGTCTCACATCAGTAATATGAGGAGCGTCCATTGGGAACTGTAAGGAACCTTTACATAAAACCTCATGGAAAAATTGCATATTACCCCCCGCCCCCCCAAAGGTTTGCTTGTTTGTTTGTTTGTTAACACTTTAGCAGCAGAACTATTGGTTGAATTCATACCAAATTGGGTTTATAGATTACCAGTGACCCAGAATAGATCTCATTATATTTTGGGAAAAGTAGGTGAAAGCTCAATTTTTTTCTGAATTCAAAAAAATAAATAAAAATCCCATTTACTTACAATGGGCGGAATTTCAAATGTCTGTAGCAGAAAAACTATTAGCAGAATTCAAACAAAATTGGGTTTATAGATTACCAGTGACCCAGAATAGATGTGATTATATTTCGGGAAAAACAGGTCAAAGTTTAAATTTTTTATGAATGTTTTTAATCCTTTTTTTTTCTCATTTGCTTATAATGGGTGAAATTTCAAATGTCTATAGCAGCAAAACTATTGGTTGAATTCATACCAAATTGGGTTTATAGATTGCAAGTGACCCAGAATAGATGTCATTATATTTTGGGAAAAATACGTCAAAGTTTAAATTTTTATGAATGTTTTTAATCCTTTTTTTTTTTTTCTCTCATTTGCTTATAATGGGTGAAATTTTAAATGTCTGTAGCAGCAAAACTATTGGTTGAATTCATACCAAATTGGACTTACAGATTGCCAATATCCCCGAATAGATGTGATTACATTTTGGGAAAAGTTTGTAGTCGTAAGTTTTTTATGAATTTTTGAAAACATTTTTTTCTCCCATTTACTTATAATGGGCGAAATTTCAAATGTCTATAAAAACATCAATTTTGTTTCAATTTACTTCAAACTTGGCACATATATAGAGGCTATGGATATGCTGACATCAGCTGGATCGATGCCAAAATAAGCTACAGTACGTGCGAGGGGCGGGGTTTGTTGTGTCTGGAACTACTTGTTTTATTCATGTTATCAATATAGTTGATACTGACTGGAATCATTTTAAAGTAGATTCATAAAGGTTTTTTAGGGATGGGAATCGAGAACCGGTTCCCAGTAGCTCGATTCCTTGGAATCATTTGCCTGCCTGTTTAACAATTCTGCTTATCGATTCCGCCTTCATTGTGCATGCGCGATGACGTCACATGTACGCTGCATTGTTTTGGTCAGAATGTAGCCAACATGGCGTTGAGGCAGAAGCGGTCTAAACAGATGACACCAGGTCCACTTACTTGGAACACTGTCAAAGCTTCCATGTCTTCAAAAGGGTGGAATCCCTCCAATATCCTCAAACATTTGTCCACAGCATGTGAATCATTTACAGGAATGTCACGTATTTGATACTCTACTTAGCGGCACTTGTGAATATAGCGGCAGAGTGAACGCCGGGCCGGTTCCGGTGTGGGCAACAAATGTCGTAACTCCTCAAATACAAGTTTCTGAAGGTAAGAAGGGAAAGGAAATGAGGTGCACAACAACGGGAGACAAGCCGAGTCGAACCGGTTCCACGTAGCAGAAATGTGGCAATAGAGGAATTAGTAAAGCGTCTTTAGTTTCACTTTCACTGCCCCCCCCCGCCCCCCAAACCAGCCCGGCGTGATCTGTTATTACCTCCGCCAAGGAGGTTATGTGTTTGTTTGTTTGTTTGTCCGTCCGTTAGTGTGCAACATAACTCAAAAAGTTATGGACAGATTTGGATGAAATTTTCAGGGTTTGTTGGAAATGGGATAAGGAAGAAATGATTAAATTTTGGTGGTGATTGGGGGTGGGGGGGCCCACGGGGCGGGGCCACTGATCAGCCTTGGCGGAGGTCTGCGCTCTCCGAGTGCTTCTAGTTATTATTTGTACATACTGTATATGTTCTATTTTCTGTGCGGAGATGGAAATATAAAAGGCAGTTAATGCAAACACACCCGTTTGTACTCTTTTATTCCCTTACCCAATGAGAATCGATGAGGAATCGGATCGATAAACAATATCGATAATGGAATCGGAATCGTTAAATTCTTAACGATTCCCATCCCTGGTTTTTTTGTCACAAAGAACTTGCTCTTTCTGGTTCTTTTTGTTTTTATTGTGCAAAACTGTGCTTGAGTATTTATTACCTCCGCCAAGGAGGTTATGTTTTTGCCAGGGTTTGTTTGTTTGTTTGTTTGTCTGTCTGTCTGTTTGTTTGTCTGTCCGTTAGTGTGCAACATAACTCAAAAAGTTATGGACAGATTTGGATGAAATTTTCAGGGTTTGTTGGAAATGGGATAAGGAAGAAATTATTAAATTTTGGTGGTGATCGGGGGTGGGGGGGCCCACGGGGGTGGGGGGGGGGGCACTGATCAGCCTTGGCGGAGGTCTGCGCTCTCCGAGTGCTTCTAGTTTTGTACAGTTTTGATGTTATCTATTTTAAGTAGGGTCTGGCATTGCATGTTAGTCTTGGTTATAAAGTCAATTACCAACGCTTCATACTTATACAAATAAACTCTAAAAACATCAGCTGATAAAATAACATTATATAGTCATGACTGATTTCCAGCTATAATCAATTCATACTTGTGCTCGACAGGCCCATCCCTTTCCCTACAGATTGTGAAGCCGAGCCTTGAGAGAAGAAATAACATTTTATTCCTGTACTTTGTGTGACGTTAACGCCCACTAAATCACAGGCGACGACATCAGTCAGTCTGCAAACATGTCACACCCAAGTTCACTGGATCAATGCCGCACAATGGGGCTGCAAAAAAAGCTGATAAAAATGTAGAATGTAAAGAGCCTGTCTGGGAAATGTGTCAGCCCTTTTTGTTTCTCCTTTTCTCTTTAATGTGACTCTGGTCCTATTCCTTGTCTTTACAGAAACCAGTGATTTATTTTGTGTTTTACTGTTCATTTTCACTGTTCGATACTGCCACAAAACCAATAAAAAGTTCCTGGGGAAAAAATGTAGAATGTAGAAAATCAAGTATACCCTGCTTTGCTTCTTCATTAGCTGTACTGTACGTGCATTAATAAATTAAAACACTTATTACATCATCGTTCTGCACTAATTGTGTGGAAGAATCACTGTACGACAATTAATCAGCAGCTAAAATTTCATTGCAACAGCCTTAGTTGTGGCCCTTCCTGAACAGATTTTATTTTGGAAGTAGAAATGGACTCCATTAATATTCAGGGTTCACACACATTTTTCAAGGTCAAATTCAAGCACTTTTCAAGCACTTTTAAGAGTCATTTTCTAATTTTTCCAGCCCAGCACCTTATCACTGGAGTAGAATACATATCTACAGGAATATATATACTTAGGATTTTTTTTTTTTTTTTTTTCACTTTTTATCACAATGATGGACATTGTATTATGTTATAAACATCTAAAATTATGTTTCATAATCGCAAAAAGTTTAGAAAATAAAGGAGAACACAAGGTTTTACCCAAAAAAATGAAGCTATTTGGTGTTCTTCAGACTCACTGGCATCGAGACAAAGATTCAGATAAAAAATGTACCTGAGTGGACCTGAGAACATTTGGTAATATTCTTCTTTTACAAAGTTTTATTTTTCTAAATGTATCACCTCTCTGTAAGTAGCTTTGGTTTGACATCTAATCTGGCACAGTTAATATTAAAAATAGAGTTGCGCCGATCCCGATACAGCAGGGGTGTCAAACTCATTTTAGTTCAGGGGCCACATTCAGCCAAATTTGACCAGAAGTGGGCCGGACCAGTAAAACAATAACATAATAATATATAAATAATGTCAACTCCAAACTTTCCTCTATATTTTAGAGTGAAACAAGTAAAATTACATTATGAAAATGTTTAGATCTACAAACTATCCTTTAAAACGATGTGAATAACATGAACAAACTGAATAAATAAATGCAATTTTAACAATATTTTGCTTCTGCTTATCATTTACAGACATAATATTGTCAAAATTGCACTTACTTCTCTTAAGACATTTCAGGTTATCCACGGTTTTTGCGACATTATACTTTGTTTTAGTGTAAATACATGAAAATGTTTACATTTAAAAAGAAAAAACATTGGAGTTGTGAGTATTTATAGGCTATTACAATAGTACAGGGGTTGGACAAAATAATGGAAACACCTTCACCTCACGATGATAATGCCCCAATCCATACAGCTAGAATTGTTAAAGAATGGCATGAAGAACATTCTAATGAAGTTGAGCATCTCGTATGGCCGGCACAGTCCCCAGACCTCAACATTATTGAGCATTTATGGTCAGTTTTAGAGATTCAAGTAAGACGTCGATTTCCACCGCCATCGTCTCTAAAAGAGTTGGAGGGTATTCTAACTGAAGAATGGCTTAAAATTCCTTTGGAAACAATTCACAAGTTGTATGAATCAATACCTCGGAGAATTGAGGCTGTAATTGCCACAAAAGGCGGACCTACACCATATTAAATTATATTTTGTTGATTTTTTAAGGTGTTTCCATTATTTTGTCCAACCCCTGTATTTTACTGATCCAACCCACTTTAGATCATACTGGTCTGAATGTGGAACCTGAACTAAAATGATTGTTAATATCTTCAGTGTAATTTTTGTGTTTCACACATTCATCCAAAGGGCCGGACTGGACCCTGTGGTCGGCCGGATTTGGCCCCCGGGCCGCATGTTTGACACCTGTGCGATACAGTATCGGGATCGGGCCTCCGATATCAAATTAATTAAGTATCGTAAAGTATCTGAATATGACATGACGTCGCCGATCTACCTTCCGATACAATAGTATCGGAATAGTAAAATAAAAACTTAGTAGTAGTGAGGCCGCGTCCACCCATTTGCGGCAACTAGACGGAAGTGACTTCTTCTTTTTTGAGATAGGCGAAAGTCACATCCGCTTAGTTGCCGTAAATGTGCCGCGCGCAAAAACGAAGAAAGCATGTCCTTAATTTGGAGGTACTTTTCACTTGAGACGCAAAAAAGTGCCACGACAAAGTGCAACATGTGAAGCCAATGTTCCAAGGGGTGGACTAAAACCTTCAACGTTTAATACCACCAATTTGGCCAAGCATTTACGAAGACGCCATGCGAAAGAACACGAGGAGCTGGAGCAAGCTAAACAGCAACAACAACAAGCGCAGCAGAGGATAACCAATTCATTCAAGGGGCGTGAAAAACTTCCGACAGACAGTCCGAAGGCTCAAAGGATTACAGAGAAGATGATAAATTTCATGGCACTGGATGATCATCCTCTCTCTGTTGTTGATAATGTTGGCTTTCGTAGTCTGATAGAACACCTTGAGCCAAGGTATTTGAACCCCGGTGGAAAATACCTAACAGACACTGCTTTACCAACACTATACAAAAGAGTGTCATCGCAGCTAATGGCGCAGTTAAACAATGTTAAAGCTAAGAGTTTTACTACTGACATATGGTCCTCTGAAGTTAGCCCGATGTCGCTAATCAGTCTCACTGTACATTGGCTGAGTGCTGAGAATTATGCTTTTAACAGCGCGGTGCTGCAAGTTAAACAGTGCAGGGGCTCACACACCAGCGAGTTGATTAAAACCACAATGACAGAAATGCTGGATAACTGGAAGATTCTGCTGTCTAAAGTACATGTGGTTTTGGCTATGTAGTCTACTTAAGTATCGGGTATCGGAAAAGTATCAGGAAATAATCAAATTAATATCGGATCGAAATTGAAAAAACATAGATCGGATCATCCCTAATTAAAAACAAATGGTTCCAGACAAAACAAACCCCGCCCCTCGCAGTTATCGTAGCTTATTTTGGCATCGATCCAGCTGATGTCATCATGTCTATGTGTGTGCTGATGTCAGCATACAGCCTCTATATCAAGGTTATAATAGTTTTGGACTTTTCATTACAGTTTAGTTTTATTTAGTTTTGACTTTTTTTTCTCCTCTAATTCAGTTCGTTTTAATTCATTTTTAGAGCAGGTTTGCTAGTTTTTACTAGTTTTCGTTATTTTCTAAATGCTTAGCTTTGGTTTAGTTTTTTTCGTATCTTTTATCTTCTACACCGTAGAATTCAAATAAATCTCGTACAGGACTCTGCTGCTTTCTCCCAACTGTAGTCTACATGTTTCCAGGTAGAGTATGGACCAGAAGACGACTGGAAACCACAAGTGACGAAAAGTGACGGACCGTTAAATATCATATGGTGCCGCCAGCTAAAATTGCTGGAGGGAAATAAATCGATTTCATATCAATCCATCATTGACAAAGATGAAAACGAAGGGAATTTTATCCATAATTTTTATATGTTTTAGTTAGTTTTGTAAGCACACAATACAGTTTCAGTTATCGTTTTTTTCTTTTAATTCTAGTTTTGATTTATTTCAGTTAACGAAAGTGTTTTTACAATTCTAGTTAGCTTACCGGTCGACAGGCTGTAAACTATTGTCGTCATGCGGCATCGGCGTCTGTCGTCCGTTACAAAAATTTCAATCATTGTCTTCTCCAAAACTACAATTCCGATTGACTTCAAACTTGGTATACAGCTTCTTTATGATGATGTCAACAAAAGTTAGTGAAATTATTTGGATCTGGATCTGATTCTGGATTTAGTGCGAATTTGAAAAATGTCCCCATTATAAGCGATAGGAAGTGGATCGCTGCAGTAACTCAGTAAATATAAATGATATCCAGTGTAAATTTCTACAGTCCAGCCCTGATGGGGAGCTGACCAAAACATAATGTCCACATGCTGATCAGGATCTTCTTCTGGATCCGGGAACTTACGGAAAATTTAACATGGGCTCTTATGGGGGAAAAATTTTAATCAGCTTTTTCTCCAAAACTCCAGTTCTGATTGACTTCAAACTTGGTATACAGCTTCTGTATGATGATGACAACACAAGTTCGTGGAATTATTTCGATTCGGATCTGATTCTGGATTTGGTGCCACATTGAAAAATTTTCCCATTACAACAGATAGGAAGTGGATTGATCCAATAAATCAGTATCAATGATATCAAGTTGGAATTTGAATTTTTTACAGATCTGATTGGAATATGACCAAAACATGGGCTATTTCTGTAATATAATAAATACACAGAACTGGGTGATAATAAATGGCATCTGGATACATTTCCCAAAGCTTTTAATTTGGCCGGTAAGCTACAGGGCCATTGGTCCTATTTTTTTTGTCACTTCGTTAGTTTTCGTTAACGATAATAACCTTGCTCTATATATGTGCTACGTTCGAAGTAAATTGAAACAAAATTGATGTTTTTACAGATATTTGAAATTTCACCCATTAGAAGTAAAAGAGAGAAAAAAAAGATTTTCAAAATTCCAAAAAATTTAAACTTTGACCTACTTTTCCCACAATGTAATTTCATCTATTCTGCATCACTGGCAATCTATAAACCCTCTTTAGTATGAATTCAACCAATAGTTTTGCTGCTAGAGTGTAAACAAACAAACAAACCGAACCAAAAACAATAGCATTTTTATAATAATATGTTTTTCTTTTAATAATAGTTTTTATTTATTTCAGTTAACAAAAATGTTTTTTCAATTCTAGTTTTTGTCATTTTGTTAGTTTTCATCTTACCGGCTGATAGGCTGATTCTGGATTTGGTGCCACATTGAAAAATTTTCCCATTATAACAGATAGGAAGTGGATTGATCCAATAAATCAGTAAGTATCAATGATATCAAGATGGAATTTGAATTTTTTACGGATCTGATTGGAATATGACCAAAACATGGGCTGTTTCTGTAATAGAATAAATACACAGAACTGGGTGATAATAAATGGCATCTGGATACATTTCCCAAAGCTTTTAATTTGGACGGTAAGCTACAGGACCATTGGTCCTATTTTTGTTAACGATAATAAGCTTAGTGAGGACACAACGCCACTTTTGTGTTTTCGGTTCAGACTGTTGTCTAAACGTAGCCTAAAATTCTTTCCAGACCTTGAAAACACAACATTGAAATTCAAGCATTTTTTTTTTTCTCTTTTTTTCTTTTATGGGCTCAGCTGGCTGACAGGCAGCTGTCTACCGATAAGGCAGCAGCCGACACCAAATGTACTCCCAGTCATCATTGCCCATTTTTCTAACACCTTTGCTTGTGTATCCTCTTTTATTTGGACATTTTACCAGGGAGTATCTCACACTACTTTTTTTTTTTTTTTTTTTTTTTTTCCTACTTGTCCTGTCCAGCGTTCTAACAGCAGAATGGTAGTCTGGTTCCTTCTGGTGCTGAACAAATTTGCTTTGCCAAGGGTAACTTCATAAAGTACATGAAGCGCCCCTTGACACTCTACTGTGTTTATTATGAGTTATGTTGAACCACATTTCGATGCCGGACCTGACATGGGGGGTGGGGGGGTAGAAGAAGGGGAGAATTCAAGCATTTTTAAGGAGTTCAAACACCAGTACGAACCCTGAATAATTCTTAGAGCACCAAACCCAGGCAGACCAGCCTCTGTACACATACAAGGCTGTACTGAATATTGCCGGTTCACTGTTTATACTGCAAGTGTTTCAAGAGTAGGTTGAAGCAGTCGTTCTCACGTGGCAGGTCTCGGCGGTTTCCTAACGACCGCACAAACGCTGTAATTACCGATGTCTCAGCGCTAATATGGCCCAGGCCCTGCAGGGACTGGGAGCTCCTCAACCCTCAGACAAACAGAGGTCCCTCAGAGGCCAGGAAACGGCAGATTCTCCCTCTGAAACCTCCGACACAGCGCCGCCCTCCACAGACTCCATCTGCTTAAACTGTACTCAGATCAGCCCCCTTATCCACACATGCACAGATACCACACATTTTCCACAGATACACGGAAAAACTCCTCAGAAGATTTTCCAGCCTATATTTAACAGAGTACCGATACATAAAAGGCCTTAAAATCCACCTGTTACTTTGAATACACTCTGATTTTGTACTGGATTGACATAATAATGAAGCTATACTCAATAATTACAGTGATTCGACAAACTACATTTTGTGCTGAAAATGTCCTTATGATTAAATTTTGCAGAAACAAACTATTAAACTTAACCCATAAAACCCAGCGCTAATTTTGTGGTAGTTCCCATATGATTTTTTCCTCTATATTTAACCTTTCTTAAGTGATTTATCACCATTTATTGCAATATTATTTTGTTTATTTTGCATTTTTTCAGTGTAAATCATGTATTTTCCGATATTTAATATATTGATTATGTAGATGTTCATAAAAGCTCAGATTCAAGTTAAGGGTTATTGTATCAAAAACAGAAAAAACTGAAGAAAAAGTGACTTTTTCAGCAAAAATATCAGTAACTGAACTTAATCAAAGCGTCTCCATCCACTGTCACTGATCCAACTCTACGGGTTTTACCGGTGAATCAATGTTGTAGAAGATGATGGTGTTTCCACGGTAACTACGGAGCCTCTGAACGTCCAAATGGGTCATATCTGATGACCATGACAAGATGATAAACTGCATTTTACACCAATTATTTACATGGATTGATAAAATTAATGGATTAATAGATATTAAACCCAATCACCACACAAATAAGTGGAATTTTAAATTGACAAAATAAATCCAGAAAAAAGACATATCATCAACCTTTTAGTAATATTTGCCAAATTTCACATTCATTGCACTAAATTTGCACACCAGCGTCCGAACATTATTGTTTTTAAAGCACTTTTTTTCCAATTATTTAGACAATTTGAAGAACTTTATAAACTCTAAAGCCACTTAAATAAAAACATTTTGTCAAGTATATAACCTTATTTAATTTACATAATTTCTATTTTTATACCTTGAGCTTGTTCATTTTATTTTGATTTATTTTTTTAAATTACATTTGTACCTATATATTGGAAATGTAAAATATTTTGTGAGGTGTGACTATTTTTTTTATCCTACCTTGATGTAATATTATTATGTATAGATACTGCTCAATTGTTTAACCCTTTCATGCATACTGGTCACTACAGTGGACAGTTATTCTACAGCTGTTCTCTTGTATATTCATGGGTTTTGTTGTTTTAGTTCCATATCAGCCGACACAGTGGACACTTACGCATCGTCCTATACACTGCAATTCATACTGTTATTGTAAATTTGCTGTTCTTTATACACCTAATCTGCAGTGATATGTTTAAGTGTAAAAAAAATTGCTTGATATCATTATTAAACTGTAATTTACAGGGATTTTTTTTTACAAAAAGGTGTTTTTTTGGTTTTGTTTTTTTTTTGCATATTATCTCCATGAAGTGAGTAATAACTAGTATTAGAGTATGTTAAAATGTGACAAAACATTGGATTAGCAGCATTAAACATATTTTTATTACACAGTTTTCACACAGTATATCAGTAAATACATTTTTCCTTGCTTCAAAAATTAAATGCATGGTGTCCAGCTTAGTGGACATTTTTGCAACTCCATGAAAAATAAAGTCATACATTTTGTTTTTTTTTTTTCAATTGCATTGTTTTTGGGGTTTTTTAATGCCTAAAGAGGAATAAAAACACTAAGGAAAAAAATCTTAAGGTTCTCATAATTCATGCATGAAAGGGTTAATAAATAAATAAATAAATAACTGTAATTCATGATTTAATTGTCTTTTTCAGTCCACTTAAAGCCACCAGTGTTCACAACTACATGAACAGAAGTGTATTTTAGTTAATTACTGAGTGAAAAGTAAAGCTGCAGTGCAGATGTTGCCATAGATACCGACCAAGAATGTCCACCTCAGCACTTTTCCAGTTTCTAATACAGTTACCGACAGTTACTTTCACACATGCATCGTTAAGGTTAATTAAGTTTATAACTGAACTTGTTAGACATAAACGCAGACAGATTGAAACCGATGGAATTTCGATGCAATTGGCTCAGGAGGCAGCAGCAATAAATAAAACAGGCACTAGAGGAAAGAATAAATATGCATTTAAAAACTCTATTCACCCTGTGTCCCTTTTCCCCACTCGACTCTGGGGGAGTGGATACCGTTTCAGATGGCAACGGGACCTGAGGTGACCCATCTGTGCCCTGTCCTGACTTATGAGCATGGACTCCCTCCTTCAATCTAATTTTTTTTTTTTTACCTTTCTTTTATTTGATTATTTGACATTAAAAAATATTTAAAAATATTATTTTGGCATTTAGAGCAGACAACAAATGTATGCTATATGTACTGAATGTGAATGTCTGATACTGAATGTCAATAAAAAATTAAATTATAAAAAAAATAAAAATAAAATGTCCATCTCAGCTCCAGCGCAAAAAAAGCGAGTTTTAAGAAGTCTAACGTCATTTATTTCTAGAAGTCTAATAAGCATCCCTGCATTTTAAAACAAGTCAAACACACTAAGCCCACAGCGTCTGTATCACAACAAAAAGGCAGTAAAATATTTACAGCAGCAGCCTGACGGTTTTTAACCACCATAAAGCACTGAAACAGTGGCTTGAATGTGAAGAACAACTGCGTCTAAATCAGGAAGTAAAGCACAACCAAAGCTGCAATTACACAGAACAATGACAAAAGGGAAAAAAAAAAAAAAAAAATCACTTAACACCAAAGTTTTCCTGGAAGGTCGTCTATCCATTCAGTCTGACACATATGAGACAAAGAAACTGCAAAATACAATTAACACATAAAGACCCAGTGCTATTTTTGTGGCAGATACCGAATGGATTTCCCTCTAAATTTAACCATTTTTGAGTGATTTATCGTCAATTATTATAATATTATCCTCTGTATTTTGCTTTTTTTTTTCCAGTGAAAGTCATGTATTTTTCTGTATTTAATTCACTGATTATGTAGATGTTCATCAAAGATCAGATTAAAGTTGAGGGTTATTACATGGGTGCTTTTATGAAACTTATTTTAGTATCTGGCACTTTACCAGCTTTTTAGACCCAATAATAAAAGAGAAATTTAGACATATTTCCACCCAAGATGTACCTAATGACGACCTCAGATAAATGTAAAAAGAAAAAATTATACTCTTACTCTGAGCCATCCCAAAATTAATGCATTTTTAATAAAATATCGGGGCCAAAACTGGGACATGAAAAACTACCTATAGGTGTCAGTGCATTAGATCTGAAAACATGGCTGTAAATGGTCTTATATAGACTATAAATAAAGATACTGTGTTAAATTTGATGATCCTAGTGTTTTTTCTAATCCAGACATGTGGGTTTTTCATGAATCTCAGTCTCATTCCAGGTTTTGTGTGTAACCCATCGTGTCCACTTGCGTTACATGCAGAACCTGCCCACTTAAACACAATTAAATCGCGAGTGATTTGGCAACAGTGGTCATTTTTGTGAAAAACTGCCTTGAATAATTTGATTCCTAAAATGTACCTGAGAGAATAAAAAGATATTTTAAAAAAATAGTAGCACGTAATTTTCGTGTCCTTTTTACTGTTACATGCAGATTTTTGTATTAAATATAATGTAAAATAATAAAAAAAAAAAAAATCAGTTCTAGCTGAAAAATAGTTTCTCTTTTATCTCAATAAATATTTATTTTGAACTCTTTCATGCATGAATTATGAGAACCTTAATCAAGATTTTTTTCCTGAGTGTTTTTATCCGTCTTTAGGCATAAAAATAACAATTCTATTGATTTTTTTTTTTTTTTTTTTTGCCTATTTTTTATGGAGTTACAAAAATATCCACTCAGCTGAACACCATGGGTTTAGTTTTAGAACCAAAGAAACATATATTAACTGATATACTGTGTGAAAACTATGAAATAAAAACATTTTTAATGCTGCTAATCTGATGTTTTCTCACATTTTAACATAACTGTATGGAGATAATATGCAAAAAAAAAAAAAAACCTGTTAATTACAGTCTAATAACAATTAGCAGTTTTTTTTTTACAGTCAAACATCTTACTGCAGATCAGGTTTATCTAGAACAGAAAAGTTACAGTAATTGTATGAATTGCAGTGTATGAGATGATGCATCAGCATCCAATGTGTTGACTGATATGGAACTAAAACAACAAAATCCATGAATATACAAGAGAACACTTTTGAACAGCTGTCTACTGTAGTGACCACTATGCATGAAAGGGTTAAAATAGACCCAAAGTGCTTCCAAACTTGCTTCATAACATCTACCATCTACATCTGGTTTGAAGTTTTAGCCCCCATGTCCTGTTTTTAGGACCAGTTTCATAGAAGCACCCGCATCAGAAATCGAGAAAACTGAAGAAAAACTGACTTTTTCAGCAAAAATATCAAAAACTGAACGTAAACTAAGTGCGTCCATCCACTGTCATTGATCCAACTCCATGGGTTTTACTGGTGAATCAATGTTGTAGAAGATGATGCCGTTTCCATGGTAACTACGGAGCATCTAAACATCCAAATGGGTCATATCTGATAACCATGAAATGATGAATAACTGTATTTTACACCAATTATTTACAAGTACTGATAGGATTAGTAAATCAATGGGTATTAAACAGTTTATACCAGTAGGTGATTGCAGTCGTTGGGTCTTTATGGGTTAAAAGACAGATTTTCATTTTCGTCTTAGTGATCTGTCATAAAAAAACAAACACTGCACACAAGGCGGAAAAAAAGCGCTGTGAGATTAATAACAACCCAGCAGGTGTTAGTACTTGCTCTTATCAGACGGATCGAAAAAAACAAAACAAAACCAAAAACCCTACAGTGTTCCATCCGAAGCAGCTCCTTTTTCGTTCAAACACTTTCTGTGCAGCAGAGCCAAGTGGTCTGCAAAAGGCAAAGTGATGCCACACAAGAGCAGAGCAAACACCATCGCTCATTCAGAGGCAGCGACCGTTTCCAGAAGATGGAGAAGAAAAAAAAAGAGCATCATCAGACAGAGTCCAGACTGCACCACGTCTACGCCCTCTTAGATCCGACACCATCATGAAATGTTCTGGGAGAAAATACCACTTGAACTGACTTTAATTAAGAAGCAAGGACTCGATTTGATCATTTTAAACGGTTTTGCGCCTGATTTAACAAAGGCATTACCACTTTTAATCACATTTTGCACCATTAGTCCTTGATTTATTGAACAGAGGCTAAATATACACTACAAACAAATAGTTAAGGATATTATTTTTTAATTTTTGAGCTTTTTTTTCTTTCAGTTAGGATTCCTGCACAGTGCTTTTTACTTTTTTGTGAGTGAAGTGAAACACATTTTTTTAATGACCAGACATAGTTTTATATACAAATGGCAAAAATGACAAAAAAAAAAAAAAGACAAAAAAAAATATCCTTAACTTTTTGTTTGTAGAGTATGACATACACTCATAGGCTGAATCCTAGTTCACCCCTTGGCCCCTCCCCCTTACCCCTCTGTTTTACACATACACATGAAGGGGTAGTGTTGTCCCAATTCCCAATTAGAAAAATAGGACTAATAGCCCTGTAGCTTACCGGCCAAATTAAAAGCTTTGGGAAATGTATCCAGATGCCATTTATTATCACCCAGTTCTGTGTATTTATTCTATTACAGAAATAGTCCATGTTTTGGTCATATTCCAATCAGATCTGTAAAAAATTCTAATTCCAACTTGATATCATTGATACTGATTTATTGGATCAATCCACTTCCTATCTGTTATAATGGGAAAATTTTTCAAAGTCACACCAAATCCAGAATCAGATCTGGATTGAAATAATTTCAATACCTTGTGTTGACATCATCATACAGAAGCTGTATACCAAGTTTGAAGTCAATCAGAACTGGAGTTTGAGAGAAGAAGACCATTGAAATTTTTTCCCCATAAGAGCCCATGTTAAATTTTCCGTAAGTTCCCGGATCCAGAAGAAGATCCTGATCAGCATGTGGACATTATGTTTTGGTCATCTCCCCATCAGGGCTGGACTGTAGAAATTTACACTGGATATCATTTATATTTACTGAGTTATTGCATCCATCCACTTCCTATGTCTTATAATGGGGAAATTTTTCAAAAACCGCACCAAATCCAGAATCAGATCCAGATCCAAATAATTTCTCTAACTTTTGTTGACATCATCATAAAGAAGCTGTATACCAAGTTTGAAGTCAATCGGAATTGTAGTTTCGGAGAAGAAGACGATTGAAAGTTTTGTAACGGATGACCGACGACAGACGCAGGTTGCCGCATGACGACAGTAGCTTACAGCCTGTTGGCCGGTAAGCTAAAAAGGGGAAGGGCTAAGGCGGAGGGGTGTTTAGCCCTTGAAACTGAGATATTTCAAGACCACACTACGAATGGAGGGGTAGGAGAAATCTCCGATAATTCTGTTCGAATCTTCGGCAAGATGGAGGTAAACACAGCAAAAAAGTGCAGCAGTGTGATGAAAGAAAAATACTCAAATGTACAGTCTACTCTCGTTATACCGCCAACTTCCGTTCACGGCCAAATTGGCGGTATAGCGAAAATGGCGTTACAACGGGTTGCGTCCATAATGTGCATGTCTTTACTATATGATGTCTATGCTGCCTCCGTTAACCCGTTCTAATTGCGTTTCTAAATAAATCTTGAGTCTGTTATGTTGTAAGGGATCATTTAAAGTGGGGAAACATTTTAAGCATTATTATACCGTGTCGGGAAATGACACCCCATCATCTTGAGGCTTTGGCTTAATCCCACGTCCTCTTCCCGACATCCTGACCTACTGAGTGTTCTGTGATAAATGAACGGTGCCCGTTCCGTAAACCTACTCGTAGCTTGTCGCGATCAGCGTCTGGCGCGTTTGTTTCAGTGCATTGTTAAAATTTATGTGTACTCGATGGCAATCACGCTGGCGGTATAACGGTCGGGAAATCAATGGTATAAGTGTTGTTTGTGCATGGAACTGGGCTGGCGGATGGCGATAGGCGGAAATGGCGGTAGCTAATGGAATAATGCATTGGGGATTTTTGTGCAATGGTTTTGGTCGGCGGTGAGCGAAAATGGCGGTATAACGGCGGGCGGTTTAACGAGAGTAGACTGTACCTGTTTTCTTTGTAACCAACTTAATCATTTGATCGACCGTTTAACGCCGTTTCAAGGTGTTATAGATCGCATTTCTGCGGTTTATAGTTGATAGATGTAAAAAGATGACCAAAGCCCATGGAACACAGACGGTTACAGCGACTGACGGCATGGGGAATACTGTCGGAAACAAAGATTTCGCATCTGTTTACAGCAGACTTGTCCCATTTTATAGCAGAACGTTTCAACCCCTACCCCTTGCAGCTCTGTTTCAAGGGGTAGTGCCAATGCAAGGGCTAAGGGGGAGGGGCAAAAGGGGGGGGTGCTAAGGGGTGAAATTGGGATTGGACCACAGAAAGACTCTGAAACTCACTATTTCAACTTTAGTGTGTTACTGGCATGTTGACCTGTGGGGAAATGGGGTTCTAGATGTGGTAGTTTTTGTGCTGAAGAGAGCCGAGTTTTGGGAAAAGATGTTAGTCTATATTTTATAAGCACCAACATAAAAACTGTTTAGTCAATCAATCTTTAAAATTTAAACGAAAATTAATATGTTCATACGGATATCTAGAGACGGAAGTTAGTAAACGCCTCACTCCTGTTTTTAACTGTATTTCCCATCATGCAGCGTGTTTGATTTTATTGGATGTTTTTATTTTATTAGATGTCTTATTTATTGTTATTTATCATTTTTTATTTTGTGACACTGAAGAGGGTAAGCTCTACCCAGTTTCATTGTATAGCCATTGTACAATGAAAGACTTATTCTATTCTATTCTATTCTGTTCTGTCAACCATCCTGGCCATAGCAACATGACTGTAAGGCTATTGTATTCCAAAGTTACTAATATCTCCAAAATATTGGTCCTATCAACTTGCCGTTTTCACTAGTCTGTTCCTTAACCAAAAATACATAAGAATGACAAACTGCAGCAGTTCCAGAGTCCACTTCCTTTTATAACATAGATTGGAGGGCATAATGAGACTTTATTACTTGATTACTTTTGTGAAATTTTTCAACATTTATTGTCATGTAAAAAATTCAAGGTCAATGAAGTTACATTTACATTTATATTTATGCATTTGGCACTTGACGCTTTTTTCCAAAGTGACTTACAGGGGAAAAGTTATCGTATTTGGTTCCTTGCACATTTGTGGCAAAAAATAAATAAAAAAGCCAAGAAGTGTATATAAAAATTACAAGAAAAACATGTGTAATGTGAAAGGAACATGTATTTTAGAACATTAGAACATCACTTTTAGAACATTAGACCAACATAAGTGCTGATCCTTCAAAATTCTGCACTGCAACTCTTACTTTTAAATGTGTGTTTTTATATTTTTGGGTTTTATGTGTTTTCTTACTTGCTGTTTTTAAATCACCTTTTACATGTTTCTTTTATAATGTTCTAAATATGTTTCTATTTCCCTTGTCGCTGTATTTCAATGTCCTGTTTGAAGCACCTTGAATTGCCTCGTTGCTGAAATGTGCTATACAAATAAACTTCCCTTGCCTTGATCCAGACCCCTGTCCACATCCACATGATCCCTTTGAACATTATTCCTTACATTAGTACCATTACTTCATGGTACCTAACAAAGCAGGTCCACTCTCTGTTCATGCAGAGGTGGACCTTACAGACCCTGGAGACCACATTGGACCTGAGATTGGTGACTCACTGGAACTGTTGCTGTCACTGTCTTGTAATTTATGTGGAAATGACCAAAAATAGATGATTAGTTTTACCCTTTTATCAGGCAAGTGACAGTTTAAGCTTGGTTTTTTTTTGGTCATTTTTGGAGATAAATTCTAAAAACTAAAGTCAATTCCACTCATATCTTCATTTTTTCTGCTCTTCCTCAGTCATGTCTAATTGCTCGTATGTTAATTTGACTTTTACTTGGCCTTTTTTATATGTCAAAATGACGATAAGTGGTAATGGCTGAGGAAATGACTGAGGCTTTGTCTCACAAAATTAGCATTCAGGAGGATTTGAAAATTTCCCTTTATCATCTGCTTCGTCATCTTTGTCAGTGATTTCTTCTCTGACTAAACTACTGGTTGGATTAATTTAAAACCTTTTTTATGTAGCTTCCTTGGGACAATATCTACAAAGTTTGTTCACAGTTTTGAGAAATTTGGATTTTTTAAATATTAAAAATGTGCCTTTACTTATAATGGTCCATATTTTGATGGGTCGTAACATGGAAATGGTTACAGATCAATCAATATCAATATAGTTCCTATTGAGCACTAATAGGAAGTCATATATGGACTTTCATTTGGGGACATGACCTTTGACCTTGAGTGACTTTAAAGGGTAAAACTAAAGGTCACCAGTGTCTAGATTCCAACAATCTTCTCCAAAACTACTGGTCGGATTAATTTCAGATTTTTTTAAGTAGTTTCTTTGGGACAATGTCGACAAAGTTTGTTCACATTTTTGAGAAATTTTGATTTTTTGACAATTTTTTTTGAAATATTACAAATGTACTTCTAACTGTCCATATTTTTGATGGGTTATAACATAGAAATTGTTACAGACATCAATATAGTTACTATTGAGCACTGATAAGACGTCATATATGTGCTTTCATTTAGGGCCATGACCTTTGACCTTGAGTGACCTTGAAGGGTCAAACCCAAGGTCACCATTGTCTAGATTCACACACAGGTCGCTCTGCACCTAGGGATGGTTGTGGCTAAGAAATGTATTCTCTTAACCTGGAAATCTAACACTCCACCCACCTTTGCTCATTGACTCAGCAAGAGGTTATCAGTTATTCAAATGGAAAGACTGCGCTTGTACAAACGCAACGAACAGAACAGATCTGAGAGAATTTGGGGACCCTTCCTAGTAGGGATGTAAACAATTAATCGACTAACGATTAATTGTCGATAAGAATTTGCTCGATTAAATTATTAATTGTCGGTTAATTGCCCTTTAACGCCCGTCCACACCTGTCTGAAGGCTGCCGGTTTGTTGCGACGCCGTGGCTAGGATAGCCAGTCTTTGAACTGGATCATGGTGTTGATGAGTTAGAATGTCTTTATGGACATGATGGAGCCAAACACAGACCGGCCCGTCTGTTTGTGGGGACGGTGCACCCCTGAATAAATGCACGCACAAATGCGGGGTCGGTATCGGAGCGTTTTCCCTGGAGGTTGGTGTAGTCTACAGTCAGTGAAAAGTTTCAATTTCACTTCTGGGGGGGCACGGGCTGCACCGTACCCCCATAGTATTGGAAGCAGGATGGAAAGTGACGCACACAGACACACGGTTACCAACCAACACGCACTCATCCCCTGGCCGTACTGTGCATGTGCGAGTACTACACCACCACCACCCCACCCCCACAAAACGCATGTGTGTGCACCCCCACACACACCAGCGAAATGCACGCGCATGCATTAGCATAGTCACTGCATTTCCATGGTCACACGTAGCCAGTTTTTTAAAGGTGATTTGTTGTCTTTTGTAAATGATTTTCTGAAATCCGATTCTCCCTAATTATTTCTTTAGATCTGCGACTTACTGCACTCATACAATCTTGGGACTGTTGTGCTGACGGAAGTTGGAAAATCTTTTTTGTTGGAAGGGATGCATGCGCTAAATCAGCTTTGCTTTACCATTTTAGCTTTGCATTAGTTTTGATTTCCCAAGATTTTATTAGTGCAGTAAGTCACATGACCATGATTTGAGCCTCAATTTGTGATCATACTGACCCCACCGGACGAAAATAATGATTAGGGAGAACTGAATTTCACAATTTCACTCATAAAATACTACAAATCACCTATAAAAGCCTGGCTACGTCTGACCATAGGAATGAAGTGATTATGCTAAGCTAGGCTAAGCTAAGCTAACAGAAGGGCTGCGAGAACAAGGCAATCGGTGCACTGCAGTGCAAACTGTTTAGCCCACTTATCGAACTCATTAGTACATGACAAATGAATTAATAAAAAATGAGTGGTGAACTCTTCCTTCAGGGTTTTCGAGGCTGGTAGATCCCATCAGAATAGCCCACTGGAAAAGTTTAGCATTGCATATTCTTCCGCCAGCGCAGAATGTGTGCGTCATCGCAACAGGACAAGACAACGAGCATGTGCAGAATGGCAGGAATAAAGTCCAAACGGAATAAAGGGTTTACATGTCCGAGGAAGAATTTAGCCCGGATTCAAAAGTGGATTAAACCAGTGACTTTAATCAGGTTTAAATTTAATCCAAACTTTTCTTTTTCAACTGGAATGAGGTGTTTACATGGGCATCTGAAATAGGATCTAACCTTTAATCAGATTAAACCAGGAATAAAAGCTGTCATGTAAACGAACAGACTGTCACATATTTTACCTCTGTTCAATAAAAGTGAGTAATTGTACAAAATAAGTATTTAGTTGTGAATCTTCCAAAATGCACTTGGGCTGAGTTTCCAGGATTAAATCATCCACCAGATGTTGCATCTAACAGTAAATATGCCGTCCTCGCTTAATGCTGCTGCGCCAAAGTCCTGAAATGAAGAAATACACCGACATAAAAGTACCGTTCCTCACATCTGCCACGGAGGAGGAGGAGCAGAACTGTGGAGCTACATGACGCTTTTATATTATGTGGTTACGGTTTATATAACGCCCTGTTTCGCTTTTAAAATGCATCAGAACTTTGATGAAAGTTTTTCTGCCTCATCAACTTTAAGATCCATCTCATCTCCCCTGAAAGACTCGCATCCACACAAAGAACAAACTGAAAACCTCGGCATCTGGAGTCCACTTAAACATATCTGTGTGTTGTTTTGCAGATAAATTCAGTTCATCCTGCATCTCAGTGCAGCTGTATGCAAATCCACTCTGCCAGTAAAACTTTCCAAACTCCATCTTTAGCGCTGGGAAGCTGTGGGAGCAGAAGACAAATGTGTGTGCGAGTACAGAACCGGCGGGGTTCATTAGTCTCTGCAGAGGGTCTGCAGTCCGGCCGCTGGAGGACGGCCTTTTAGTAAAGTGAGGTCAGCCTTCGGGTTCCACAGAAACTCAGGAGAGTCGGACTAATGTGGACCTCACAGGAGGAAACAACAGCAGAAGTGAAGACCACACCTGTGAACAGCTTCAAGCCAAAACACAGACACATGTTTCAGCAGTGAAACCCAGGAAAAGGTCAGATCTAGGCATGTAGGAAACAAGGGTATTATCGTTAAAGAAAACTAACAAAATGACGAAAACTAGAATTGAAAAAAACATTTTCGTTAACTGAAATAAATAAAAACTATAATTAAAAGAAAAAACGATAAACTGAAACTGTTTTGTGTGCTTACAAAACGAACTAAAACAGATAAAAAGGGTGGTCCGTCATTTGCCGTCACTTGTCGTTTAGAGTCGTCTTCTCGTCCCCACTCTACCTGGAAACATGGAGACTAAAACTGATAGAAAACAGCAGAGTCCTGTCTGGGATTTATGTGAATACGACGGCGAGGAAGAGAAAAGTTATGAAAAAACTAAAACTAACACTAGACCTAAACTAAAACTAAGCATTTATTAAAAGAAAAAAAAAAAAAAAAAAAAACTAACTAAAACTAAACTATAATGAAAAATCCAAAACTATTATAACCTCGGTAGGAAAATACCGGCTCTGCAATATATCACGATATTTCATTTCACAATACTGTATCGATATTAAAAAGTACTGTATCGATATTTTTAGGTATTTATTCAAATGCAGATATTGTGGAGGTTCATTTTTGTTTTTTTGTTTTCTTTTTTGTTTATTACCTCCGCCAAGGAGGTTATGTTTTTGCCAGGGTTTGTTTGTTTGTCTGTCTGTTTGTTTGTTTGTTTGTTTGTCTGTCCGTTAGTGTGCAACATAACTCAAAAAGTTATGGACAGATTTGGATGAAATTTTCAGGGTTTGTTGGAAATGGGATAAGGAAGAAATAATTAAATTTTGGTGGTGATCGGGGGTGGGGGGGCCCACGGGGGGGGCCACTGATCAGCCTTGGCGGAGGTCTGCGCTCTCCGAGTGCTTCTAGTATTTTATTTATTATTATTTAACATTCTTTTATTAAATAATGTTAGCTCCTTTGTTGGGATTGAACTAAAATAATGTTCTGATGTTAGTTCTGAACAAACAGAATATGAACATTTGAACAGGATCTTAAACTGCAATATCTGTAAAACATCATTTAAGTTTGAACACAGGAACATTTTGTGATAAAGCTTTAGATCCTGTTCTCATAAAATAAAAATGTGCTTAGTTCTCATACATGATGTTGTTTTATCTCACGCCTTTATTTTTGCATTGATTTAACAGCATCATGTTACGTTATCCCTGCCCTCTTTATTCTGATTCATTTAATTTATTCAAAGTGTCATGTTTCTGCATTATTGTACAAATCTCTCCTATTGTGTTGCTCCTGTTTTAGTGTTTTTACTTACATCTTGTATCCTGCTGTTGTGCCCTTTACTTGTTTGTCAAAAGCACTTTGTAAACTTTGTTTTTAAAAGGTGCTATATAAATAAAGCTATTATTATTATTATCATTATTATTATTATTATAGTGTTTGTGCATATTTCTGGTGTAATTCAATTCTTCAAGGAAATAATCATCAAAAAATTAAAGAAACAAACAAAAATTGCTTTTTTAACAGTATCATGATATATCGTGATATATCATATTGTGATCCTAGTATTGTGATTTGTATCATCAAATTCTTGCCAATACACAGCCCTAGTCACATCACTACGAGACACAACACTCTGATGTGATTTACAAACCCTCACAGGAGTCAGGAAGGACGTAACCAAGGGCTGGGATAAGACACCGAGACCTCATTTCTACCAACAAGTCACTTTACAGAAGGTTTATGTTGAAATCTGTCACAACATGGAGATGATTACTCTTATTTTAAACAGCAACCAATCACACCTCAGCAGACGACTGTCCATCTATGTTGTTAATTGCTAATAAAAAAAAATATAATAATTAAAGCTGCAAGCAGCATTGGGCGGGACCTCGCACCAGGCATTCCGCCTCCCGTGCGTTCCGCCTCCCGTGACCGTCGACACCTCCGCTCCACTCACACCTCTCCGTCCCGACACCAGCCCCCTCCCTTTTGCATCCATCCGTTTACTCTATCTTTTGGTGCTATTTAGAAACCAATATGACAAACGGCCTCAGACTAGTTTTAATTTGAGGGTTTTCCTTTGAAAGGTACTTTGCCGACTTCCTGCTGGAGATAGCTCTATGACGCCCACCCGAACATTCGTAGTGCTCATCGTAACAAACATTTTGGCATGGGTTTCATGTCTCTCGGATATTCTGTTGGGTTTCTGTAAATTGGCTTAGAGTCTGGTTTTCGACCAACTCTATATATCAAGCGTCATGAGATAACTTTTTGTTGCGATCTGGCGCTATATAAATAAAATTTGATTGATTGAATAATTTAATTGGTTTTCCCCTGTAAGTCGCTTTGGAAAAAAAGCATCTGCCAAATGCATAAACATAAACATTCCTGCTGGCCACTATGGCGGTTTCCGTGTTTTTTGACATAGGTGGTGCTAAAGAGCCCATTTTGGCACGTACAAGGTTAATTTTTTCATTTTATCAAATTTTTCGCCGGACCTAATATACGTGCCAAATTAGGTGAGTTTTCGAGTATGTTTAGGGGTCAAAATCCAGTTCAAAGTGGCGGCAGAAAAATAATAATAATATTAAAAAACGAACAAAAAACAATAGGGGCCTCGCCTTCTTGCAACCTGCCCTCTCGGCTCGGTCCCTAATAATGGACACAACAGCGCATGACTGGGACAGTGCAAGATTCGAACCACCAACCCTTCAATTACTGGACAACCCGCTCTATCTCCTGAGCTGCAGCCGCCCCATGACGCCTGACACGCCTCAGCAATAAACTCACAACAACCTTTAATCTATGTTGTTAATCACTAATAAAAAAATAAAAACATTTATAAAAGCAGCTCTTATTTAACTTCATGAGTGGATTTTTGGCCTACTTTCTAAGTCGGGTAAGTTGGGGGGAGAAAAACAAGAAGTTCATTCAAGTTCAGCAATTTTGTGTCTTATTTCGTCCTGTTTCATTGTTAATTTGAATCAGGTTAAAAGTCGGCTTCAACTATTTAACGAGCACCATAAATGAATGATTTACTCATTCAAATGTTGAAAAAAGAGTCAGTCAAATACAATAAACCATACATAAATACAAACACTACAAATAATTTTTGATCATCAAAGCTACGCAAAAATGGCAAAACTGTGGCTGAACTACAAGAAAACTAATGCAAAATGTTTACAAAAACTAATATAATTACATATACAGTTGTGGAAAAAAATTATTAGACCATCAAAAGTCATCAAAAACGACAGTTATGCAATCCAGTACTAACTCCTGTGTGTATCATGTGACTAAAACAGACAGAAAAGAAAACATGGAATGTCTAAAAGCACTGTTTTTGTCAGTACAATGCCATAGATATTGATGTAAGAACTGAAGTGATTTTGGTTATTATCAAGAAAACATGTTAAATGGATAGATATCAGCTCTGAAATTAAACTACTATGAGTTAGTTTTGTTGTTATCATTATATTTGTCCAAACAAATGTACCTTTAGTTGTACCAGTCATTAAAATGAACAAGAAACTGAAGAAAATAAGGGGTGGTCTAATCATTTTTTTCTACGACTGTAGCTCATGACTCCTTTATGCTGCGTTCAGACAGATCCATAAGTATTTGGATAAAGACAGTGGATTATCAAGATGAGTGTGGACTTTCAGCTTTAATTCAAGGGGTTTAACAGAAACACTGAAGGATTTACAACTATTTTAACCCATAAAGACCCAAACATCCACTGACGACTAAAAGCACCTACTCATCTAAACTGTTTAATACCTGTTGATCCACTAATCCTATCAATGCATGTAAATAATTGGTGTAAAATACAGTTTGTCACCTTTTCATGGTCATTTGGATGTTCAGATGCTCAATAGTTACCGTGGCAACACCGTCATCTTCTACAACATTGATTCACCAGTAAAACCCATGGAATTGGATCAATGACAGTGGATGGAGACGCTTGGTTTAAGTTCAGTTAATGATATTTTTGCTGAAAAAGACACTTTTTATTCAGTTTTCTCAGTTTTTGATACAATGACCCTTAACTTTAATCTGAGCTTTTATGAACATCTACATAATCAGTGAATTAAATCTAGGAAAATACATGATTTACACTGAAAAAAAAGGCAAAATAAACAAAATAATATTACAATAAATGGCAACAAATCACTTAAGAAAGGTTAAATTTAGAGAAAAAAATAATTTGGGAACTACCATAAAAGTAGCACTGGGTTTTTATGGGTTAAGTTTAATAATTTGTTTCTGCAAAATTGTGTAAGATGGTATTTAGACCTTTACAGTTATGTGTACTATTTGTCTTAAACTTGTCTGGTTCAAAAGTTCGGAATGAAAATGTAAAAATAAATAAAATAATCCCATTAATTACACTGGTCAACAACAAATTTATTGTTGAAGTTTTTTGAGCTGATTTAGGATCATTTTGGTGTGCTGAATCCAAAAATCACATTAATTTTGCTCAATCAGGTCAACTTTCTGAACTATGCTACATATTGGCTTTTTAACATTTTCGCTTACATTTATGGGCATTTTCACATCATATGATACAAAATTATTTCATATTTCTTGCAATAAACCAGTTCTGAAGATTTTACTTTTGCCAATTTATGATTAATGGTGTTTTTAATATTACAGGTGAATGAAATGGCTTCGACTAGAAGATCTTGCAAAACTAAGCCTGACGTATTCTGGTACATCTGCGGTGAATACGCCATTGTACCTAACAGGAATCCTGTTAGAAAATGATTTTTTTCTCTTAAAACCTATTTTGGGTGAGAACTATATAAAAAAATCAACTGATAAAGTCACAAAAATGTAATCAATTTTGTGAGAAGATCAAATTTTTCAAAATCACATTGGCAAAAAAAACTGACCTGACTGAGAAAAACAGATGTCATTTTTGGATTTAGCGGTGCAAAATGGTCCTAATTCAGTTGAAAAAACCTAGACAACTTGCAAAAAACATTTTTTTGTAACCCAGTGTTATTAATCAGTCATCTTCTACAACACTGATTCACCAGTAAAACCCATGGAGTTGGATCAATGACAGTGGATGGACACACTCGGTTCATGTTCAGTTAATGACAGATTTTGTTTAAAAAAAAAAAAAAGTCACAAACACACCATTGTACCTAACAGGAATCCTGTTAGAAAATGATTTTTTTTTCTCTTAAAACCTATTTTGGTTATCAAAGATGTTTCCCTCGGTAAACCCCTCCTGTGACAGATGTAAACAGGGGCCGGCCTCACTTGCACATAAGTTTTGGAACTGTCCTTGTGTCAAAATATACTGGACCAAGATATTTCAGACTTTATCTGAAATCTTAAAAAAACAACTTAAACCAGATCCAGTTTTTGCTTTATTTGGTGTGAAGCCGGCTGCTGTAGAACTTTCCAACAACCAAAACAATATGATATGTTTTGTGGTGTTGCTAGCGCGAAGATTAATCCTATTAAATTGGAAACAAAAAACTCCCCCCGCCCATTCAACCTTAATGAGAGAAGTAATGAAATGCTTACATTTGGAAAAAATTAAATTTTTATTAAAAGGGAAATTAAATGCATTCCACTTAACATGGCAACCTTTCATTGATTATTTTAAAAATGCAAATGTGTAAACAATTTAGGATTGGCGATATATGATGTCGTCAGTTTGGTTTTTGATGTTCATTGTTTACTGTTGTTTGTGTGCTTTTTGTTTTACTGCGTGTTCTCATTTTTGTTGCATTGAGCACAATGAATGTACATGAACACGTTTTTGTTACTATGTGAAAAAACTCAATAAAGAGAATTTAAAAAAAAAAAATATATATATATATATATATTTTGGGTGAGAACTATATAAAAAATCAACTGATAAAGTCAGAAAAATGTAATCAATTTTGTGAGAAGATCAAATTTTTCAAAATCACATTAGCAAAAAAAAACCTGACCTGATTGAGAAAAACCGATGTCATTTTTGGATTTAGCGCTGCAAAATGGTCCTAATTCACTTGAAAAAACCTAGACAACTTCCAAAAAACATTTTTTTGTAACCCAGTGTTATTAATCCGTCATCTTCTACAACATTGATTCACCAGTAAAACCCATGGAGTTGGATCAATGATAGTGGATGGACACACTCTGTTTATGTTCAGTTAATGACAGATTTTGTTTTGTTTTTTTTTTTTAAAAAGTCACAATTTTTTTTTCTAATTTGATCTAATAACCTTTGAATTTACTCTAAACTTTTATGAACATTTATTACCACTAACTTAAATATAGGAAAATACCTGATTTAAACTGAAAAATGCAAAATGCGGAGGATAATATAATAAAAAAGCTGATAAATCATTTGGGTAAGAAAAAATATCATTTGGAAGAGGGTTTTTAAGGGTTAACTAAAGTCCCTCCATTGTCAGAGGCTCAAAATTAATTGGACAAACTGTCTGACAATAGACTTCGTGTCCAGATGTGTCCTATTCCCTGGTTTTTCTATGACAAATGAAGCAGATAAAACATCTGTCGTTGATTCCAGATGTTGGATTTGCATTCAGTAGACGTTCCCTGCAGCTCTTAATGAGGTCTAAAGAAGCATCAATACGAGTTAATGACAAATCTGAATAAATCTATCACAGAGGAGTGGTCCAATAAAGGACTTGGTGCGTTCTTATAAAGAGAGAAGTCACTGGATTATTGGTGAAGCCAGTACATGATGTCAACTCAATAGAGCAGCTTTTTCAGTTCCTGAAGATTCAACTGAGGGCAGAAAAACCCACAAACACACAGCAACTGAATAGATCTGTAGAAAAGCATGTCCAGGAGGAAACTGAGCATCTGATGATGTCCATTACTTCCATATTTCAGGGTTTTTTATCCAAATATTAGAAACAATCCTCATATTTATCATGATCTTAGTTTGTCTGATTACTCCTGAGTCTCTGAAAATGGAGGGAATATGTTTAAAATCCTTTTAACTCTGAAATGTTCAATAGAATATCTTTGTTAAACCCCTTGAATTAAAGCTGAAAGTTCACCCTTCAATCACATGTGGATTGTTACCCGAAGGGGATGCAAGGGGTATAGTTTTTGGTTTGGTTTGTTTGTTGGTTTGTTTTGTTTGTTTTGTTTTGTTTTGTTGGTTTGTTTTGTTTGTTAGTTTGTTTTGTATGTTTTGTTTGTTGGTTTGTTTTGTTGGTTTGTTTTCTTTGTTGGTTTGGTTTGTTTGTTTTGTTGGTTTGTTTTGTTTGTTGGTTTGTTTTGTTTGTTTTGTTGGTTTGTTTTGTTTGTTGGTTTTTTTGTTTGTTTTGTTTGTTGGTTTGTTTTGTTGGTTTGTTTTCTTTGTTGGTTTGGTTTGTTTGTTTTGTTGGTTTGTTTTGTTTGTTGGTTTGTTTTGTTTGTTGGTTTGTTTTGTTTGTTGGTTTGTTTTGTTTGTTGGTTTGTTTTGTTAGTTGGTTTGTTTTGTATGTTTTGTTTGTTGGTTTGTTTTGTATGTTTTGTTTGTTGGTTTGTTTGTTTTGTTTGTTGGTTTGGTTTGTTGGTTTGTTTTGTTTGTTGGTTTGTTTTGTTTGTTGGTTTGCTTTGTTTGTTGGTTTGCTTTGTTTGTTGGTTTGCTTTGTTTGTTTGGTTTGTTTTGTTTGTTTGGTTTGTTTTGTTTGTTTTGTTGGTTGGTTTGTTTTGTTTGTTTTGTTGGTTGGTTTGTTTGTTTTGTATGTTTTGTTTGTTGGTTTGTTTTGTTTGTTTTGTTGGTTGGTTTGTTTGTTTTGTATGTTTTGTTTGTTGGTTGGTTTGTTTTGTTTGTTGGTTTGGTTTGTTGGTTTGTTTTGTTTGTTGGTTGGTTGGTTTGTTTTGTTGGTTGGTTTGTTTGTTTTGTATGTTTTGTTGGTTGGTTTGTTTTGTTGGTTGGTTTGTTTGTTTTGTATGTTTTGTTTGTTGGTTTGTTTTGTTTGTTTTGTTGGTTGGTTTGTTTGTTTTGTATGTTTTGTTTGTTGGTTGGTTTGTTTTGTTTGTTGGTTTGGTTTGTTGGTTTGTTTTGTTTGTTGGTTGGTTGGTTTGTTTTGTATGTTTTGTTTGTTGGTTTGTTTTGTTTGTTTTGTTGGTTGGTTGGTTTGTTTTGTATGTTTTGTTTGTTGGTTTGTTTTGTTTGTTTTGTTGGTTGGTTTGTTTGTTTTGTATGTTTTGTTTGTTTTGTATGTTTTGTTTGTTGGTTTGTTTTGTTTGTTTTGTTGGTTGGTTTGTTTGTTTTGTATGTTTTGTTTGTTGGTTGGTTTGTTTTCTTTGTTGGTTTGGTTGGTTTGTTTGTTTTGTATGTTTTGTTTGTTGGTTTGTTTTCTTTGTTGGTTTGGTTGGTTTGTTTGTTTTGTATGTTTTGTTTGTTGGTTGGTTTGTTTTCTTTGTTGGTTTGGTTGGTTTGTTTGCTTTGTATGTTTTGTTTGTTGGTTGGTTGGTTTTCTTTGTTGGTTTGGTTGGTTTGTTAACACTCTAGCAGCAAAACTACTGGTTGAATTCATACCAAATTTGGTTTATATATTGCCAGGGACCCAGAATAGATGTTGTTGCATTTTGGGAAACGTAAGTCAAAGTTCAAATTTTTTATGAATTTTTAAAATCTTTTTTTCCCCCGATTCACTTACAATGGGTGAAATTTCACGTCTGTAGCAGCAAAACTATTGGTTGAATTCACACCAAATTTGGTTAATACATAGCCAGTGACCCCGAATAGATCTGATTACATTTTAGGAACAGTAAATCAAAGATCAAATTTTTGATGATTTTTTGTTTGTTTGGTTGGTTTTTTTTCCACATTTACTTATAATGGGCAAAATTTCACATATGTATCAGCAAAACTATTGGTTGAATTCATAACTATTTGTGTTTATAGATTGCCAGTGACCCAGAATAGATGTGATTACATTTTGGGAAAAGTAGGTCACAGTTCAAATTTATGAGAAATTTTTAAAATCTTTTTTCTTCTCCTATTTACTTATAATGGGCGAAATTTCAAATGTCTGTAAAAACATCAATTTTGTTTCAATTTACTTCAAACTTGGCACATATATAGAGGCAACTGATACACTGACATCAGCACATGCATGGACATGATGACATCAGCTGGAGCGATGCCAAAATAAGATACAACATGTGCGAGGGGCGGGGTTTGTTGTGTCTGGAACCACTTGTTTTATTTCTAATCCACTGTCCAAATACTTATGGACCTGACTGTATAGGCCAGTGTTTGTAACTTTTAACCATGGGAAAAGAAAAAAATAACAGTGATAAAGTGCCATCGTCATTTTTTTTTTTTTGTTGCAATTCGATGAGCAGTGATTTCCATCTGTCTTTATGATCTGAATTTACGACAACAATAACATTCTGTCGACACATAAACAAGTACAGACGGGCGACAAATTAAAGGAAAAAAAATAAAAAGGACCTTGTGGGATTCCAGGATGACAATATTATCTTTGACGCTGTACAGGAAGCATGTGGTGATCAGATACTTTATATTAAAGTAAATTTGTCGCCACCACATGTAGTTAGAGATTAACAGAATGTTCAGTCTTTGTAGATGTTTGCACATAAACACATATTAACTGAATTAGGCGTCGGAGTTTAAGTTCGAACCAGGACACAGACGTGTGTCAGAGGTTTACAGCGGCAAGAAAAAGTATGTGAACCCTTTGAGATTTCCCAGTTTTGTGCCTGAATTGGTCATAAATTGTGATCTGATCTGCATCCATGTCACCAAGTACAGACAATGTACTCAGACAGGTTTACTCAGTTCCATAATTTCACTTTTATCTGCCGCCATTTTATGTACCTATGTGTTTTATATATGTCTGTGTCTAATTTTAATTGTGTTTTATTGATTTTAACAACTTTGTACGGTGACCTTAAATGTCCTGAAAGGCACCTATAAATAAAATGTATTATTATTATTATTATTATTATTATTATTATTATTATGTTAAAACCACAAAAACAATTAGAATATGTTATGTCTTTATTGAGTACAGCTATTAACCCTTTCATGCATGAATTATGAGAACGTTAGTCAGTATTTTTTTCTTGAGTGTTTTAATTCCTCTTTAAGCATGAAAAAACAATGCAAATGATTTTTTTTTTTTTTTTTTTTTAATGAACCTATTTTTTGCGGAGTCACAAAAATGTCCACTCAGCTGGACACCATGCATTTAATTTTTGAAGCAAAGAAATATGTATTTAAAACTCATCATCAGAAAGTGATATACCGTGTAAAAACTATGAAATAAAAACATTTTTAATGCCACTAATTGCTAAATCACTAATGTTTTCTCACATTTTATCACACTCTAACATTAGTTATTACTCATTTCATGGAGATAATGTCCTTCTGAGACCCAGGAATTTGACAGTTTTAGCTTTTTTACATAAAAAAATTGTCATGATTGGAAACTGCATAATGCAACAGTTTTTTCAGATACATTTTTAAAATAATTTTTAATTATTGATTGATTTTTTAATGGAATGTTCTCTGTAATGGACAGCATTTTTTAAGTAAAACTGTCAAACTTTTGTCCCCTACAGAGGACAAAATGCACTGCTGGGTCTCAGGAGGATATGCAAAAAAAAAAAAAAAAAAAAAAAAAATTCTTCCATAAAACTGTTAATTACAGTCTAATAACAATTAGCAACTGATTTACACTAAAACATGTAACTGCAGATCAGGTTTATCATGAGCAGCAAAGTTACAATAATTGTATGAACTGCAGTGTTTGGGAGGATGCATGTTGGCCGATATGCAAGTAAAACAACAAAACCCATGAATATACAAGAGAACAGCTGTGGAATATCTGTCCACTGTGGTGACCAGTATGCATGAAAGGGTTAAAGTGGTTTTAAGTTAAGCACATTCTGTTAATTCCACATTATTTTAATAACACAACAATTTTTGCACACTTATTTATGCATATATCTTTAATTATCATATTGATAATATATTGTCTAGCATATATCGTACAAACTGCTGCTGTAGTTTAATATGTGTATTTGGTATATTTATATATATTCAGAGCTATATATACAAATTTCTATATTTAGAGTAAGGCAAAAAATTTCATAGAGTTCACATACTTTTTTCTTGCCTTTTAAATAGAGTTTTTAATCTTTTACGCTTAAAGTTTTTATCTGTTTTATCTGTGTTATCTATTTATCTGATTTTGTTTTGTTTGTTTGTTTTTTTCATTGCGATACTTTTTATTGCTTCTGCTGTAATGCTTTTAATGTTTTATGTAAAGCACTTTGAATGGTCTTGTACATGAAATGTGCTATAGAAATAAACCTGCCTTGCCTTGCCTATATGTTTATTTATTTATTTATTTATTTATATAATTTATTCGTTCGTTCGTTCATTCCAAACCCAGTCCGACTGAAGACCAAGAAATTCAAAATGTCACTGAAAATAAATCAATTCCAAGAAAAAGCTCCAACACAAATTAATTAAAAAAAAAGAAACAGTTGCATGTCTTTCTCTTTAAAACCGAAGCATAAAGTGAACTTTTGTTGCTGTAATCGGATAAGAGCGTGAACATCAGCCTGACAGCGACACTGATCAGCGATACCAACAACAGCTGAGGGAACAAGATGCATTAAACAGATAATGGGAGCGTTTCAGCTGAACACAGACACATAACCCCCATATCTGACGTTTTATCGAGTTTAGCTCTCGTAAAAAATAACAACTTTGATTATCCTGCAGCCAGTTGACCCAGACGGGCAAATGAAACACACCTGAACCCATGAAAAATGACCACGAACGAGCAAATTTACAACAATTACAATGGAGGGAGGAGACTACTGTCCAATGGACGACTATAGAGTCCATTTAACCAATTTAAAAAAACATTTAAGATTTACATTATATTTAGTTTTTACACTTATTAGACACTTACATCCACCTCAGTTATTACAGCTTTTAAATTTTCATTACTTTTACTCTTATTTAGTCTTTCAGTTTCATTTTTGATCGTTTGAATAAAGTTATGTTAGCCCATTGAGCGCCAAAGTAGCAATATTGTGACAAGTAACATAATGGAAAGAAACAGAGCTTTTAGAAATTTTGATATCAAAATTTAATGTTAACAAAAAAAAAAAAAAAACTCCACCACCTAACGCGGTGGTTCCCAACCTTTTTTGGCTCATGACCCCATTTTAACGTCACAAATTTCTGATGACCCCAGACATTTTTTTTTTTGGCTAAAATTAATTTGTTTTTGATTACGTAATAGTTTGCTTTATTATGTTGTTAAGAAATGTTAATTTTAGAGGACATTTAGACAATATAATGTAAATATTTATTAGTAAGTTTTAATTTTTTTTTTTTTTTTAATAAATTATTAGAAATTTTAGGCGACCCCAGACATTCAAAACAGACATTGTTTTTGGCTAAAATTAATTTGTTTTTGATCGTGTAATAGTTTGCTATACTACGTTGCAAATAAACGTTAATTTTAGAGGACATTTAGACTATATAATGTAAATTTTTATTAGTAAGTTTTTTAAAGAAATTAATAGAAATTTCAGGCGACCCCAGACATTCAAAACAGACACATTGTTTTTGGCTAAAATTTGTTTTTTTATTATGGAATAGTTTGCTTTATTATGTTGTAAAGAAACGTTAATTTTAGAGGACATTTAGACTATATAATGTAAATTTTTATTAGTAAGTTTTAATTTTTTTTTTTTAATAAATTATTAGAAATTTTAGGCGACCCCAGACATTCAAAACAGAGACATTGCTTTTGGCTAAAATTAATTTGTTTTTGATTATGTAATAGTTTGCTATACTATGTTGCAAATAAACGTTAATTTTAGAGGACATTTAGACTATATAATGTAAATTTTTATTAGTAATTTTTTAAAAGAAATTATCAGAAATTTCAGGCGACCCCAGACATTCAAAACAGAATCTTTTATTTGGCTAAAATTAATTTGTTTTGATTATGTAATAGTTTGCTATAACATTTTACAAATAAACATTAATTTCAGGCAACATTAGGCTATATAATGTACATTTTTATTAGTAAGTTTTAATTTTTTATCAAGTACTAGAAACTTCAGCCGACCCCAAGGTTGAAAAACACTGGCCTAAAGGGTTAATTAAATTTAGAAGAATGGCTCGTTTTCATTTACTTCTGTATTAATTTCAACCATCTCCAGCTGATTACCTCAGTGTCTTCCTCTAAGTTTCTTCTAAAAATTCACTTTATCATGTGTCGTTTTTGTTGATTTTAAAATGTATTTTAACATCATCAAGCACTTTATAACTTCATGTGGAGAACAGCTACATAAATAAAGTTATTATTATAGTAATCATATATTAATGTAACATTATTATTAATAATTTTACTCTACATTTTTTCTTTCCCAACTGATTTATCACCATTTATTGTAATTTTAACCTCTGCATTTTGCATTTTTCAGTGAAAATCAGGTATTTTCCTACATTTAATTTACTGATTATGTACATGTTCATAAAAGCTCAAAAGGTTAATATATCAAAACTTAAGAGAAGTGACTTTTTCAGCAAAATCTATCTTTAACGGACATAAAAACAAGCATCTACACCCAAGTCACATAGGTTTTATTGACGACGGTGTTTCTGGTGTTTCACTATGGAGCCTCTGAACATCCAAATGAATTATATGTGACAACCATGAAATTTAATATTGAATTTTCCCTGAATTATTTCAATGTATTTATACGATTAGTGGTTCAACAGGTATTTAACATTTTAGAATAGTGGATGCTTTAGGTGTTAGGCGGTTAAAACCAAACTGAAAGCAAAAATAAAGTAAAATGCAATGAAAGCACCGTACTGCTTCAGAATGGTTGAAGGCAATGACTTGTTATCTTGCTCTGGAAAAGATAAGTTACACAACAAAGAACAGACTTGATAATTTTTTTGTATGTTGTAAATACTGCAAAAATAAATAAATAAATAAATAAATAAATAAATAAAAGTATATGATATTGATAATTGAAATAAAAAATGCTTAATTTGATTTACTTTTGTTGTCCATCCATGATGCTGCTATTTGTTAAAACTTGCTATTTAGGTATGATCAATTTTTTTTTTCCTTCAGCCATTTATTAGGTTGTAAAATAGACAGTTTAAGGTATACACTGAATACAAAAAATAGACATTAATTTTTTTTCCATCCGTGACGTAGTAGTTTTTGATATTTTTCATTTAAAAATATTTCAAACTAAATTTTGCCCTTTGAGTATGTGTAAGATGGCATTTAGACCTTTACAGTTATGTGTAATATTTGTCTTAAACTCATCTGGTTCAAAAGTTAAGAATGAAAATGTAAAAAAAAAAATTCATCCTATTACCACATGTAAATAATTGAGCTAAAATTCTCAGCACTGGGGTGTTATTGCACCCATTCCCTGCATTACGATCTGTATCTGAAATCCAAAAAACCCTCAGATGAAGGAGATTACGTCGAAAAACAACCAAAAACACTGGTGGGTTTTGTCCTCGTCCTCGGTGTTGATATTGGCCTCGTCAGGACTCCATCTTGGCACGACCCAGCCACAGAAAGCTGCTTTTACCAGTGTTCAGCCGCCGTTGTATGGAGGCATTGTCTGTATGCTAAACACGGCCTCAGACCACAGCCCCCCCACCCCCACCCCGTCCAAAATAAAAAAAACACACACCAAACCCTTTGACCGACTTCAACACACAGACCTGATTCCGCCAACATCCACATCACAGACGAACTTTAACGTTTGACTGAACGACGATCAGCCATGGAGCGCCGCGACGGTTACAACGTCGCTAAGAACGTCAAACCGTGACGTTTTGAGGCGCCGTTATCGCTGATGTTCACCCTCCACCTGACAGGATGACAGACCGATGCTGGGCCTCTTTAACGCAATAAAGTTTGAGAAGAGAAACAGGCAATTTACGGCTGGACTGCTGCTGCTATAAATATCTCTGGTAAACTTAGCGGCCACACAAACGTAGACTAAGTTTAACTTTAATAATCCCCGTAGGGACCTTCATCCGCGGCCTGAGGCTACAGCTGGAACTGTCCAAGCGCTACCGCCAACTCCAACAGCCAGAGCTTCGGTCAACGGTGTACGAACACACTGATAAATACAGCGAAAAGGCACCGTGACCTAAAGGAAATAAACAGGTCAGTACCGCAGCTCATTAGTGTCGTCATTAAACGGCTAATTAACAGGAGTGGCTTTTCCATTGGACATCTGCGCAAAATTTTACCGATATTTACTAAATGTCAAAAAAAACAGAGAGGCATAATGTCGGTTTTTCCATTAAATTACAAATGTAATGATAACAACAAAAATAGCTCATAGTAGTGGAATTTCAGAGCTCATATCTATCCATTTTCCATGTTTTCTTGATAATAACCAAAATCGCTTCAGTTCTTACATCAATAGGCAATTTTCCACTGGACATCTGCGCAAAATTTTACCGATATTTACTAAATGTAAAAAAAAACAGAGGCATAATGTCGGTTTTTCCATTAAATTACAAATGCGACAATTCATTTATTATCGCGAGATGACACCAGAAGTCATTCCATAAACATGGCGACAAACGTAAATATGGTGTTGATTTGCAGATATATTCATTATTATTATATATTACCCCTCTGTCCCGTACTAAATTAAATAAAAATAGGACCAATGGCCCTGTAGCTTACCGGCCAAATTAAAAGCTTTGGGAAATGTATCCAGATGCCATTTATTATCACCCAGTTCTGTGTATTTATCATATTACAGAAATAGTCCATGTTTTGGTCATATTCCAATCAGATCTGTAAAAAATTCTAATTCCAACTTGATATCATTGATACTGATTTATTGGATCAATCCACTTCCTATCTGTTATAATGGGAAAATTTGTCAAAGTCGCACCAAATCCAGAATCAGATCCGGATCCAAATAATTTCAATACCTTGTGTTGACATCATCATACAGAAGCTGTATACCAAGTTTGAAGTCAATCAGAACTGGAGTTTGAGAGAAGAAGACCATTGAAATTTTTTCCCCTTAAGAGCCCATGTTAAATTTTCCATAAGTTCCCGGATCCAGAAGAAGATCCTGATCAGCATGTGGACATTATGTTTTGGTCATCTCCCCATCAGGGCTGGACTGTAGAAATTTACACTGGATATCATTTATATTTACTGAGTTATTGCATCCATCCACTTCCTATCTCTTATAATGGGGACATTTTTCAAAGTGGCACCAAATCCAGAATCAGATCCAGATCCAAATAATTTCTCTAACTTTTGTTGACATCATCATAAAGAAGCTGTATACCAAGTTTGAAGTCAATCGGAATTGTAGTTTCAGAGAAGAAGACGATTGAAAATTCTGTAACGGACGACAGACGACGAAAGACGCCACATGACGACAACAGCTTACGACCTGTTGACTGGTAAGGTAAAAATGATTGGGTTTCCTGGTGTGTTCACACATACGATACATGTTTCTTCTTCTTCTTCGCCTGTTGTAACGTATGTCAACATCCGTTTTTTTAATTCAACTGACTCTAGTTGCGAAAAAAGGTCTTTCCATTGCAGTTCTGTGTGATATACTATTTGCGCTACGCCCGAAAAACCACCTCTTGCCAGCGCAAAAACTTTTAATCGAAAAACGACATTTTTGGCAAAATTGTCGTTTTCCATTAGGTACATTTTTATGCGCAAGTTATATTTGCGCAACTTGAGGGTCAATGGAAAAGCAACTAGTGACTTTGCTTCGTCATTAAGTTGGAAAAATGTCAAAAATAAGAGAAAATGTACATCAGTTTTCCATATTTCACTGGGGGGGTGGGGGGGGGGGTGGTGGCAAGAATCTACTGATACGATACAAATCACAATACTAGAATCATGATACAATGATACTGTTAAAAATAATTTTTTTTGTTTTTCTTTTTTTTTTTTAAACATTATTTCCTGGAAGAATAGAATTACACCAGCAATTACAAATATTAAACACATTTTTATTTGATCACAACATGATTTAATGCTATATCACAATTTTTTTCTAATTCTCCTAGTTTCCAAAGGAACTACCATCTGCCTCTTAGACAGGAAAAAGTGCTTTTAGGATGCACTACAGCCACTATTCTAAATAGGTTGGTTTTATATCTTTTATATTCCATCATAGTTTATAGTTTATCTTTTCCTACTTATTCTATTTTTTACCTTATATGATATTCAATAACAAAGTGAGACTGAAACAGTATCTGAATTCTCTGTATGTTTTGTGAATCTAATGAATTGACAATAATTAAATATCTTTGCCTCTGGTTTCGTTCAGTGTTCTGTTTTATTTCACTTCATGTCATTTTGCTGTTTTCTCTTGTGTCTTTTATATTCTATCATAATTTATACTTTATCTTTTACACTACTTATTCTTTTTTTATCTTCGTATATACAGTCTACTCTCGTTATACCACCAACTTCCGTTCATGGCCAAATTGGCGGTATAGCGAAAATGGCGTTACAACGGGTTGCGTCCATAATGTGCATGTCTTTACTATATGATGTCTATGCTGCCTCCGTTAACCCGTTCTAATTGCGTTTCTAAATAAATCTTGATTCTGTTATGTTGTAAGGGATCATTTAAAGTGGGGAAACATTTTAAGCATTATTATACCGTGTCGGGAAATGACACCCCATCATCTTGAGGCTTTGGCTTAATCCCACGTCCTCCTCCCGACATCCTGACGTACTGAGTGTTCTGCGATAAATGAACGGTGGGCGTTCCGTAGACCTACTCGTAGCTTGTCGCGATCAGCGTCTGGCGCGTTTGTTTCAGTGCATTGTTAAAATTTATGTGTACTCGATGGCAATCACACTGGCGGTATAACGGTCGGGAAATCAGTGGTATAAGTGTTGTTTGTGCATGGAACTGGGCTGGCGGATGGCAATAGGCGGAAATGGCAGTATAACAGCGGGCGGTTTAACAAGAGTAGACTGTATATATATATATATATATATATATATATATATATATATACAGGGTGGGGAAGCAAAATTTAAAATATTTTGAGGCAGGGATTGAAAGACAGTGTATGACCAATTAGTTTATTGAAAGTCATGAGAATTTAAATCTTCAAATCATATTTTACTGCATTTCTAACGGTCTTGTTGTCTACCTGAAGTTCAATTGCCATTTTTCTCATGGATTTGGTTGGATCCTTTAGGATTTTGGATTTGAGAGCTTTAATAAAAACTTTGGTACGTTTTTTGTTGCTTCCTCCACTTCCAGACTTTCTCGTAATAGTTTTGCTCATAGTCATTCTCTTCTTTCCATTATAAACAGTCTTTATGGACACTCCAACTATTTTTGAAATCTCCTTTGGTGTGACGAGTGCATTCAGCAAATCACACACTCTTTGACGTTTGCTTTCCTGATTACTCATATGGGCAAAAGTTTCTGAAAAGGTATGGATAATAGTGTTAGGTATGATTATGACATCAATATATGTTTGGTTTCAAAACAATTGACGTAGTGCCTGCTGAGAAAAAACAACTAAATGTTCATTGTAAATTTTGCTTCCTCACCCTGTATATATATATATATATATATATATATATATATATATATATATATATATAGTATGACATTTAATAGCAAAGTGAGACTGAAACAGTATCTGAGTTCTCTGTATGTCTTGTGAATCTAATGAATTGACAATAATTAAATATCTTTGCCTCTGGTTTCCCTCTGCTTCTGTTTTATTTCACTTCATGGCATTTTGCCGTTCTCTCGTGTCTCCGTTTTCTTCTCCCCTCACTGTTTTATTATTTTGTCTTATAAATCCTTTCTAGGGGCCGATGTTTCAACTTAATACTCCCTGTAAACACTATCACCCTTGCATTGGGTAAATGTGTTCAGCTCTGTCCCCCATCAAATTAAATTCAATTGGATTCAATCTTCCGTTGGCAGAAAACAGCGACAGACATGGTTTTAAAGTCCTTTTCAGGGCCATTTGCCTTGAACGGTTTTGTACTGCAGCAGAAAAGCCCAGAGGAAACATGAGGGAACAGTGAGACAAGGTTGACATGCAACAAATGCCCTGCACTGAATATGAACCAGGGAGGCTGCGGAGATACAGGTTGCCAGGACAACGCTGTTTAATGATGGTTTACTCCTGGACCGTTTTAGAAACCCACATCACAACCATAAGTTTTCACAGCATAGACTGACATCAGACCACGATAGTCCACCAGTCTTAGTCTGTTCAGAAGTCTCTCTGTACGGTTTTAATTTATAATTTCCATTTTTAACCCTTAGGGGTCCGCGGTCACCGCCCCATGACTGAATCGCATGACATTTTCAACACGTCATAGCATCAGAAGTCGGTCACGTAGACTACTGGGGACAAATGTATTCCAAAGTGCAGACTTGAAACACTCTTCCACTTTTTATTTGATGTCGACAGAGCAAATACAACCAGAGATATGACGTTTTGAAATCGAAGCAAATAAACATGAATAAAAGTATGAAAATGAGCTGGGGGGGCGTTATACTTCTGACCATATCTATATCATTTTTTGTCCTTTTTCTAAAAAGAAAAAAAATGGCCAAATCTACTGATTCTAATCCACAGACTACATTAGCATTACAGGTAAAGGTGAGGATGACCCCCACCTGAACCAGATGTGGAAACCAGGAGGACCGGGGCTGAGAAAACGCCTGTGTAAAGATCTGCTTTTATGTCAAAATGTTTGAGTATAGTTTTAATTTATTACAATTTTGATTTTAAATACCTAATATTTGGAACCAATATTCCCTTTTAAAGTCTTTGAAAAGGTTTGTGAACCTCCCAAGACCCAGGAAATGTCAGCAAAGTACCAGCTTTTTTTGTTTTTTTATTAAATAAGTGCTTATATTGGAAACATCATGATGCAACAGTTTTTTCAGATGCAGTTTTAAAAATTTTTATGGAATGTCTTTTGTGGTGGACAGTTTTCTTTCCTTTTTTTGTATAAAGTTGTGAAACTCTTGCCCGCAAATGTGGACAGAAAACCTATAGCTGGGTCTGAGGAGGTTAAGCATCTTTGTGTTATTTATGCAATAAATTATGTAAAATTTTTAAATCAGATTGTATGTTTTTTGTGTGTTTTTTGTCCTTTAATGTTGATATAGTAGGTTAAACTGAAAAAATAATAGACAGATGAGATAGATGAAGTTGTGCTGAAAAAAAAAGATACCAAACATGAGTATGGTAAGCATTTCTTTATATAGTATATTAAGGCAAACTCAAAAGTACTCAAAAACGGACAAAATAGACTCAGACGCCTGAGGGCTAATGTAGAATAGAAGTAAAAACAGTTTTATGTCAAATATAGTATAAAGTAGTTTTAATTTATTACAATTTTGATTTTCTATACCTAATATTTGGAACCAATATTCACTTTTAAAGTCTTTGAAAAGGTTCGTTAAGCATCTTTATGTTGTTAATGCAATAAACTATATACATTTTTCAAATCAGATTTTATGTTTTGTGTGTTTTCTGGCCTTTTGTGTTGATATAGTAGGGTAAAGTGAAAAAATAATAGACAGATGACATAGATGAAGTTGTGCTGAAAAAAAAGATACCAAACATGGGTATAATAAACATTTCTTTATATAGTATATAAGGCAAACTCAAAAGTACTCAAAATCGGCCAAAATAGGCTCAGACGCCTGAGGGCTAATGTAGAATAGAAGTAAAAACAGTTTTATGTCAAATATAGTATAAAGTAGTTTTAATTTATTACAATTTTGATTTTCTATACCTAATATTTGGAACCAATTTTCACTTTTAAAGTCTTTGAAAAGGTTCGTTAAGCATCTTTGTGTTATTTATGCAATAAATTATATACATTTTTCAAATCAGATTGTATGTTTTTTGTGTGTTTTTTGGCCTTTTATGTTGATATAGTAGGTTAAAGTGAAAAAATAATAGACAGATGATATAGATGAAGTTGCGCTGAAAAAAAAGATACCAAACATGGGTATAATAAACATTTCTTTATATAGTATATAAGGGCAAACTCAAAAGTACTCAAAAACAGCCAAAATAGGCTCTGACCACTAAGGGTTAACATGTTTTTTATTCCGTGTACGGTGCAAAAGTCGAAGAACACCTCTATCTTTGTTGTTTTTACAGGGTTGAAACAATCGTACATATTTATTCTTCACTATGGCTACTTTCAGACAGCAGGTCCTAATGCACAATTCAGATTTTTGGGTGAAATTTGATTTTAGTAGTAGATGCTTTTGGTTTCCAGTGGATGTTTGGGTCTTTATGGGTTAAAGTAGAATGGAAAAAACTGAAATAGGTCAAAACTCCTGCAATGTTTGCCGAATATAAAACGACTTCAACGCTAAACAAGTACATTTCAGGACTGGATTTTTGTTCAGTGTGAAATGTGTGATGAAACAGACTGTGTTTTCATTACTCTGCACAAAACAGTGCGTTGCCAGGGCATTACTCTGTATGATAGGAAGTGAAATCCTCTGATGCGTGCCTGGTGTTAAAGCTGTGACCGTTGCTACTGTGTGAGACTGGATAGTGTGGAATATTCTGGATTTTAGACCAGAAATGAAATAAATCAGAACAGAAATAGGACTGCTCGAATCTTTATTTGACAGTAATGGAACTGACTAAGACAGCAGGTCGGATTTTGGGTGAAATCTGATTTTTTTTTTTTTTTTGTGCTCATTCATATTACACATTAAATGCGACTTCTATCAGTTTTGAGTTTGAACTGAATGTGACCCTGAAGTGACCCGCATGCACAGAAGAGGTCCTGATGTAATGTCTGACCACGTAGACACACTGTGTTTACAGAAGGAAATATATTTTTCCCGTCACTTCTTCTCCTGGGATGCAGAATTATGACGTTTGTCTCATTTCTATGACGTAAAGGTCGGATCACGTCACGTAAGATGGCGGCGCACAGTGGTGCAGCGGCTTCTCAAGCTCCCCGTGTCAGCATCTTTTATAAGTCAAATAGGACTATTCTGTATATTAAAAGTAATTTTTAGGGGGGGGGGGTGTTATTGTTCTTGCTATTTTTTTTATATCAGTATTTTATTATTTTTATTATTTTATCAGTAACTTATACTATTTTTACTAAATGCTGCTGGCAGTCGGGGACCTGAGTACAATATTTCGTTTCTGTGTATTTTTATATGCTGAAATGACAAATAAACTTGAATCTGAATCTGGCTAAACCTGACCTGACTGTTCAGACTGAAGTCACATTGCAAAGTATCAGATACGTATCGGATTTAGGACCAAATATGAAAGTGGCCTGGGTTGGATTTGTGCTGTTCAGACTGTCTTTAACAGATCGGATACAGGTCACTTGAGGACAAAAAAAAAAAAAATCAGATTTGGGCCACATTTGCCTGCAGCCTGAACGTAGCCTGTTTTCCTCAGATACAACAAAAAAATACAAGAAATATGTGCAAAATATATACATAAAAAACTGATTTTAGTTCACAGGGGCCACATACAGCCCAATATGATCTAAACTGGGCCTAAAAAAATAATACAATAACTTATAAATAATGTCAACTCCAAACTATTTTCTATGGTTTAGAGCACACGTGTCAAACATGCGGTCCGGGGGCCAAAACCGGGTCCAATTCGGCCCGTGGGATGAATTTGCAAAGTGCAAGTTAGGGCATCAAACTCAAAAATAATATCATAATAATCTATAAAGAATAGAATAGAATAGAATAGAATAGAATAGAATAGAATAGAATAGCCTTTATTGTCATTGCACAGATGTTACAACGAAATTGCGGTGGGGCTACTCTGCATCACATAATAATAATAAAAAATACAAGACAATAACAGTATATATAACTGTGATTAAAAATGGTAGAGACTAAAAATTAAAAAAAAAAAAAAAAGGCAGTGTACAAAGTTAAGTGGTGTGCAGGATTGTACAGGTGCCGAAGTTGTGTTAGACTGTGTGTGAAGGCAACTCCAAATTGTTTTAGTGCAAAAAATAACATTCATTTATGAAAATGTTTACATTTACAAACTATCCAAACAAAAAGGATGTGAATAACCTGAAAGAAATGGAATTTGTTAAGAAATATAAGTGCAATTTTAACAATTTTCTGCCTGTTACTAAATGTTTTGTGCATATGTATAAATGATAAGTCGAGGCATAATATTGATAAAATTATACTTATATTTCTTAACAAATTCAGTTTTTTTCAGGTAATTCACATCATTTTTACCTCCGCCAAGGAGGTTATGTTTTTGCCAGGGTTTGTTTGTCTGTTTGTCTGTCCGTTAGTGTGCAACATAACTCAAAAAGTTATGGACAGATTTGGATGAAATTTTCAGGGTTTGTTGGAAATGGGATAAGGAAGAAATGATTAAATTTTGGTGGTGATCGGGGGTGGGGGGCCCACGGGGGGGGCCACTGATCAGCCTCGGCGGAGGTCTGCGCTCTCCGAGTGCTTCTAGTTGTTTGGATAGTTTTCATTCATTCATTCATTTTCTGAACCCGCTTTATCCTCACTAGGATCACGGGGGTCACTTGGAGTCTATCCCAGCTACATAGGGGCGAAGGCGGGCTACACCCTGGACAAGTCGCCAGTTCATCGTGATGGATAGTTTATAAATGTAAATACTGGCATAACTGAATGTTATTTTTTGCACTAAAACAATATGGAATTGTCATTATTTATTGGCTATCACGCTATTATTGTACTGGTCCGGCCCACTTCAGATTAAATTGGACTGAATGTGGCCCCTGAACTGAAATGAGTTTGACACCCCTGGTTTAGAGCGAAAAAAGCAAAGTTACATGATGAACTAGAAGCACTCAGAGAGCGCAGACCTCCGCCAAGGCTGATCAGTGCACCACCACCCCCCCCCCCCCCCCCCCCCCCGTGGGCCCCCCCACCCCCGATCACCACCAAAATTTAATCATTTCTTCCTTATCCCATTTCCAACAAACCCTGAAAATTTCATCCAAATCTGTCCATAACTTTTTGAGTTATGTTGCACACTAACGGACAGACAAACAAACAAACCCTGGCAAAAACAGAACCTCCTTGGCGAAGGTAAAAATGTTTATGTCTATGAACTATCCTTTAAAAATTTGAACAACAAAAATGATAAATGACTGCACTTCTGTACCTTCATGGTGCCCACATTCACCCATTCACATACACGCTCATTCTTGCCCAAGGACACTTTGACATGTGGACCGTCGGAGCCAGGATTCGAACCGCCAACCCTTCGGCCATGGGAGCCACAGCCCTAAAGATAGTTTTGCAGCACCTGGAGGGTTCAAATTCTAACTTTATCAACTATTAGGGTCCAAATACACAAATAAATGAACCACAGACTAATAAAAGTGGGTTTAGAGAAATAAGACCCCTTTAAAAATCACTATAATAACACTGATCAACAACAAATTTATTGTTGAAGTTTTTTGAGCTGATTTAGGATAATTTTGGTGTGCTGAATCCAAAAATCACATTAATTTTGCTCAATCAGGTCAACTTTCTGAACTATGCTACATATTGGCTTTTTAACATTTTCGCTTACATTTATGGGCATTCTCACATCATATGATACAAAATTCTTTCATATTTCTTGCAATAAACCAGTTCTGAAGATTTTACTTTTGCCAATTTATGATTAATGTTTTTTTTTTAATATTACAGGTGAATGAAATGGCTTCGACTAGAAGATCTTGCAAAACTAAGCCTGACGTATTCTGCTACATCTGCGCTGAATACACCATTGTACCTAACAGGAATCCTGTTAGAAAATGATTTTTTTTCCTCTTAAAACCTATTTTGGGTGAGAACTATATAAAAAAATCAACTGATAAAGTCACAAAAATGTAATCAATTTTGTGAGAAGATCAAATTTTTCAAAATCAAATTGGCAAAAAAACCTGACCTGACTGAGAAAAACAGATGTCATTTTTGGATTTAGCGGTGCAAAATGGTCCTAATTCAGTTGAAAAAACCTAGACAACTTGCAAAAAACATTTTTTTGTGACCCAGTGTTATTAATCAGTCATCTTCTACAACATTGATTCACCAGTAAAACCCATGGAGTTGGATCAATGACAGTGGATGGACACACTCGGTTCATGTTCAGTTAATGACAGATTTTGTTTAAAAAAAAAAAAAAGTCACAAACACACCATTGTACCTAACAGGAATCCTGTTAGAAAATGATTTTTTTTCTCTTAAAACCTATTTTGGTTATCAAAGATGTTTCCCTCAGTAAACCCCTCCTGTGACAGATGTAAACAGGGGCCGGCCTCACTTGCACATAAGTTTTGGAACTGTCCTTGTGTCAAAATATACTGGACCAAGATATTTCAGACTTTATCTGAAATCTTAAAAAAACAACTTAAACCAGATCCAGTTTTTGCTTTATTTGGTGTGAAGCCGGCTGCTGTAGAACTTTCCAACAACCAAAACAATATGATATGTTTTGTGGTGTTGCTAGCGCGAAGATTAATCCTATTAAATTGGAAACAAAAAACTCCCCCCGCCCATTCAACCTTAATGAGAGAAGTAATGAAACACTTACGATTGGAAAAAATTAAATTTTTATGAAAAGGGAAATTAAATGCATTCCACTTAACATGGCAACCTTTCATTGATTATTTTAAAAATGCAAATGTGTAAACAACTTAGGATTGGCGATATATGATGTCGTCAGTTTGGTTTTTGATGTTCATTGTTTACTGTTGTTTGTGTGCTTTTTGTTTTACTGCGTGTTCTCATTTTTGTTGCATTGAGCATAATGAATGTACATGAACACGTTTTTGTTACTATGTGAAAAAACTCAATAAAGAGAATTAAAAAAAAAAAAAAAAAAAACTATTTTGGGGGAGAACTATATCAAAAAAATCAACTGATAAAGGGTAATTTTTGCATTTTACACTTTGTAAATTCATCCCGCGGGCTAGATTGGAACCTTTGGCGGGCCGGTTTTGGCCCTCGGGCCACATGTTTAACACCTGTGGACTAGAAGATCTGGCAAAAATAAGCCTGACGTACTCTGCTACATCTGCAGTGAACACACCATTGTACCTAACAGGAATCCTGTTAGAAAATTATTATTTTTTTCTTCAAACCTATTTTGGGTGAGAACTATATTTTAAAAAAATCAATGGATAAAGTCACAAAAATGTAATCAATTTTGTGAGAAGATCAAATTTTTCAAAATCAAATTAGCAAAAACCTGACCTGATTGAGAAAAACAGATGTCATTTTTGGATTTAGCGCTGCAAAATGGTCCTAATTCAGTTGAAAAAACCTAGACAACTTGCACAAAACATTTTTTTTGTAACCCAGTGTAATTCAACTGGTTTTTCAGAATCACACAGTAGATGTGTCAGTATCGCTGTTCCACCTCCGTTTTTATTGATTTTCCTGATTTACCGACGGCTTTTATCTGATCCGTCCGCTGTTTCCGACCTCTCCGTTCAGCAGCTCACTCATCATTTTAACCGATAAACTGACTCGACTTCAGATCTGGTTACGTCTCGCTTGCATTTATCTGTAAATCTCATCCAGGACACCCACTGAGTGGCATATGTGCTTTCAGTTTTCAGATAAAAAAAAACACCATCAGGCGGAGGCAGAGTGTTAGGAAACTGACACCGAGCCTGGTCTACCTGCTCCTTCAAGAAAAACCGTGTCACGCTGAAACTCTATAATCTGATGGAATCGCTCTAATAACCAACAGAACACAACTCCACTGGGTTCTAAAAGCACACTCGAGGGTTTGAACATAGTACTTTCATGCAACCACCTGAGCTAAAACATTACCCAGGATGCATCTGATGGGCGCTGAGGACTCCCCACAATGACAGACTCCTTAAACGGACACCTGAGTGTAATGGGCTCCGAGTCTTAAACCACAACCAGGACGGGTCATTTCATCCAGAGAACACTCAACCCTGGCACACTGAAACACTAGAGCAGGGGTGTACAACATACGGCCCGTGGGCCAAAAACCGGCCCACCAAAGGGGCCAGTCCGAGTGGATTTATGTATTGTATGATTTTTGAGCATCATTGAGTGTATTTTTGCGAGTATTGTAGGATATTTAAACATATTTAAGTGTATTTTTGCATATATTGTAGGATATTTAAACATATTTAAGTGTATTTTTGCATGTATTGTAGGATTTTTAAGCAAGTTTTAGTGTATTTTTGCATGTATTGTAGGATTTTTGAGCATCATTGAGTGTATTTTTTGCGAGTATTGTAGGATATTGAAGGATCATTAAGTGTATTTTTGCATATATTGTAGGATATTTAAACATATTTAAGTGTATTTTTGCATGTATTGTAGGATTTTTAAGGATCATTAAGTGTATTTTTGCATGTATTGTAGGATTTTTGAGCATCATTAAGTGTATTTTTGCATGTATTGTAGGATTTTTAAGCATATTTTAGTGTATTTTTGCGTGTATTGTAGGATATTGAAGGATCATTAAGTGTATTTTTGCACATATTGTAGGATATTTAAACATATTTAAGTGTATTGTTGTGTGTATTGTAGGATTTTTGAGGATCATTAAGTGTATTTTTGATTGTATTGTAGGATTTTTAAGCAAGTTTAAGTGTATTTTTGCATATATTGTAGGATACTTAAACATATTTAAGTGTATTTTTGAGTGTATTGTAGCATTTTTGAGGATCATTAAGTGTATTTTTGCATGTATTGTAGGATTTTTAATCATATTTAAGTGTATTTTTGCGTGTATTGTAGGATTTTTGAGGATCATTAAGTGTATTTTTGCGTGTATTGTAGGATTTTTGAGGATCATTAAGTGTATTTTTGCATGTATTGTAGGATTTTTGAGGATCATTAAGTGTATTTTTGCGAGTATTGTAGGATATTTAAACATATTTAAGTGTATTTTTGTGTGTATTGTAGGATTTTTGAGCATCATTAAGTGTATTTTTGCGAGTATTGTAGGATATTTAAACACATTTAAGTGTATTTTTGCATGTATTGTAGGATTTTTGAGCATCATTAAGTGTATTTTTGCATATATAGCAGGATATTTAAACATATTTAAGTGTATTTTTGCGTGTATTGTAGGATTTTTGAGGATCATTAAGTGTATTTTTGCGTGTATTGTAGGATTTTTGAGGATCATTAAGTGTATTTTTGCATGTATTGTAGGATTTTTAAGCACATTTAAGTGTATTTTTGCATGTATTGTAGGATTTTTAAGCATATTTAAGTGTATTTTTGCATGTATTGTAGGATATTTAAACAGATTTAAGTGTATTTTTGCATGTATTGTAGGATTTTTGAGGATCATTAAGTGTATTTTTGCATGTATTGTAGGATATTTAAACAGATTTAAGTGTATTTTTGCATGTATTGTAGGATTTTTGAGGATCATGAAGTGTATTTTTGCATGGTATTCACATTTCTTTTACTTTTTCTTTTTTTTTTTTTTACATTTCAGGTTGTTCACATTTTTAAAGGACATTTTGTAGATGTAAACCATAGGTGTCAAACATGCGGCTGTGGGCCAAAAGTGGACACCTGAGTGTAATGGGCTCTGAGTCTTAAACCACAACCAGGACGGGTCATTTCATCCAGAGAACACTGAAACACTAGAGCAGGGGTGTACAACATACGGCCCACGGGCCAAAACCGGCCCACCAAAGGGTCCGGTCCGACCTGTGGGATGAATTTATGAAATGGAAAAATTACACTGATGATACTGACAATAAAGGATGTTTAAATTATTTTAGTTCAGGGGCCACATACAGAGTAATATGATCTAAAGCAGGGGTGTCAAACTCATTTTGGTTCAGGGGCCACATTCAGCCCAATTTGATCTCCAGTGGGCCGAACCAGTGAAATGATAACAGTGAAAAAAGTAAAATTACATTATGATCAGGTTTACATCTACAAAGTTTACTTAAAAATTCTAAATAACATGAAAAACTTGAATTGTCTTAAGAAAAACAAGTGCAATTTTAACAATATTCTGCCTCGGGTTTATCAGTTTTTTCATTTATACATGTGCATTACAATCACAAAAAACATTTAGTAACAGGCAGAATATTGGTAAAATTAAATTCACTTTTCTTAAGACGTTTCTGTTTGTTCATATTTGTTCAGGTTATTCACATTTTTTGTAAAAGTATAGTTTGGTAATGTAAACATTTTCATGTAATTTTACTTTTTAACACCAAAAAACCAAAGAGAAAATTTGGGGTTTTCATTATTTATAGGTTATTATGATAATATTTTACTGGTTCTGACCCATTTGAAATCTAATTGAATTGAAAAACCCGAATTAAAATTATTTTGACACCATGGATTGTTCATATCTTCAGTGTAATTTTTGCATTTCCCACGGGCCGGATTTGGCCCCCGGGCCGCATGTTTGACACCTGTGATCTAAAGCAAAATAATAACATAATATTAGCGGTGCACAATGGTCCTAATTCAGTTGAAAAAACCTAGAAAACTTGCAAAAAACATTTTTTTGTAACCCAGTGTTACTATGCTGGGAAGGAGGTAGTATGTTAACAGTGTTACAAGACCCTCATTAAATGAATAAGGGAATCATGTTATTCACATTTTTAAAGGATAGTTTATAGACGTAAGCATTTTTCACGACATAACTTTGTTTTCTTCACTCTAAAACATAGAGAAAACTTTGGAGTCGGTGTTATATTATTTTACAGGTCTGACCCAGTTGAGCTCATACTGGTCTGCATGAGCCCCCTGAACTAAAACGAGTTCGACACCCCTGCATTAGAACACCGACAGCTGTTCAGCTTCCGTTTCACCTGTTCACATTCACTCCGAAAACGCCGCACTAATGCGTAAAAAGCCCGCCATCCCCCCTTCCAAGACCACCGCCGATTCCTGAGGATGCAAAACGCTGCAGGCCTCCAACCGAGCGGCTCCGTTTTACGACCTGATCGGCTGGAAGTGAGCTGAGACAGCAGAGTGTAGCATAAAAAAAAATGAAATAAAACACATGACAAACTGCCTGCGATCCCTTCAGAAACATTTAGAGGAGGGATGGCAGAGCGGCAGACCCTGGTGGGCACATTTTAGCGGCACAGACATGCACCATCATCACAACGCTGGAACAAGATCAGCACGATAACGATAAAAAAATAAAGAGCAAAGCAAAGGTTTTAGATTCCTGTTTGAGCTCATATTCCACTCCACCAGGGAAATTAGGTTTTCTAATTAAATACTCGTCTATGACATGCTATATGGACAAAAGTATGTGGACACGTTGAATTCAGGTGTTTCTTTTCTAACAGGGGTCTGGGATACAAAACAGTAATGAAAAATATAATATTATTAGGTTATATATTATTATTGTTATTATTATTATTATTATTATTATTATTATTATTATTATTAGGGATGTAACGATTACCAGTAAAACGATAAACCGCGGTAAAATTGTCAATGGTTAGTATTACTGTTTAAATTCTAATTATCATGATAACCGTGTTTGATTACCGCACTTTTACGGAACAAAACCCTATGTAAAGATCTGCTTTTATGTCAAATATTTGAGTATAGTTTTAATCTATTACAATTTTAACCAGGAGGACCGGGGCTGAGAAAACGCCTGTGTAAAGATCTGCTTTTATGTCACATATTTGAGTATAGTTTTAATTTATTACAATTTTAATTTTATATACCCAATATTTGGAACCAATATTCACTTTTAAAGTCTTTGAAAAGGTTTGTTAAGCATCGGTGTGTTATTTATGCCATAAATTATAGACATTTTTCAAATTGGATTTTATATTTTTTGTGTGTTTTTTGTCCTTTTATGTTTTCATTTATGTTTTCCTGTTGGCGCTTGTTTATGAAATTTTGTTACAAATTCACATTTGACTGAGTTTGGGCGTACTTCAATACACAGAACGCCTTTTCTGCTACAGTAAACGGCATGTCTATTTCTGAAAGCAGAACAATAAAAATGATTACACTTTTTTGAGCAAAAAGACCAAACAATTTTTGAACAAATTATTAGGTGATGAAATTGTGTTAATTTTTTTGGGATACCCTGTATTATGTATTTGTTTTTTTTGTTTTTTTATAATTTTATTTTTATCAGGGAGGTCATACATAGTCCAGCATTTTACAAGATCTCTGTGATACACACTAGGAAAAAAAAAAAAAACAAAAAACACAAGACATGTTTCAACAGCGATGATCTTCCAACCCCTGCTCTCCCTTACATTGTCCACCATATTTTAAACAGGTTTATATACTACTGAACAGTTGAACAATGGCTGTCATTTCCACTCATCCATCCTTAACTCTTTCAATGCCACGGGCCGATCAGATCGGCTTTGGAGAACACACCATATTTGTGTACAAACAAACCATCCACCCCCATTTCTTTCTCACATTTCGATGACATTCTTTCAAATCTTCTTGCAAATTACGATCAATAATGAATCGGCTGCGTCCGGTGCGTTTTGAATCTAAGTAGCAATCGGTCGGATGTTACCGAGCGGTTTTTGACCAAGGAAGAGCTCGTGTTTCGTTTTCTGTTTGGGAAATTTTATGAATGAATTTATGAATGAAATCATATGCAAATTAGATGGCCATTTTGTAGTAATATCGTAAACACAGCGATCTGTCAAAACAGTCCCATCTGCTAGAAAATGAGTTCTGATGACGATTCAGACTTCGATTATAAAAACGACGTGAAATACTGAAAAACGGCCAAATTCTGTGGCACTTTAAAGGCTTATTAGCCCCTTAACTGTCTGGCATCGAAAGAGTTAAAGATCCACACACAATACAATCCATATGATATTTCACTAAGTTATAGCAAATCTGGTCTCCTGGGTCTAATGTATCTAATCCATTTAGCCCACAGTCTCAAAAACTTTTCCATTTGCATTTTTAATGAGAATGTTAGTCTTTCCATAAAATAAGTATCATATATAATTTCATACCAATCTATGTATTTGTTTATTCAAAAAATAATAATATTTGAGCATTGAGACCCGACATATCAAATACGGTACAAAGTTGAAACTCATACATGGAAATTAAAATTTGAAACAAAAAAAAAAAATTGGGGGGGTTGTTCAGAAGAACCAATAAAGGCTCCAGTTTCAAAGAACTGGAATTTTCTGTCAATGATTTAATGGTTCAGGCTTTACAGGGTTAAACCACACACCAATGTAATGATATTTATCCCAATATAAAACTGTATTATGACATTTGCTATTATTGTTTTGTATCCCAGACCCTTGTTAGAAAAGAACCACCTGAATTCAACATGTCCCAATACTTTTGTCTACATAGTGTAACTTGGCATGGTGCGCAGTGTGGAAGACTTCTGTGCAAATTAGCCAACAGCGTAATCATCATTGATTTTATCTAAATGAGGCTGTCATCACCACTGCACAGCAATTTTCTACAGCGGACCATCACTAATACAAAGCCAAGTGACAATTTAATGAGCAGAGGAACGAGATGTGCAGCGCCGATAGTGTGAGTAGCGAACTAAAGATAAGGGCTTTTCAGAGGCCCCTGAGCGTCCACTTCCACAGACCGGTTTACAGCCTCCAGGTGGGTCATGAGGCAGAAATACACCTGCATTCCACACACTTTAAAAGAAGACCAACATGTTTACGGTAGCGCTGAACGTCCGGCTGTACTGCATCACATGTGAAGAACAGCGAACATCCGGTTTGTTTTACTGATGACAGGAAACATAAAAACCACAAGGCTGTTAACTCGGCCTCAATGCAATTACACGTGCATTAAATGAGGCTGGGGCTTATCAAATGTATAGCTCTGGTTGGTCTATTCTGGGTAGTTTTACAACGTGATGCAGAATTATCAGGAGGAGCATCTAGAGTCGACAACAGCCGATGCAGAGGGGTGGTTTTCTTTCCCTCTGATGGAAGAGACAAGTGGAAAAGTACGAAATGACACTGATTTCTGTCAGTTTGCTTAAAGAAGTGTGATTTCTACTCTGTTTGCAGAGCACTTCAATGAAAAAAATAGTAGATGTAGGATGTGAATCCCCTAACAGCTCCTATACTGGCATTGACATAAACACAGCATATATTAGCAATGATTAATAAGTTATAATTACTAAGTTATAGTAAGTTATAACAGTTCTCAATAACCCCCCCCCCCCAACCCCATTTTAGCCATTTTATATGATTTTTTTTTTTTTTTTTCTTTTTTTAAATATTAGCGGAACCATTACAGGGTGGGGAAGCAAAATTTACAATGAACATTTAGTTGTTTTTTCTCAGCAGGCACTACGTCAGTTGTTTTGAAACCAAACATATATTGATGTCATAATCATACCTAACACTATTATCCATACCTTTTCACAAACTTTTGCCCATATGAGTAATCAGGAAAGCAAACGTCAAAGAGTGTGTGATTTGCTGAATGCACTCGTCACACCAAAGGAGATTTCAAAAATAGTTGGAGTGTCCATAAAGACTGTTTATAATGGAAAGAAGAGAATGACTATGAGCAAAACTATTACGAGAAAGTCTGGAAGTGGAGGAAGCGACAAAAAACGTACCAAAGCTTTTTATTAAAGCTCTCAAATCCAAAATCAAACCAAAACACTGGTTGTCAACAAGTGTTCTGGTGTTCTTGTGTAAGATTTTAACTTCAAGTCATATTTTACTGCATTTCTAACGGTCTTCTTGTCTACCTCAAGTTCAATTGCCATTTTTCTCATGGATTTGGTTGGATCCTTTAGGATTTTGGATTTGAGAGCTTTAATAAAAGCTTTGGTACGTTTTTTGTTGCTTCCTCCACTTCCAGACTTTCTCATAATAGTTTTGCTCATAGTCATTCTCTTCTTTCCATTATAAACAGTCTTTATGGACACTCCAACTATTTTTGAAATCTCCTTTGGTGTGACGAGTGCATTCAGCAAATCACACACTCTTTGACGTTTGCTTTCCTGATTACTCATATGGGCAAAAGTTTCTGAAAAGGTATGGATAATAGTGTTAGGTATGATTATGACATCAATATATGTTTGGTTTCAAAACAACTGACGTAGTGCCTGCTGAGAAAAAACAACTAAATGTTCATTGTAAATTTTGCTTCCCCACCCTGTAGATTAGCAATGATTAATAAGTTATAATTACTAAGTTATAGTAAGTTATAACAGTTCTCAATAACCCCCCCCCCCCCCCCCAAACCCCATTTTAGCCATTTTATATGATTTTTTTTTCTTTTCTTAAATATTAGCAGAACCATTTGGGTCGTTTTTTAGTCTGCATTGGTATTTATTGATTATTTATTGTTGATTATTTAAATGCCTTTATTCATAGTTGTTTTCAATAGTCCTGTATTTGTGCACTGATGTTTATGTTTGTCACATTGCACTTTGGATGTAGGCTGATGTCTGTGGTAAGCTGCAAATGAATTGTCCATATGGGATAAATAAAGTTTTCTGAATCTGAATCATATCACACCATATGCAACCACAATGTAAATATGTAAATACTATTTATTACATTTTTTATTCCAATTCTCTATTTATATAAATACTAACCCTTTCATGCGTACTGGTCACTACAGTGGACAGCTATTCTACAGCTGTTCTCTTGTATATTCATGGATTTTGTTGTTTTGTTTTTTTGCACAAATCTTTATTAAAATTTTAAGACACTACATATCTTTTCTGACATGAATTGGTAACATTGTGTAGATCTCCCCTGAGTGTAATAGTTATAGTTTTCACGCAATTTATTAGTAAATACCTTTCTTCGCTTCAAAAATTAAACGCATGGTGTCCAGCTGAATGCACATTTTTGCAACTTCATGAAAAATAGGTTAATAACATTTTTTTTTTTATGTATTTTTTGACACTATTTATTTATTTATTTTTCATAAGAAATTTTGCAATCACATTGTTTTTTTCATGTTTAAAGAGAAATGAAAACACTCAAGAAAAAAATCTTGATTAAGGTTCTCATAATTTGTGCATGAAAGGGTTAATGTAAATATTTATATAAATATCAAATTCTCATTTTCTTTCATATTTCATTCCTTACTCGTTTTTTTTTTTGTTTTTTTTTTCCCGTCTTCTTGTTGCACTTGTTTGTTGTATGTTGTTGCTGTTAACTGTGAAATTCTCCCACAGTGGGATAAAAATAAAGTCCCATCTATCCATCCATCTATCCATCTATCTATCTATCTATAGTGGCAGAAAAAATTATTAGTCCATCAAAAGTCATCAAAAACAATGGTTATGATCCACCGACTGGATTAAAGACCTTATGAACCATCTGATACTAGAGAAAATCAGATAAACCACAAAAGGAAATTCGGTCAAATTCTACGCAATGTGTCAGCCTGTCTTATTACATATTAAAAAAAGATGGACACAAACAATTTCTCATTGTAACTAAGGATATATATTGATATATGATATATGGTTTTTTTTATTTTATTTTAATGAATTAATTTTACTTTATGTATTCATTTTGGATGTGTCTGTTCATATATTTTTGTTGGAGTATGAGGTGCATCAGGGTTGGGACTCTGTTAGAATGTGGGTACATAACTATGTTGTTATAGTTTATGTACATTCAACTGTACAGTTATGTATTGTTACAGTTATTGTTACAATATAAAAATTCAGTAAAAAAAAAAAAAAAAACTATGGAGAAAAAAAAAACAATGGTTATGCAATCCAGTACTAACTCCTGTGTGTATCATGTGACTAAAACAGACAGAAAAGAAAACATGGAATGTCTAAAAGCACTGTTTTTGTCAGTACAATGTTATAAGAACTGAAGTGATTTTGGTTATTATCAAGAAAACATTAAATGCATAGATATCAGCTCTGAAATTAAACTACTATGAGCTATTTCTGTTGGAATCATTATATTTGTCCAAACAAATGTACCTTTAGTTGTACCAGGCATTAAAATGAACAAGAAATCGAAGAAAACAAGGGCGGTCTAATAATTTCTTCTTCGACTGTATATATTGTCTTTTTACCTCCTGGTTTTATTTATTACCTGTTGTTAGTATGGTATTTATGGTATACTTCATTTCTATATATAGTAATTATTTCTTTTAATCTGTTTATTTCTTTGTATTTTATGGATTGTTTGTTTTATCTTGTTGTACAGTGTCCTTGGGTGTCTTGAAAGGCGCTTATAAATAAAATGTATTATTATTATTATTATTATTATTATTATTATTTGCTATATTTTATGCTATATATATTGGTCTTTGCTAATTTTGTTCTATTTTCATGTATGTGCAGGATTGAAAAACAATAAAGCCGCCTTTAAATCCTTTAATTTCAGTAATTTTCAAAAAGAAATGTGACTTTAATTTCATTTCATTTAGGTTAAAAACAACACAGCTGCTGATGTTAAAGCCAGGAAGGAAAGCTAACAAACTGTCCACTGAGCGAATCTGTGTATAAATAGAACTGAAGGGATTTTGGTTATTATCAAGAAAACATATTAAATGGATAGATATCAGCTCTGAAATTAAACTACTATGAGTTATTTTTGTTGGTATCATTATATTTGTCTAAACAAATGTACCATTAGTTGTACCAGGCATTAAAATGAACAAGAAATAGAAGAAAACAAGGGGTGGTCTAATAATTTTTTCCGCGACTGCATCTATCTATCTATCTATCTATCTATCTATCTATCTATCTATCTATCTATCTATCTATCTATCTATCTATCTATCTATCTATCTATCTATTATACAGATAAATGAACCAATTCTGTCCTTTTTACCTGGTAAATACTGCAGTTCATAATGTGTTCTATTCATGGCTGTTTCATACATTTGCAGGATTTTCTTTATTTCCCTTTTCAAAGCTATTATGACTAAAAAATAAAATTAAAAAAACGGAAGGATTTCAATACACTAAGATTTCTACTAAATTTTAGACGTATATTTTACTTTATTTTTTAAATTAGCCTGAGATTTTAGTCAATTTTAATGTATTCATTTATTTATTTATTAGTTATTTATTCTATTTTGCTATGGCTAATACAGGTCCTCAGTAACTAGTTTTGTTCTTTCTCTGGGATGAAATGATAAATAAACTCCTTTGAATCCTTTGAATTTCCTGATTCCCATGACACAAAAGGGGAAAGAAAATAAAAGTCAACTTGGTCATGACCCCATAAAGTAAAACTGGTTTCTGTTCTAGGGTTAATGATCTACATGGGTAGGGTTGGGTCAGTGTAAAATATGAAGGTGAACACCAGACCAACCAGTCCAGTTAATCCTCCCACTGGGCGTCACTTTTCTACTCAGACACTCACAACAGAAGAAATGAGATTAAATAATGACGTTGTGAGTCCAGTCCACTAAGCCAGCACTAATACACCATGAAGACTAATTAATGAGGAGAAGGACGAGGGGTAAAGCTAATAAAGTGTGGACATACGCTATGTTTGGACATAGAACTGCCACGACCAGTAGGGCTGTGTATTGGCAAGAATCTGGCGATACGATAAAAATCACAATACTAGGATCACGATACGACAGGGGTGTCAAACATGCGGCCCAGGGGCCAAATGCAGCCCCCCAAAGGGTCCAGTTTGGCCCCCAGGATGTTTTTGCCAAGTGCAAAAATTCCACAGTCTTGAATTGAATTAAGCAAAAAAAAAAAAAAAAAAAAAAAATTAGCTTGAATTAAGGAAAGAATCTTGAATTAAGCCAAAAAAAAAAAAAAATCTTCAATTAAGTAGAAAAAAAATCTTATTTTAATCCCAAAAAAAATCTTCAATTAAGTAAAAAAATCTTCAATTAAGAAAAAAAAAGTCTCAAATTTCGCAAAAAATCTTCAATTAAGCCAGAAAAATCTAATATTGAGTAAAAAAAAAAAATCTTGAATTAAGCCAGAAAAATCTTCAATTAAGTAAAAAAAATCTTGAATAAAGCCAGAAAAATCTTCAATTAAGTAAAAACAAAATCTTGAATTAAGCCAAAAAAAATCTTCAATTAAGTAAAAAAAAAAATCTTGAATTAAGTCCCCCCAAAAAACCTTCAATTAAGTAAAAAAAATCTTGAATTAAGCCAAAAAAATCTTCAATTAAGTAATAAAATCTTGAATTAAGCCCCACCCCCCCAAAAAAAATCTTCAATTAAGTAAAAAAAAATCTTGAATTAAGCCCAAAAAATCTAGAATTAACAACTTTTTTTTCTTTGTTTTAGTGCAAAAAATAACATTAAATCATGAAAATATTTACATTTCCAAACTATCCTTTAACAATAAAATGTGAATAACCTGAACAAATATGAACAACCTGAAATGTCTAAAGAAAATTAAGCACAATTTTAACAATTTTTCTGCCTGTTACTGTGTTTAGTGTCTTTGTAGATCTGATCCATAATGCACATGGACAAATGAGAAGTTGAGGAATAATATTGTTAAAATTGCACAAAATTTTCTTACGTTTTTTAATTTAAATTTCAGTTTCTTCAGTTTCTTTTTTTTTTTATGATAGTTTATAAAAGTAAGTATTTTCATAATGTAATGGGGTTTTGTTACATTAAAACAAAGACAAAAATTTGGAGTTGTCATTATTTCTAGGTTATTATGTTATTATTTTTCTGGTCCGGCCCACTGCAGATCAAATTTAGCTGAATATGGAACTGAACTAAAATGAGTTTGACACCCCTGCGATATGATATATCGCGATGTATCACGATACTGTTAACAAGGTGATATTTTTTTATTTGTTTCTTTTTTTTAAAAGATTATTTCCTGGAAAAATTTAAAGTGCAGCATTTGGATAAATAAAGTTTTAACAGGCGAGTTATATCAGTACAAAAAACACACAAATAAATAAATAAGTTTATTCCTAATAAAGTACTGCTACTGACCAGATCATCATGGGTAATGTCACGTCCATCCACCAGCAAAAGTTTTCACATACACGTGCTATTCAACATCCAATATTTCTGAAAACAGAGCTTCCACTGTCAAATAATATCAGTAGTCTGTGCACAAATGGATTAGCATTATTTCAACACAGTTTCATGCATTTCTTACAACTTTTTTTTTTTTTGACAAAAATGGCCACTCATTTGACCCCCTCAGTAAATTTTAGCCGTGATAATAAATGACGTTCACCATATTGTCATGTACTGATGCAAAACGAATCGGGTTTAGCACCGTGATCCTGCCGACACAGGATGCTGAGGTAGGATATTTAATTTTACACAACCTGTCGCAATGACAACATAATGGACAAACGTAAAACTAAACCGGTTTAAACTCTTACACTAGACCAGTGGTTCTTAACCTGGGTTCGATCGAACCCTAGGGGTTCGGCGGAGGTCAAGACACACACTCGACTCATTAGTCGGGTGTGTGTGTCGGGCTAGGTCCGCGTATGTAAACAAATGGCTTCGGAGACTCTTTCTCTGACTGGCATCCAATATACGCGGTGTATTGTTGTTGCTTATAGCACTACAAGTAAGTAAGTAAGTAAGTAAATTTTATTTATAGAGCACTTTTCACAGACAGAGTCACAAAGTGCTTTATCAATTCAAATCAGAATCAAGTTAAGTTTACAGAGACCCAACAGAATCCTTCAGGAGCAAACACTTGTGATTGGTGACAGTGGCGAGGAAAAACTTCCCTTTAACAGCAGAAACCTGGAGCAGACCCAGACTCCTGAAGGATGGCTGTCTGCCTTGACCAGTTGGGGTTAAAGAGAGAGAGAGTGTAAACGAGGAGAAAAGAGAGAGCGATAGAGATATAGAGAGACTGGGGGAGGGGAGGGGGGGGGGGCACATGGAGTACTTTATGATGAATACATACAACACATCCGGAAGTGTTTATAATCTCTTCCACTCGTCTGACGATGAATTATTTGAGTATTTTCCACATCGTCATGACTTTTGCTACTTCCTGTTAACCACGGAGGCAGCCATGTGTAGCATTTGTTTACATTTTTCGGTCACCGCACTGGTCAGTCACAATCATGTGACGACTGACGCACCATCGCGGATGGGGAAATCGTATTACGCTAAAGCCGAGCTAGTGCCGTAATAAAACAACGATCACAAAAATACTGAAGGAGTACAACGAGAACTTTTTTTTTTGATACACTACATGCAATTATCTTTTTTTTTTTATGTCAAAATTGCGTGGTTCGGAAAGTTCGGCGCGAGATGAAACGAAAACCGGGTTGACCTGACGGCCTACATATGATTGGTGATGTCACGCCCCGCTTGGCCATCACTAAAGAAGGGTTCGGTGAATGCGCATATGAAACTGGTGGGGTTCAGTACTTCCAACAAGGTTAAGAACCACTGCACTAGACATTTACCCAACTACATACGCAAAGTACTACTAAACACATGACATTTTCATCTTATATAGATCTGTGTTCTTTAAAATAACACAGTGAAATCAATGGAGAAATGAAAATGTTACAGTTCTATTTATTCAGAGTCATAAAACACAACTGTATGACATAACTAATGCAGAATCTATATGTAAATGTCCCCAGACCAGTATTACCTGCCAATTTACAGTCATTTGTGATAATTGCAGAGGTCGTCTGTGATCTTCATCCCATGTGTCTGTAATCTGTAACGTAAAAATTCCTCCGCATTTGACCTACCCTACTTCAGCGAACAGAGGTCCTATGATAATATTAGTCCTGTGCAAATCCACATCTCTAATCTTTTGGGATATGTCACATTTTTTGCTTCCTCCACACTTTTGTTCAGCCTATTTCCCGGTCGAGGACGACGGAGGCAGCGCCGGCGATGATAAATGAAAGTTTGAAAAAGTGTTACGGGTGGAAATTCAGGAGGATAGTGTCACGATACGGCGAGGATGAGCAAACTCAACTCCCTCAGAAGAACATCCTCCTCAGAAGGTGATGAGACGGATGAGACGATGACAGCTTCAGTCAGGATCAGTTTTATCGTCATATCTTTGAGTAGTTTTCTGAAAGTTTGCAGCCTGTGTTTGAATTTAGAACTGGAGAATAATGTCAGAACGCTGGAGTAAAAAACAGACATTACTTATGCAGAATATGGTGCACGAAACACAGACGTGGAGGGAGAATTTATAAATAAACAGACGTCAAACAGATTAGACAAGTACTGGACAAATTAGCCATGTCAGAAAATATCGCTTCCGCAATATTTCATTTCACGATACTGTGTCAACATTAAAAAGTACTGTATAGACATTAAAAAGTACTGCATCAATATTAAAACGTACTGTAGATATTAAAACATACTGTAGACATTAAAAAGTACTGTATCGATATTAAAAAGTACTGTATCGACATTAAAAAGTACTGTGTTGATGTTAAAAAGTACTGTATCGGTGTTTAAAAAGTACTGCATCTGCATTAAAAAGTACTCCATCGACATCAAAAAGTACTGTGTCAACATTAAAAAGTACTGTCAACGTTAAAAAGTACTGTGTCAGTGTTAAAAAGTACTGTGTCGACGTTAAAAAGCACTGTGTCAATGTTAAAAAGTACTGTGTCGACGTTAAAAAGTACTGTGTCAATGTTAAAAAGTACTGTGTCGACATTAAAAAGTACTGTGTCAATGTTAAAAAGTACTGTGTCGACGTTAAAAAGTACTGTGTCGGCATTAAAAAATACTGTGTTGACATTAAAAAGTCCTGTATCGACCTTAAAAAGAACTGTATCAATTATTGACATAAAAAGTACTGTGTCGACATTAAAAAGCACAGTGTCAATGTTAAAAAGTACTGTGTTGACATTAAAAAGTACTGTGTCAGCATTAAAGAGTACTGTATCGTTATTAAAAAGTACTGTATCAATTATTGATATAAAAAGTACTGTATCGACTTTAAAAAGTACTGTATCGACATTAAAAAGTACTGCATCGACATTAAAAAGTACTGTATCATTATTGATATAAAAAGTACTGTATCAACTTTAAAAAGTACTGTATCAACTTTAAAAAGTACTGTACCAACATTAAAAGGTACTGCATCAACATTAAAAGGTACTGCATTGACATTAAAAAGTACTGTATCAACTTTAAAAAGTACTGCATCGACATTAAAAATTACTGTATCATTACTGATATAAAAAGTAGTGTATCAACTTTAAAAAGTACTGTATTGACTTTAAAAAGTACTGTATCGACATTAAAAAGTACTGTATCATTATTGATATAAAAAGTACTGTATCAACTTTAAAAAGTACTGTATCGACTTTAAAAAGTACTGTACCAACATTAAAAGGTACTGCATCAACATTAAAAGGTACTGCATTGACATTAAAAAGTACTGTATCAATTACCGATATAAAAAGTACTGTATCAACTTTAAAAAGTACTGTATCGACATTAAAAAGGACTGTATCGACATTAAAAAGGACTGTATCATTATTGATATAAAAAGTACTGTATCAACTTTAAAAAGTACTGTATCGACTTTAAAAAGTACTGTATCAACATTAAAAGGTACTGCATCAACATTAAAAAGTACTGCATTGACATTAAAAAGTACTGTATCAATTATCGATATAAAAAGTACTGTATTGACATTAAAAAGTACTGTATCAATTATCGATATAAAAAGTATCGTATCAACATTAAAAAGTCCTGTATTGACAAAAATATTACAAATAAATGAACCCCAGACTAATAACCATGGGTTTAGCTAAACACAAGCCCTTGAACTCAGCTCCACCTGTCAGTCAGTCTGTCCATATTCTATATCTAATAATCGCCTTCATCGATCTCTGACCCGTATTTCTACTCCGTTCTCCTTTCCAGAGCCTGGAGTGCGACTCAGTTTCTATAAATTCGAACCAGTTCCTGGACGTGGGCGTTCAGGGGGCGACTGAGAGCGGATGTGTTGTTGGTTTTAGTCAGCGGACACCTTCCTCCCACCGCACAAATGTTTCCATGCATCCGAGCGACGACGCTAACCCAGAAAACCTCCGCCTCTTTCAGTCTGTGCATGGTGCTAACGGTTAGCGCTTCAACCCTGAGCTTCTGCTGCTTCTGCTCTGGTGTCAACAGCTACATGAGCAAAAAACCACGAGTTCAAGGACACGTTATGGGTTGTGTGGACACTGGGAACCTCTAAAAAAAAAAAAAAAAAAAAGACTGAAACATCCAGAAAGGAGACAGTAAAATGTATGACGATGACATTATTCTACAGGGGTCACATACGGTTCAATGTGATCTCAAATGGGCCGGACCAGTATAATAATAACATAATAAAAAAATAATAACCTATACAATGTCCAAACTTTTCTATATGTTTGAGTGAAAAAAGTAAAATGACATTATGAAAATGTTTAAATCTACAAACCATCCTTTAAAAAACAGACGCAACCTGAAATTTCTTAAGAAAAATAAGTGCAATTATGTCTCAGCTTATTATTATTGTTATTATTATTATTATTATTATTATTATTATTACTATTATTATTATCATTATTATTACAACTTACAGATCACAGTGGATCTACAAATACACAAAACATTTAGTAGCATTATTAGAATATTGTTGAAATTGCACTTATTTGTCTTAAGACATTTCAGGTTATTTTAATAATATATGTCTAAGTTTTTTATTTACACAAGTACCAATATGATCTAAAGTGGGTCAGACTAGTAAAATAATAACATAATAAGCTATAAACAATGACAATGACTGATTTTTCTCTGTTTTGGTGCAAAAAAAGTCAAATTAATTCATGAAATTATGAAATATTATGAAAATGTTTAAATCTACAAACTATCCTTTCAAAAAAAAAAGGGTGTGAAAAATGTGACTAACCAGTAAAAAAAAAAAAAAAAAAAAAATAATAATAATAATAATAATAATAATAATAATAATAATAATAATTATGAGTGAAAAAAGTAAAAATACATCATGAAAATGTCAAAATTTACAAAACTGCCCTTTGAAAAAAATTAATAACACAAACCTGAAATTTCTTCAGAAAAATAAGTGGAATTTTAACAATATTCAGCCTCAGTTTAACATTTACACATGTGCATTACAATTTACAGATCACAGTGGATCTACAAATACACAGAACATTTAATAACAGGCAGAATATTGGTAACATTGCACTTATTTGTCTTAGGTTATTTTAATAATATATGTCTCAGCTTTTTATTTACACAGGTACCAACATGATCTAAAGTGGGTCAGACCAGTAAAATAATAACATAATAACCTATAAATAATGACAATAACAAATTTTTCTCAGTTTTGGTGCAAAAAAATAAAATTAATTCATGAAAGTATGAAATATTATGAAAATGTTTACATCTACAAACTATCCTTTCAAGAAAAATGTGAATAACCAGTGAAAATAAATAAGTAAATAACATAATAATCTATAAATAATGACAAATTTTTCTCTGTTTTGGTGCCAAAAAATTTACTGAATTCATGACCTTATGAAATATTATGAAAATGATTAAATCTACAAACTATCCTTTCAAGAAAAATGTGTGTGTAAAATGTGACTAGACAGTACAAAAAAAACACACAAAAACATAATAGAGTGAAAAAAGTAAAATTACATTATGAAAATGTAAAAAAAAAAAAAAAAAAACTGCCCTTTAAAAAAATTTAAAATAACACGAATCTGAAATTTCTTCCAAAAAATAAGTGCAATTTTAACAATATTCTGCCTCAGTTTATCATTTACACATGTGCATTACAACTTACAGATCACAGCGGATCTACAAATACACTAACTCATCTTCTACAACATTGATTCACCAGTAAAACCCATGGAGTTGGATCAATGACAGTGGACGGACACATTTGTTTTTATGTTCAGTTAATGACAGATTTTACCGAAATAGTGGTATAAAATGTTTAATATCTGTTGATCCTTTAATCCCATCAATACATGTAAATAACTGGCATAAAATACAGTTTGTCATCTTTTCATGGTCATCACATATGACCCATTTGGACGTTCAGAAGCTCCGTAGTTACCGTGGAAACACCGTCATCTTCTATAACACTGATTCACCAGTAAAACCCATGGAGTTGGATCAATGACAGTGGATGGACACACTTATTTTATGCTTAGTTAATGATATATTTTACAGAAAAAGTAATTTTTTCTTCAGTTTGGTCTGTTTTTGATATAATACCCCTCAATTTTAATTTGAGCTTTTATGAACATCCATCATTTTGAAATAGCCTGTAGACGAGTCTGTTGGGAACAATGCACCGTTAACTATGATGACTTATTTATTTATTTATTTATTTATTCATTGTACTATGTGAGATTGATTGTTTTGGTTAGGGGGGTAAGAAAATATCAGTTCTGCAATATATTGCGATATTTCATTTCACAATACTGTATCGATATTAAAAAGTACTGTATTGATATTTTTAGGTATTTACTCAAATGCAGATATTGTGGAGGTTCATTTTTCTTTTTTTGTTTATATTTTATTTATTATTATTTAACTCTTTTATTAACCCTTTCATGCACAGTGGTCACTCCAGTGGACAGTTCTTCTCCAGCTGTTCTCTTGTATATTCATGGGCTTTGTTGTTTTAGTTCCATATCAGCCAACACAGTGGACATTTATGCACCATCCCATAATAATACACTGACATTCAGACCATTACTGTAACTGTACTGTTCTAGATAAACCTGATCTGCACTAACATGTTTGAGTGGAAATCAATTGTTATTTGTTAGACAAGAAGTTTTTTTTTTGCATATTATCTCCATGAAAAGAGTAATAACTAGCATTAGAATATGTTAAAATGTGAGAAAACATCAGATTTTATTTTATTTCATTGTTTTCATATCACTTTCTGATATTGGGTTTTAAACATGTTTCTTTACTTCAAAAATTAAATGCATGGATATTTTTGTAACTCCATGAAAAAAAAACAAAAAAAACCAACAAAAAACTTGATGACATTGTTTTTTTCATGCCTATGGAGGAATAAAAACACTCAAGAAAAAAAAAAGGTTCTCATAATTAATGTATGAAAGGGTTAAATAATGTTAGTTCCTTTGTTGGGATTGAACTAAAATACTGTTCTGATGTTAGTTCTGAACTGACAGAATATGAACATTTGAGCAGGATCTTAAACTTTAATGTCTGTAAAACATAATTTCAGTTTGAACTAGGGCTGCACGATTTTGGCAAAAAAAATAAAATCCCGATTTTTTTCCCCTAAAAACTCTATTTTCGATTTTTGGGTAAAACTACAAAAGACAACAGAAGTCAGCATGTTGTTTTTGTGAACAGCCCACAATGCAAGCCACTGCTCCGACCTCAAATCTGTGATGGTATCACGTGATGAACCCACAGAAGTTTGTTTTTTTTTCTTCATTAAATCTATATTGAATGAAGTAGCGTATACAAACAATGTATACAACAAGAAAAAAACATAAGTTTCATCAGAGCAAATACTGATGGTTTTTTTATAGCTTTTTTGTTTCCAGATTTATCTAACAGCTTTAAATAAAGTTCTGCATCTTTTAAAAAATAAATAATATTTGGTTTTGTGTTCCAGAACGTACATTTGTGAATGAAAAATTTCGATTTGACGATTTCCCGTTTTTGAAAATCGTCCTTATTAAAAAATCCGATTTCCATTTAAAATCGATTAAGCGTGCAGCCCTAGTTTGAACACAGGAACATTTTGGGATATAACATTAGATCCTGTTCTCATCAAATAAAAATGTGTTTAGTATTTGTGCAGATTTCTGGTGTACTTCAATTCTCCAAGGAAATAATCATTTAAAAAACAAAGAAACAAACAAAAATTGCCCTTTTAACAGTATCATGATATATCGTGATATATCGTATCGTGATCCTAATCCTGATCGTAATTCAATTCTTCAAGGAAATAATCATTTAAAAAACAAAGAAACAAACAAAAATTACCTTTTTAACTGTATCATGATATATCGTGATATATCGTACCGTGATTCTAGTATTGGGATTTGTATCGTATTGTCAGATTCTTGCCAATACACAGCCCTAGTTTTGGTTTTATGTGAGATATGTACTATTCTGTTGCAAATCAAATTACCTGTAAGGGACATTAAAGATTTTTCAATTCAATTCAATCATGATCAGTGAATTAAATGTAGAAAAATACCTGATTTTTACTTAACCCTTTCATGCACAGTGGTCACTACAGTGGACAGCTGTTCAAAGGTGTTCTCTTGTATATTCATGGATTTTGTGGTTCTTTTCATTGTTTTTTTTTTTAACACATATCTTTGTTAAAGTTTTAAGACACTACATATCTTTTCTGACATGAATTGGTAACATTATGTAGATCTCTCCTGAGCATAAACCCCCAGAATCACAAGCCCTCCCCATAATTTTCACACAATTTATCAGTAAATACATGTTTCTGTGCGTCAAAAATTAAGCGTGTGGTGTCCAGCTGAGTGGCCGTTTTTGCAACTTCATGAAAAATAGGTTCATAAGATTTTTTTTTTTTTTTTTCATTATTGTTTTGGGGTTTTTTTATGTATTTTTAAAATTTTATAAAATATTTTTTATTTCATTTATTTTTTCAATTTATTTTTCAGACGAAAATTTTCAATCGCATTGGTTTTTTCATGCCTAAAGAGGAATAAAAACACTCAGGAAAAATTTTTGATGAAGGTTCTCATAATTTGTGCATGAAAGGGTTAATAATGCCAAATACTGACCATATTATTAGAATAAATGAGTCAGTTAAGGGTTAAAAAACAATGAACAGTCTTTTTTTTGTAGACATCATTTAGAAACAGTAAAGTTAGTTTGAAGACTCCTAAACACATATGTATGAGCTACAACTGACTAAATAAATCTATTTTAAAGTGGTTGGGTTTTTTTTTTTTTTGCATATCTTTAGAGGAAAGAAAAACCCTCAGGAAAATAAATCTTGATTAAAGATTTCATAATTCATGCATGAAAGGGTTAATAAGATGAAAATTAATCCCCATAACTGTGTTTTGTTTTTGTGGACATCATTTAGAAACAGTAAAGTTAGTTTTAAGATTTCACACATATGTATGAGCTACAACTGACTAAATAAATTTATTTTAAAGTTGTTGTTTTCATGCTTTAAGAGGAATAAAAACACTCAGGAAAATAAATCTTGATTAAAGATTTCCTAATTCATGCATAAAAGGGTTAATAAAATGAAAATTAATCCCCATAACTCTGTTTTGTTTTTGTGGACATCATTTAGAAACAGTAAAGTTAATTTTAAGATTTCAAACATATGTATGAGCTACAACTGACTAAATAAATCTATTTTAAAGTTGTTGTTTTTTCCTGCTTTAAGAGGAATAGGAACACAGACGAAAATAAATTTTGATTAAGGTTCTCATAATTCATGCATGAAAGGGTTAAAAACAATGAAAATGAATTGGCTCTCTTTTTTTTTTTGCAGACATCATTTAGAAACAGTAAAGTTAGTTTTAAGACTTCCAAACACATACGTATGAGCTACAACTGACTAAATAAATCTATTTTAAAGTTGTTGTTGTTTCATGCTTTAAGAGGAATAAAAACACTCAGGAAAATAAATCTTGGTTAACCTGCTGAGACCCAGGAAATGTCAGATGCCAAATAATAATAATAATGCCAAATACTGACCATATTATTAGAATAAATGGTGATAAATCAGTTAGGAAAAGTTAAAAATAGAGAAAAAAATCATTTGGGAACTGAAACTAAAGTAACACTGGGTCTTTCTAGGTTAAACCGACGCAGAAAACTAAATCCAGAACATGGGTCGGTTCAGTTCATTCATACTTCCTCCTCAGTTTTATACCATATTGTTAAAAATAGTTCAATAAATAATGCACATAATAAACAGAGGGTTTCATCCCCCCTTCAAATCCTGACTGACGCAGCCTCGGTGGAAGCGTCTGAACAGGTCGTCACGTCACGCGTCGAGGAACATTCCTGCAGCGTTTCCTCGGCGTTCGACTAAAACAGCAGAAGCACCAGCATCACCGGTACACGCATGCACGAAAACCAACTGGAATCCAACTTCCGTCACATCTCCGACTGAACTCGGCGCAGTCCAGATGCTTCAGAAACAGTGACGAATGGAGTTTTTTTTTTTTTTTAACACCGTGACCTCATTTAGACACAACCAACACCAGACGGATGAGAATTACAGCCCACGTGCATGAAAATCAGAGGAAATCGAACTGTGTTTACTAAAAATATGACCTGTCGTGTGTCTTCTGAGGCTCTAGTCAGGTCCGTCTAGACATCGACAGGAGTAAAAAAAAAAAAAAAAAAAAAACACTCGATGACAACCGTGAAACAGCATCGTAACGTCACATAAAACTTCACAAGCGACTTTTGGACCTTCTGCTTTTACATAATAACTGCACTTTAGACGCAGTTTACAGTGATTGTTTCTGCAGTGCTGGTCGGCTAATGGGGTCTGGCAGAAGATAGGAACGGTATATGGACAAAAGTATGTGGACACAGGGGTCTGGGATACAAAACAATAAGGATTAATGTTATTATTTAGTTTTATATTGGGATAAATATTAAATAATAATAACAATTCACACCAATTTTTCAGGCAAAATGATTTTTAGAATGATAAAAGGGTGTAGAAAAGGTCATAAAACTATATTGAAAATAGAAATATATGATTGAGATTTCAAATTAGAGCAATGATAAGTTATGTTATTATTCATTCTTAGAGAACTTTCCGAGGGACTGAATTTAGTTCATATAAAAAGTTCTGTAATTTTCTTGAAAATCCTCTTTTGGCAAAAATTTTAATGGATTTAGAAACTTAAGATGTTATACTATTGAACTCCAAAATAGGTGCGCGACTTGACCCTATTATATTGATTAGTTTTGTTTAATTTATTATCTTTGATTCCAAAATGCCTCAGAGATGTTTACTTAATTTTTCTCAACATTGATTTTGTTTTGTTTTTTTAATCTGTGACTTTGACTTAATTTTAAATGTTCTTCCTCTAAATTTCTACAATATTTGTCATTTTCTGGCTGTAAATACTGATTTTTAGAAATGATATGGACAAAAATATCCTCCTGAGACCCCAGCAAAGCATTTTTGTCCTCTGTAGGGGACAAAAGTTTGACAGTTTTTATTGTTTTGTTTTGTTTTGTTTTTTATCTTAAATCAGAATAAACAGGACATTTTACAGCTGTAGACGTGATGTGTCCCAATATTTTTGTCCATATGTGTCACATGAATGTGAGATTTTTCTTCCGAAGTGTGATGTGAGAAAAGTACATGGTTAGTTGTGGTAGAAAATTATTATTTACAGTCAGAGCATGAAAAAATATTTTAGAAATTTAGAGGCAGAACATTTAAAATCATAGTCATGGATAAAAATTATAATAATAATGTTGAGAGAAATTAAGTCAAAACTATCTCTGAGGCATTTTAGAAGCAAAGATAACAATTTAAACTAAACTAACCAATGCAAAGTAATGATATTTATCACAATATAAACTATATTGTGATATTTGTTGTTGTTTTGTATCCCAGACCCCTGTTAGAAAAGAAACACCTGAATTCAATGTGTCCCAATATTTTTGTCCAGATAGTTGAATGTGAGATTTGTCTTCCGGAGTGTGATGTGAGAAAAGTAGATGGTTAGTTGTGGTTGAAAATTATTATTTACAGCCAGCGCACGAAAAATATTTTAGAAATTTAGAGTCAGAACATTTAAAATCATAGTCACGGATAAAAATAATAATAATAATGTTGAGAGAAATTAAGTCAAAACTATCTCTGAGGCATTTTAGAAGCAAAGATAACAATTTAAACTAAACAACCAATGCAAAGTAATGATATTTATCACAATATAAACTATATTGTGATATTTGTTGTTTTCTATCCTCGACCCCTGTTAGAAAAGAAACACCTGAATTCAATGTGTCCCAATATTTTTGTCCACATAGTTGAATGTGAGATTTTTCTTCCGGAGTGTGATGTCAGAAAAGTAGATGGTTAATTGTGGTAGAAAATTATTATTTACAGCCAGCGCACGAAAAATATTTTAGAAATTTAGAGGCAGAACATTTAAAATCATAGTCACGGATAAAAATAATAATAATAATGTTGAGAGAACTTAAATCAAAACTATCTGAGGCATTTTAGAAGCAAAGATAACAATTTAAACCAAACAAATCAATGCAAAGTAATGATATTTATCACAATATAAACTATATTGTGATATTTGTTGTTGTTTTGTATCCCAGACCCCTGTTAGAAAAGAAACACCTGAATTCAACGTGTCCCGATACTTTTGTCCACATTCTGTTACATTTTTCTGCTGTTAACATCTACTTCCACCAGTGCTGGGAGACGCACCAATAACAATAATAAGTAGAATTTTTTTTTTTTTTTTTTTTTTTATTACATTGTGAAACACCTATGATCGCTGCAGAAGTTCCCATGATGCATTTGTGTCCTGCATGTTTTGACAGTGAAATATCATTAACCATCAGATTAGTTGTGAATGATTTACCTCTAGAAGTCTGGCACTGCTCTGCAAGTGTTTTATGTTCCTTTATGTGGCTTTTATTATCCTTTTAATCTTCCTGATAACACATCAGATTGCACTGGCTCCTATATTTTCATTTAATGTTTCCTGTTTCAGGGTTGTGTTCTACTTTTGTTCGGTCCGTTACATCTTTTTCGTCTTTTTTTCACGCATTATATTAAACACTAAAAATAACCGTCTGGTTTCTTTAGTTTTCTCTTGAGGCCGAAATCAGCCTGGAGACATGACAATAATAACGATTTGACTTTTATTAGGTATATTAATTATCAGTACGGGCTCGGATGAACATGTTCGGCCCTATTATAAGTGTATATATGTTGTGGTTTTAAAAGCATTAAAATTTAGTTTATTGAAGGTGTTGGTGATTCATTCAACAGTTACAGTTCAACTAGTTATTGCAGGTTCAACCACTTAAAACAGGGGTGTTAAACATGTGGCCTGGGGGCCAAAAGCGGTCCACGGGACAAATTATGAAGTGCAAAAATGACACTAAAAATATTAACAAAGATGTCGAACTTGGTTTTAAGACTCCTAAACACATATGTATGAGCTATGACTGACTAAATAAATGGATTTTAAAGTTGGTCTGTTTTTTTCCTGCTTTAAGAGGAACAAGAACACAGAGGAAAAAAAATCTTGATTAAGGTTCTCATGATTCATGCATGAAAGGGTTAAAAAATAATGAACAGCCTTTTTTTTGTGGACATCATTTAGAAACAGAAAAGTTAGTTTGAAGACTTCTAAACACGTATGTATGAGCTACAACTGACTAAAATAAATGTATTTTAAAGTTGTTGGGGTTTTGTTCATGCCTAAAGAGGAAAAAAAAAACACTCAGGAAAATAAATCTTGATTTAGGATTTCATAATTCATGCATGAAATGGTTAAAAACAATGAACATTAACCCCCTTAACTTTCTTTTTTTTTGTGGACATCATTTAGAAACAGTAAAGTTAGTTTTAAGACTTCAAACAGATATATGTGAGCTACAACTGACTAAATAAATGTATTTTAAAGTTGTTGTTGTTGTTGTTTTCCATGTCTAAAGAGGAATAAAAACACTGAGGAGAATAAATCTTGGTTAACCTGCTGAGACCCAGGAAATGTCAGCAAAGTACCAGCTTTTTTTTGTTTTTTATTTAATAAGTGCCTATATTGGAAACATCATGATGCAACCGTTTTTTCAGATACAGTTTTTAAAATATGGAATGTCCTTTGTGGTGGACAGTTGTCTTTTCTTTTTTTTTTTTTTTGTATAAAGTTGTGAAACTTACCCACAGCTGGGTTTTAGGAGGTTAAGGTTCTCATAATTCATGCATGAAAGGGTTAAAAAACAATGAAAATGAATCCCCTTAACTCTCTTTTGTTTGTGTGGACATCATTTAGAAACAGTAAAGTTGCTTTTAAGACTTCAAACATATGTATGAGCAACAACTGGCTAAAGAAATGTATTTTAAAGTTGTTTTTTTATGTCTAAAGAGGAATAAAAACACTCAGGCAAAAAATCTTGATTAAGGTTCTCATAATTCATGCATGAAAGGGTTAAAATAATGAAAATCGGCTCTCTATTTTTTTTTTTTTTTTTTTTGCAGACATCATTTAGAAACAGTAAAGTTAGTTTTAAGATTTCAAACACATACAGGGGTTGGACAAAATAATGGAAACACCTAACATTGTGGCATCATAGAAGGTGTTTCCATTATTTTGTCCAACCCCTGTATGTATGAGCAACAACTGACCAAATAAATCTATTTTAAAGTTGTTGTTCTTTTTCATGCTTTAAGAGGAATAAAAACACTGAGGAAAATAAATCTTGGTTAACCTGCTGAGACCCAGGAAATGTCAGCAAAGTACCAGCTTTTTTTGTTTTTTTTTTATTAAATAAGTGCCTATATTGGAAACATCATGATGCAACAGTTTTTTCATATGCAGTTTTTAAAATATGGAATGTCCTTTGTGGTGGACAGTTTTCTTTCTTTTCTTTTTTTTCTTTTTTTTTTTTGTATAAAGTTGTGAAACATGTCCACAAATATGGACAGAAAACCCACAGCTGGGTCTGAGGAGGTTAAGGTTCTCATAATGCATGCATGAAAGGGTTAAAAAACAATTAAAATTAATCTCTTTAACTCTTTTGTTTTTGTGGACATCATTTAGAAACAGTAAAGTCAGTTTTAAGACTTCAAACAGATATGTGTGAGCTACAACTGACTAAATAAATGTATTTTAAAGTTTTGTTTTGTTTTTGTTTTTTCATGCTTTAAGAGGAATAAAAACACTCAGGAAAATAAATCTTGGTTAACCTGCTGAGACCCAGGAAATGTCAGCAAAGTACAAGCTTTTTTTGTTTTTTATTAAATAAGTGCCTATATTGGAAACATCATAATGCAACAGTTTTTTCAGATGCAGTTTTTAAAATATGGAATGTCCTTTGTGGTGGACAGTTTTCTTTTTTTGTTGTTGTTGTTGCTGTTGTTTTATAAACTTGTGAAATTTGTCCACAAATACGGACAGAAAACCCACAGCTGGGTCTGAGGAGGTTAAGGTTCTCATAATTCATGCATGAAAGGGTTAGAAAACAATGAAAATGAATCCCCTTAACTGTCTTTTGTTTTGTGGACATCATTTAGAAACAGTAAAGTTGCTTTTAAGACTTCAAACATATGTATGAGCAACAACTGGCTAAAGAAATGTATTTTAAAGTTGTTGTTGGTATTTTCATGCCTAAAGAGGAATAAATACACTCAGGAAAACAAATCTTGATTTAGGTTCTCATAATTCATGCATGAAATGGTTAAAAACAATGAACATTAACCCCCTTAACTCTGTTTTTTTTTTTTTTTTTTGTATAAAGTTGTGAAACTCTTGTCCACAAATATGGACAGAAAACCCACAGCTGGGTTTTAGGAGGTTAAAGTTCTCATAATTCATACACGAAAGTGTTAAAAAAAACAATGAAAATGAATCCCCCTAACTGTCTTTTGTTTTTGTGGACATCATTTAGAAACAGTAGAGTTAGTTTGAAGACTCCCAAACACATACGCTTCAGCTACAGCTGTCTAAATAACTGTATTTTAAAGTTGTTTTTCATGTTCATCCTGCCTGTTCTCCTGAACATGTGTACTATTCCATTTGTACTTTTAGTTTCTGCTGCACATGCAGACACTTGTGGCTTTTGCATCATGCTCTGTGCAGGATCATAGCTGCTATTTTCCACCTAAAACCCCCAGAACCTGCAGAAACCCAGAGTCCTGGCTCAGTTGTGGATCTGGTCCAGTACCTGCTGTGGATCTGGTCCAGTACCTGCTGTGATGTCACTGAACCTGGAGCCAACATGGGCACTGTGATCACAACCTAAGGCCCCTATAAGCCACACACAGGTTTATATTTATCCAGATCACATGCCTGCACAGCTTTAGGTCTGCTCCAGCACCGGTGTGCCCTTGTAGCAGCGGACCCGGGTTTTGGAGGCTCAGGTGCGCACAGCCGCGCATCCCCCAGCCCTTAACACCGACCCCCGATTTTAGCACAAAGACCGGGTGCAAGGAGCCGGCTGTCCCCCTTTGCACCGGGAGGCTCACCGTACCTGAATCGCCCTCCGCAGTGCTGGCATTGGTCCCCGACCCAACCGGGGAAGCACACACAGTTCCCGGTGGCGGCGTTGCACTGTCCGTTCATGCAGGCTTTGTCGCATTCCTTCGCCTCGGTGACGCCGGGCAGCGCGGACAGCAGCCCCACCGTGGACAGCAGCAGAGCCGCGGTGAGCATCAGCAAGCCCCGGCCCCGACTCCGGCCCCGGCCCCGGCTGGAGCCCGAGCAGGCCCGCCGCGACGCGCCGTCCATTCTCTCACAAAAGATGGCTGCTTACGACAGACGCTCCGGTGCTTCGGGAACGGCGGCGTAAAAAGCCCCGGTGACGCGGCTCCGTGGATCTCCGTGGACGGTTTCCCTTCAAAGGAACGTTTAGTGTGTTGTCGGAGGCTGGTGTCGGCAGGGGACTTGGTTTACATCTTTCCAGTGGTTCTGTTTCCCAGCGCCGCACCGAGCCGCATATTGACATCCAGAAGTGACGTGATGGCAACGGAAATGCGCAACCAGGGGGCGGCAAAGCGCACCGGGCTTTAAAAGAACAGGATGGAAAACCCGCCCCGTCACTAGGACCGTGCTGGAGTTTGGATCTTTACACCAGTTCAAGCAGATCTGTACTTTTATTCCAACTCTGAGGACCTCCTTATGCGTAAATCTCCGTTTTTACGCACCGGTGCGCTTCTGCTCCATATTATTCCAGACTCGCTGCGCAAATAGTTTTCTCTCCTCTGCACCTGTCTGACACCTGAAGATGGAAAGTTTAATGAAGAAGTGTTATCGTTCTCCACATTTAACCCTTTCATGCATGAATTATGAGAACCTTAGTCAAGATTTTTTTCTTCAATGTTTAGCCATGAAAAAAACAATGCGATCGAGTTTTTTTTTTCTATGGAGTTACAAAAATATCCATGCATTTCATTTTTGAAGTAAAGAAACATGTGTTTAAAACCCAATATCAGAAAGTGATATGAAAACAATGAAATAAAAACATTTTTAATGCTGCTAATCTGATGTCTTCTCACAGTTTAACATATTCTAATGCTAGTAATTACTCACTTCATGAAGATAATATGGAGAAAAAAAAAAAAAAAACTTCTTGTCTAACAAATAACAATTGATTTCCACTCAAACATGTTACTGCAGATCAGGTTTAACAAGAACAGTAAAATTACAGTAATGATCTGAATTACAGTGTATGGGATGGTGCATAAGCGTCCACTGTGTTGGCTGATATGGAACTAAAACAACAAAACCCATGAATATACAAGAGAACAGCTGGAGAAGAACTGTGCACTGGAGTGGACAGTGCATGAAAGGGTTAAGTCTTCCCTAAACAATTTATCACTTTTTTTTTTTTCTTTTAACCCTTTCATGCATGAATTATGAGAACCTTAATCAAGATTTTTTTTTTTTCCTGAGTGTTTTTATTCCTCTTTAGGCATGAAAAAAACAAGGCAATTGAAAAATTTCTTATGAAAAATAAATAAATAAATAAAAATATATAAAAAACAAAAAATAAAGTAAAAAAAAAAGACATATTACTACTACTACTAATAATAATAATAATAAAAATGATCTTATGAACCTATTTTACATGAAGTTGCAAAAATGTCCATTCAGCTGGACACCTTGCATTTAATTTTTGAAACGAAGAAACATGTATTTACAGATAAATTGTGTGAAAACTGTTGGGGGGGGGGGGGGGGGGTTGTAGCTCTGGGGGTGAGAGTATGCTCAGGGGAGATCTACACAATGTTACCAATTCATGTCAGAAAAGATATGTAGTGTCTTAAAACTTTAATAAAGATATGTGCAAAAACAAACAAACAAAAAAATCCATGAATATATAAGAGAACAGCTGTAGAATAGCTGTCCACTGTAGGGACCAGTATACATGAAAGGGTTAATTAATAAATAAATTATATATAATATATAATAAATAATAAATAATCATCCTGCTCCTTTTCAAGTATGGGTGTGTACATGTTGTTCACTTGATGATTATTGAATGTTTGCTGATGAAATGCACAAACATGAACGAAATAAATGAAATGAAATAAAGATTTCAATCAATCAATTCATTTTATTTTTATTGAAAAAGGGGATAAAATATCTGAAACATTACCATTCACACAGATGTCCTCTATTACAGCCCTTTTCATTTTGGATATTTTATACATACAAAAGTGTAAAAACAAAAAATTAACTGTGTGCTTACAGTTTTGGTATTTCTCACTTCAAATTGTTAAGTGAGAAATACCAAAACTGTAATAAATACATAAATGAATGAATGAATGAATAAATAAATGAATAAATGAATAAATAAATAAATAAATACATAAATACATAAATAAATAAACAAACAAAAAAGCTATGATTAAGTTAAAAACAATCATAGGTTTTTTGGTTTTGGTTTTGTTTTTGCATGTGTGTGTTTTATGGACACGTCCACAATCATTTACACACGTAGATAAATGTGAGTGCGTGTAAGTAAATGTAAATATGTTTGTTTATATATATAATCTTTATTATTATTCCTGTTATTGTTCTGCAAAAGTAGGACTATGAAAAGTAGTGATTTTTCACAAATCACTGCTCTGCTTTGTGTTGTGAAGTATTATTGTTCCCCACATTTAATCTTCCCGAAGCAATTTATCACCTTTGTTTTTTTTCCATTTAATTAATAAATAAAGATTTCAATCAATCAATTCCTTTCATTTTTATTGAAAAAGGGGATAAAATATCTGAAACATTACCATTCATACAGATGTTATCTATTACAGCCCTTTTCATATTTGATATCTTATACACACGAAAGTGTAAAAACAAAAAATAAACTGGGTGCTTACAGTTTTGGTATTTCTCATTTAAAATTGTTAAGTGAGAAATACCAAAACTGTAAAAAAAAAAAAAAAAAGAAAAAAAAAAGAAAAAAAAAAAGCTATGATTAAGTTAAAAACAATCATAGGTTGTTGTTTTTTTTTGTTTTTTTGCATGTGTGTGTTTTATGGACACGCCCACAATCATTTATACACATAGATAAATGTGAGTAAATGTAAATATGTTTGTTTACATATATAATCTTTATTACTATTCCTGTTACTGTTCTGCAAAAGTAGGAGGACCATGAAAAGCAGTGATTTTTCACAAAATACTCCTCTGCTTTGTGTTGCACTGGATAGTCTACATTTATAGACGATATTCATGCAACAAAGATTCACAAATTACTTTTTTTCTTCGTCTTTTTGTCAGCAATATTGACACCCTTTTTTCTTTTTTCAAAAAGTAAAAAAAAAAAGAGTTATAAATAAATAAATAAATAAATGACTCAGAAATAGGGTTGAAGATGGACCTGTGGAGTCCAATTAATGAAGAATTCAGACCCAAGCAGAGCATTTACAGTTTATGTAGACCACAGGAAAAAATAAAGGAAGGTCCACACAACCTGTGAGCTTCCAAACCGTTTATTCAGTGACGTTTCGGGTCGAGGCCCTTCATCAGACTGAGGACAGACAAACTTACACTGGTGTTTTATATGGAGCATCTAATCACAACACGTGACCTGCGTTATACGTCATAATGGAATAACAGAAAAAAGTCTATTAAAACTTTTCAAACATATGATCAATTATAAATGATCACGAGTCAAACATTTCCAAGTATCCACAAATACAAAATACACAGGTGTTTTATACGCAGTGTCCAACCACAATAGCACATGACATGCAATATACGTCATCTTAGAAGAGCAGAAAATAACTTATTAAACCTCATCATACGTACAATCATTCATAAATCGTAAAGTGTTTCAAATGTCTACAAATACACATAATTTTTAGCGATCAAACTGCTTTGTGGTCATATTTGTAAACAGATATTAATCAAATTTCTACAGGTCCATGTAGTTATACTGTCCATCTGAATGTGGTGACAAACACGACAGCATGTGTGCACAGTTCTTATTGACAAAAATACAAGAACAGATTTACAAAAGCAAAAACAAAAGAAAAACATGAAAAAAAATTGAGAACGTTGAGATACATCCAAATAGAAATTTATGTAGACCACAGGGAAATGTTTGAAAATGCGTAATTCCATTTAAAAAAGGAAAATATCACTCCTTTAACTTACATTATGCTTTTTTCTCTATAATGGATGAACAGAGAGGAAAACGTTTAATGCAGATAGTATCCATAAAATCGGGGTCGTTGTAATTTTTGGAGAGGTGAAAGTGTGCATGACGACAGATGTCCACATAAACTTTGGTGATGATGGATCACTGTTCTCAGACAATAAGCTACATTAAGTTTATTTTTTACGTTAAGCGTTGTAGAATGTCCCTGAAATAAGACCAGGCGCTAAAGTAGCTGTCCGTTAGCTTTGTGCAGCCAAATGACCCAGTCACCACCGCTATAATACGAACTTGGTCAAAGTCACTCTGTTCTTTACGTTGATCATTTTGCTGTTTCCAACACATCAGCTTTGATGAATAAATGTTCACCTGCTGTCTAATAAATCCAACCCAATAACCCACATCAATATTATTAACACCTTTTCTATCAGTGGACACATTAGTTGCTTTCCATTGACCCTCAAATTACGTGAATATAACTTCCTCATAAAAATGTACCTAATGGAAAAACAATGATTTTGCAAAAAACTTGTTTTTCGATGAAAAGTTTTTGCCCTGGTAAGGGGTGGTTTTTCAGGTGTAGCGCAAATGATATATCACACAAAACTGTAATGGAAAGACCTTGTTATGCAACTAGAGTCACATGAAGAAAAAAAAAAAAAAAAAAAAAAAAAATGGATGTTTACGTGCGTTAGAACAAGAGAAGACAAAGAGTTCTGAAAGAAATATGTCACGGTATGGGTAGGTATAGGTTTAGGATTAGGTTTGGGTTAGGGTTAGAGTTTAGGGTTTAGGGTTAGGTTTACGGTTAGGCTTAGGGTTAGATATGTATACTGGTGATCTTGGTGCAAATTGACACGTGATTGAATTGGGTTAGGGTTAGTGTTATGGTTTGGTTTCAGGGCTTAGGGTTACGTTTACTGTTAGGGTTAGCTGTTAAGAATATGTAAGAGTTAGGGTTAGGTTAGGGTTAGGGTTAGAGTTAGAGTTTAGGGTTAGGGTTTAGGGTTAGGTTTACGGTTAGGGTTGGGGTCAGCTGCTACGGATATGTAAGGGTTAGGGTTAGGATTAGGTTAGGGTTAGGGTTAGAGTTAGAGTTTAGGGTTAGGGTTTAGGGTTAGGTTTACGGTTAGGGTTAGCTGTTATGGATATGTAAGAATTAGGGTTAGAGTTAGGATTAGGTTTGGATTAGGGTTAGGGTTAGAGTAAGGGTTACAGTTAGGGTTAGCTGTTATGGATACGTAAGAGGTTAGGGTTAGTATTAGGTTAGGGTTAGGGTTGGATTTACGGTTAGGGTTAGATGTTATGGATATGTAAGAATTAGGGTTAGAGTTTGGACAATGTTTGGGTTAGGGTTAGAGTTAGGGTTACGGTTAGAATTAGCTGTTACGGATATGTAAGAGGTAGGGTTAGGATTAGGTTAGGGTTAGGATTTGGGTTAGGGTTGGGTTTCAGGGCTTAGGGTTAGGTTTACTGTTAGGGTTAGCTGTTAAGGATATGTAAGAGTTAGGGTTAGGTTAAGGGTTAGGTTAGGTTAGATTAGGGTTAGCTGCTACGAATATGTAAGGGTTAGGGTTAGGATTAGGGTTAGGGTTAGAGTTTAGGGTTAGGGTTAGGTTTAGGGTTAAGGTTAGCTGTTATGGATATGTAAGAGTTAGGGTTAGAGTTAGGATTAGGTTTGGATTAGGGTTAGGGTTAGAGTAAGGGTTACTGTTAAGGTTAGCTGTTATGGATACGTAAGTGGTAGGGTAAGGATTAGGTTAGGGTTTAGGGTTTAGGGTTAAGGTTAGGTTTACAGTTAGGGTTAGGGTTAGCTGTCACAGATATGTATACTGGTGATCTTGGCGCAAACTGACACATGATTGAATTGGGTTAGGGATAGGGTTAGGGTTTGGTTTAAGGGCTTAGGGTTAGGTTTACTGTTAGGGTTAGCTGTTAAGGATATGTAAGAGTTAGGGTTAGGTTAAGGGTTAGGTTAGGTTAGGGTTAGCTGCTACGGATATGTAAGGGTTAGGGTTAGGATTACGTTAGGGTTAGGGTAAGGGTTAGGATTAGGGTTAGGGTAAGAGTAAGGGTTAGGGTTAGCGTTAGGGTTACGGTTAGGGTTAGCTGTTACGGATATGTAAGAGGTAGGGTTAGGATTAGGTTAGGGTTAGGATTTAGGGTTAGGGTTGGGTTTACAGTTAGGGTTAGGGTTAGCTGTCACAGATATGTATACTGGTGATCTTGGCGCAAATTGACACGTGATCGAATTGGGTAAGGGTTAGGGATAGGGTTTGGTTTCAGGGTTTAGGGTTAGGTTTACTGTTAGGGTTAGCTGTTTAGGATATGTAAGAGTTAGGGTTAGGTTAGGGGTTAGGTTAGGTTAGGTTAGATTAGGGTTAGCTGCTACGGATATGTAAGGGTTAGGGTTAGGATTAGGTTCGGGTTAGGGTTAGAGTTTAGGGTTAGGGTTAGGTTTAGGGTTATGGTTAGCTGTTATGGATATGTAAGAATTAGGGTTAGAGTTAGGATTAGGTTTGGATTAGGGTTAGGGTAAGAGTAAGGGTTACCGTTAAGGTTAGCTGTTATGGATACGTAAGTGGTAGGGTAAGGATTAGGTTAGGGTTTAGGGTTAGGGTTAGGTTTACAGTTAGGGTAAGGGTTAGCTGTCACAGATATGTATACTGGTGATCTTGGCGCAAATTGACACATGATTGAATTGGGTTAGGGATAGGGTTAGGATTTGGTTTCAGGGTTTAGGGTTAGGTTTACTGTTAGGGTTAGCTGTTAAGGATATGTAAGAGTTAGGGTTAGGTTAGGTTAGGGTTAGCTGCTACGGATATGTAAGGGTTAGGGTTAGGATTACGTTAGGGTTAGGGTAAGGGTTAGGTTTAGGGTTAGGGTTAGAGTAAGGGTTAGGCTTAGCGTTAGGGTTACGGTTAGGGTTAGCTGTTACGGATATGTAAGAGGTAGGGTTAGGATCAGGTTAGGGTTAGGATTTAGGGTTAGGGTTGGGTTTACAGTTAGGGTTAGCTGTCACAGATATGTATACTGGTGATCTTGGCGCAAATTGACACGTGATCGAATTGGGTAAGGGTTAGGGATAGGGTTTGGTTTCAGGGCTTAGGGTTAGGTTTACTGTTAGGGTTAGCTGTTTAGGATATGTAAGAGTTAGGGTTAGGTTAAGGGTTAGGTTAGGTTAGATTAGGGTTAGCTGCTACGGATATGTAAGGGTTAGGGTTGGGATTAGATTAGGGTTAGGGTAAGGGTTAGAGTTTAGGGTTAGGTTTAGGGTTAGGGTTAGCTGTTATGGATATGTAAGAATTAGGGTTAGAGTTAGGATTAGGTTTGGATTAGGGTTAGGGTTAGAGTAAGGGTTACCGTTAAGGTTAGCTGTTATGGATACGTAAGTGGTAGGGTAAGGATTAGGTTAGGGTTTAGGGTTAGGGTTAGGTTTACAGTTAGGGTTAGGGTTAGCTGTCACAGATATGTATACTGGTGATCTTGGCGCAAATTGACACGTGATCGAATTGGGTAAGGGTTAGGGTTTGGTTTCAGGGCTTCGGGTTAGGTTTACTGTTAGGGTTAGCTGTTAAGGATATGTAAGAGTTAGGGTTAGGATAGGTTAGGGTTAGAGTTTAGGGTTAGGTTAGGTTAGGTTTGGGTTGGCTGCTACGGATATGTAAGGGTTAGGGTTAGGATTAGGTTAGGGTAAGGGTTAGAGTTTACAGTTAGCTTTACGGTTAGGGTTAGGGTTAGCTGTTATGGATATGTAAGAATTAGGGTTAGAGTTAGGATTAGGTTTGGATTAGGGTTAGGGTTAGAGTAAGGGTTACAGTTAGGGTTAGCTGTTATGGCTACGTAAGAGGTTAGGGTTAGGATTAGGTTATGGTTAGGGTTGGATTTACGGTTAGGGTTAGGGCTAGCTGTTATGGATATGTAAGAATTAGGGTTAGAGTTTGGATTATGTTTGGGTTAGGTTTAGGGTTAGGGTTAGAGTTAGGGTTACGGTTAGAATTAACTGTTATGGATATGTAAGAGGTAGGGTTAGGATTAGGTTAGGGTTAGGTTTAGGGTTAGAGTTAGGGTTACGGTTAGGGTTAGCTGTTACGGATATGTAAGAGGTAGGGTTAGGATTAGGTTAGGGTTAGGATTTAGGGTTAGGGTTGGGTTTACAGTTAGGGTTAGGGTTAGCTGTCACAGATATGTATACTGGTGATCTTGGTGCAAATTGACACGTGATCGAATTGGGTTTGGGTTAGGGTTAGGGAAAGGGTTAGGGTTTGGTTTCAGGATTTAGGGTTAGGTTTACTGTTAGGGTTAGCTGTTAAGGATATGTAAGAGTTAGGGTTAGGTTAAGGGTTAGGTTAGGTTAGGGTTAGCTGCTACGGATATGTAAGGGTTTGGGTTAGGATTAGGTTAGGGTTAGGGTTAGGGTTAGCTGTTATGGATATGTAAGAATTAGGGTTAGAGTAAGGATTATGTTTGGATTAGGGTTAAGGTTAGAGTAAGGGTTACAGTTAGGGTTAGCTGTTATGGATACGTAAGTGGTAGGGTTAGGGTTACAGTTAGAATGATCTGTTACGGATATGTAAGAGGTAGGGTTAGGATTAGGTTAGGGTTAGGGTTAGGGTTAGAGTTAGGGTTACGGTTAGGGTTAGCTGTTTCGGATATGTAAGAGGTAGGGTTAGGATTAGGTTAGGGGTAGGGTTAGGGTTTAGGGTTAGGGTTAGGTTTACGGTTAGGATTAGGGTTAGCTGTCACAGATATGTATACTGGTGATCTTGGCGCAAATTGACACGTGATTGAATTGGGTTAGGGATAGGGATAGGGTTTGGTTTCAGGGCTCAGGGTTAGGTTTACTGTTAGGGTTAGCTGTTAAGGATATGTAAGAGTTAGGGTTAGGTTAGGTTAGGTTAGGGTTAGCTGCTACAGATATGTAAGGGTTAGGGTTAGGTTAGGTTTAGGGTTAGGGTTAGGGTTAGGGTTAGAGTTAGGCTTAGGGTTAGCGTTAGGGTTACGGTTAGGGTTAGCTGTTACAGATATGTAAGAGTTAGGGTTAGGATTAGGTTAGGATTTAGGGTTAGGGTTGGGTTTATAGTTAGGGTTAGGGTTAGCTGTCACAGATATGTATACTGGTGATCTTGGCGCAAATTGACACGTGATCGAATTGGGTTAGGGTTTGGGTTAGGGATAGGGTTAGGGTTTGGCTTCAGGATTTAGGGTTAGGTTTACTGTTAGGGTTAGCTGTTAAGGATATGTAAGAGTTAGGGTTAGGTTTAGGGTTAGGTTAGGTTAGGGTTAGCTGCTACGGATATGTAAAGGTAAGGGTTAGGATTAGGTTAGGGTTAGAGTTTAGGGTTAGGGTTTAGGGTTAGGTTTACGGTTAGGGTTACGGTTAGCTATTATGGATATGTAAGAATTAGGGTTAGAGTTAGGATTAGGTTTGGATTAGGGTTAGGGTTAGAGTAAGGGTTACCGTTAGGGTTAGCTCTTATGGATACGTAAGTGGTAGGGTAAGGATTAGGTTAGGGGTTAGGGTTAGGGTTAGGTTTACAGTTAGGGTTAGCTGTCACAGATATGTATACTGATGATCTTGGCGCAAATTGACACATGATTGAATTGGGTTAGGGTTAGGGATAGGGTTAGGGTTTGGTTTAAGGGCTTAGGGTTAGGTTTACTGTTAGGGTTAGCTATTAAGGATATGTAAGAGTTAGGGTTAGGTTAGGGTTAGCTGCTACGGATATGTAAGCGTTAGGGTTAGGATTAGGTTAGGGTTAGGTTTAGGGTTAGGGTTAGGGTTAGGTTAGGGTTAGGTTAGGGTTAGGGTTAGGGTTAGGGTTAGCTGTTATGGATATGTAAGAATTAGGGTTAGGATTAGGTTAGGGTTAGAGTTTAGAGTTAGGGTTTAGGGTTAGGTTTACGGTTAGGGTTTAGGGTTAGGTTTACGGTTTGGGTTAGCTATTATGGACATGTAAGAATTAGGGTTAGAGTTAGGATTAGGTTTCGATTAGGGTTAGGGTTAGAGTAAGGGTTACAGTTAGGGTTAGCTGTTATGGATACGTAAATGGTAGGGTTAGGATTAGGTTACGGTTTTGGGTTAGGTTTACAGTTAGGGTTAGCTGTCCCAGATATGTATACTGGTGATCTTGGCGCAAATTGACACGTGACTGAATTGGGTTAGGGTTAGGGATAGGGTTAGGATTTGGTTTCAGGGCTTAGGGTTAGGTTTACTGTTAGGGTTAGCTGTTATGGATATGTAAGAATTAGGGTTAGAGTTAGGATTAGGTTTGGATTAGGGTTAGAGTAAGGGTTACAGTTAGGGTTAGCTGTTATGGCTACGTAAGAGGTTAGGGTTTGGATTAGGTTAGGGTTGGATTTACAGTTAGGGTTAAAGCTAGCTGTTATGGATATGTAAGAATTAGGGTTAGAGTTTGGATTATGTTTGAGTTAGGTTTAGGGTTAGGGTTAGAGTTAGGGTTACGGTTAGAATTAGCTGTTACGAATATGTAAGAGGTAGGGTTAGGATTAGGTTAGGGTTAGGGTTAGACTTTAGGGTTAGGGTTTGGGGTTAGGTTTACGGTTAGGGTTAGCTATTATGGATATGTAAGAATTAGGGTTCGAGTTAGGATTAGGTTTGGATTAGGGTTAGGGTTAGAGTAAGGGTTACAGTTAGGGTTAGCTGTTATGGATACGTAAGTGGTAGGGTAAGGATTAGGTTAGGGTTTAGGGTTAGGTTTAGGTTTACAGTTAGGGTTAGGGTTAGCTGTCACAGATATGTATACTGGTGATCTTGGCGCAAATTGACACGTGATTGAATTGGGTTAGGGATAGGGTTAGGGTTTGGTTTCAGGGCTTAGGGTTAGGTTTACTGTTAGGGTTAGCTGTTAAGGATATGTTAGAGTTAGAGTTAGGGTTAGGTTAGGTTAGGTTTGGGTTGGCTGCTACGGATATGTAAGGGTTAGGGTTAGGATTAGGTTAGGGTAAGGGTTAGAGTTTACAGTTAGGTTTACGGTTAGGGTTAGGGTTAGCTGTTATGGATATGTAAGAATTAGGGTTAGAGTTAGGATTAGGTTTGGATTAGGGTTAGGGTTAGAGTAAGGGTTACAGTTAGGGTTAGCTGTTATGGCTACGTAAGAGGTTAGGGTTAGGATTAGGTTAGGGTTAGGGTTGGATTTACAGTTAGGGTTAAAGCTAGCTGTTATGGATATGTAAGCATTAGGGTTAGAGTTTGGATTATGTTTGGGTTAGGTTTAGGGTTAGGGTTAGAGTTAGGGTTACGGTTAGAATTAACTGTTACGGATATGTAAGAGGTAGGGTAAGGATTAGGTTAGGGTTAGGTTTAGGGTTAGAGTTAGGGTTACAGTTAGGGTTAGCTGTTACGGATATGTAAGAGGTAGGGTTAGGATTAGGTTAGGGTTAGGATTTAGGGTTGGGTTTACAGTTAGGGTTAGCTGTCACAGATATGTATACTGGTGATCTTGGTGCAAATTGACACATGATCGAATTGGGTTTGGGTTAGGGATAGGGAAAGGGTTAGGGTTTGGTTTCAGGGCTTAGGGTAAGGTTTACTGTTAGGGTTAGCTGTTAAGGATATGTAAGAGTTAGGGTTAGGTTACGGGTTAGGTTAGGTTAGGTTAGGTTAGGTTAGGTTAGGTTAGGTTAGGTTAGGTTAGGTTAGGGTTAGCTGCTACGGATATGTAAGGGTTTGGGTTAGGATTAGGTTAGGGTTAGGGTTAGCTGTTATGCATATGTAAGAATTAGGGTTAGAGTTAGGATTAGGTTTGGATTAGGGTTAGAGTAAGGGTTACAGTTAGGGTTAGCTGTTATGGATACGTAAGTGGTAGGGTTAGGGTTACGGTTAGAATTAGCTGTTACGGATATGTAAGAGGTAGGGTTAGGATTAGGTTAGGGTTAGAGTTAGGGTTACGGTTAGGGTTAGCTGTTTCGGATATGTAAGAGGTAGGGTTCGGATTAGGTTAGGGTTTAGGGTTAGGTTTACGGTTAGGGTTAGCTGTTATGGATATGTAAGAATTAGGGTTAGAGTTAGGATTAGGTTTGGATTAGGGTTAGGGTTAGAAGGGTTACCGTTAGGGTTAGCTGTTATGGATACGTAAGTGGTAGGGTAAGGATTAGGTTAGGGGTTAGGGTTAGGTTTACAGTTAGGGTTAGCTGTCACAGATATGTCACAGATATGATACTGGTGATCTTGGCGCAAACTGACACGTGATTGAATTGGGTTAGGGTTAGGGATAGGGTTTGGTTTAAGGGCTTAGGGTCAGGTTTACTGTTAGGGTTAGCTGTTAAGGATATGTAAGAGTTAGGGTTAGGTTAGGTTAGGTTAGGGTTTGCTGCTACAGATATGTAAGGGTTAGGGTTAGGGTTAGAGTTAAGCTTAGGGTTAGCGTTAGGGTTACGGTTAGGGTTAGCTGTTACGGATATGTAAGAGGTAGGGTTAGGATTAGGTTAGGATTTAGGGTTAGGGTTGGGTTTATAGTTAGGGTTAGGGTTCGCTGTCACAGATATGTATACAGGTGATCTTGGCGCAAATTGACACGTGATCGAATTGGGTTAGGGTTTGGGTTAGGGATAGGGTTAGGGTTTGGTTTCAGGACTTAGGGTTAGGTTTACTGTTAGGGTTAGCTGTTAAGGATATGTAAGAGTTAGGGTTAGAGTTAGGATTAGGTTTCGATTAGGGTTAGGGTTAGAGTAAGGGTTACAGTTAGGGTTAGCTGTTATGGATACGTAAATGGTAGGGTTAGGATTAGGTTACGGTTTTGGGTTAGGTTTACAGTTAGGGTTAGCTGTCCCAGATATGTATACTGGTGATCTTGGCGCAAATTGACACGTGACTGAATTGGGTTAGGGTTAGGGATAGGGTTAGGATTTGGTTTCAGGGTTTAGGGTTAGGTTTACTGTTAGGGTTAGCTGTTATGGATATGTAAGAATTAGGGTTAGAGTTAGGATTAGGTTTGGATTAGGGTTAGAGTAAGGGTTACAGTTAGGGTTAGCTGTTATGGCTACGTAAGAGGTTAGGGTTAGGATTAGGTTAGGGTTAGGGTTGGATTTACGGTTAGGGTTAGGGCTAGCTGTTATGGATATGTAAGAACTAGGGTTAGAGTTTGGATTATGTTTGAGTTAGGTTTAGGGTTAGGGTTAGAGTTAGGGTTACGGTTAGAATTAGCTGTCACGGATATGTAAGAGGTAGGGTTAGGATTAGGGTTAGGTTTAGGGTTAGGGATAGGGTTATGGTTAGGGTTAACTGTTACGGATATGAAAGAGGTAGGGTTAGGATTAGGTTAGGGTTAGGATTTAGGGTTAGGGTTGGGTTTACAGTTAGGGTTAGGGTTAGCTGTCACAGATATGTATACTGGTGAATTTGGTGCAAATTGACACGTGATCGAATTGGGTTTGGGTTTGGGTTAGGGATAGGGTTAGGGTTTGGTTTCAGGGCTTAGGGTTAGGTTTACTGTTAGGGTTAGCTGTTAAGGATATGTAAGAGTTAGGGTTAGGTTAAGGGTTGGGTTAGGTTAGGTTAGGTTAGGTTAGGTTTGGTTAAATTAGGGTTAGCTGCTACGGATATGTAAGGGTTAGGGTTAGGATTAGGTTCGGGTTAGAGTTTAGGGTTAGGTTTACGGTTAGGGTTAGGGTTTGCAGTTATGGATATGTAAGAATTAGGGTTAGAGTTAGGATTAGGTTTGGATTAGGGTTAGAGTAAGGGTTACCGTTAGGGTTAGCTGTTGTGGATACGTAAGTGGTAGGGTTAGGGTTTAGGGTTAGGGTTGGGTTTACAGTTAGGGTTAGGGTTAGCTGTCACAGATATGTATACTGGTGATCTTGGCGCAAATTGACACGTGATTGAATTGGGTTAGGGATAGGGTTAGGGTTTGGTTTCAGGGTTTAGGGTAAGGTTTACTGTTAGGGTTAGCTATTAAGGATATGTAAGAGTAAGGGTTAGGGTTAGAGTTTAGGGTTAGGTTTACGGTTAGCTGTTATGGATATGTAAGAATTAGGGTTAGAGTTAGGATTAGGTTTGGATTAGGGTAAGGGTTAGAGTTAGGGTTACGGTTAGAATTAGCTGTTACAGATATGTAAGAGGTAGGGTTCGGATTAGGTTAGGGTCAGGGTTAGGGTTAGGGTTAGGGTTAGGTTTAGGGTTAGAGTTAGCGTTAGGGTTACGGTTAGGGTTAGGGTTTGCTGTTACGGATATGTAAGGGATAGGGTTAGGATTAGGTTAGGGTTAGAGTTTAGGGTTAGGATTAGGTTAGGGTTTAGAGTTAGGGTTAGGTTTACAGTTAGGGTTAGCTGTCACAGATATGTATACTGGTGATCTTGGTGCAAATTCACACGTGATTGAATTGGGTTTAGGGATAGGGTTAGGGTTAGGGTTTGGTTTCAGGGCTTAGGGTTAGGTTTACTGTTAGGGTTAGCTATTAAGGATATGTAAGAGTTAGGGTTAGGGTTAGCTGCTAAGGATATGTAAGGGTTAGGATTAGGTTAGGGTTTGGGTTAGCTGTTATGGATATGTAAGAATTAGGATTAGAGTTTGGATAATGTTTGGGTTAGGGTTAGAGTAAGGGTTACAGTTAGGGTTAGCTGTTATGGATACATAAGTGGTAAGGTTAGGATTAGGTTACGGTTTAGGGTTAGGGTTGGGTTTACAGTTAGGGTTAGCTGTCACAGATATGTATACTGGTGATCTTGGCGCAAATTGACACGTGATTGAATTGGGTTAGGGATAGGGTTAGGGTTTGGTTTCAGGGCTTAGGGTTAGGTTTACTGTTAGGGTTAGCTGTTAAGGATATGTAAGAGTTAGGGTTAGGTTAGGTTAGGGTTTGCTGCTACGGATAGTGAAGGGTTAGGGTTAGAGTTAGGGTTAGAGTTAGGGTTACGGTTAGGGTTAGCTGTTATGGATATGTAAGAGGTAGGGTTAGGATTATGTTAGGGTTAGGGTTTAGGGTTAGGGTTGGGTTTACAGTTAGGGTTAGCTTTCACCAATATGTATACTGTTGATCTTGGAATAAATTTACATGTGATCCAATGGGTTAGGGTTAGGTTCGGGTTAGGGTTAGGGTTTGGTTTCAGAGTTCAGGATTAGGTTTACAGTTAGGGTTAGCTTTTACGGATATGTAACAGTTAGGGTTGGGTTTAGGGTTAGGTTAGGGTTAAGTGTTTCGGATATGTAAGGGTTAGGGTTAGGACTAGGGTTTAGGGTTGGGGTTTAGGGTTAGGTTCACGGTAAGGGTTAGGGTTAACTGTCATGGATATGTAAGGTAAGAGTTAGGATTAGGTTAGGGTTAGAGTTAGAGTTAGAGTTAGGTTTAGGTTGAGGTTTAGGGTTACGGTCATGGCTAAGTGTTGGGGTTAGGGTAATGGATATGTAAAAGGTAGGGTTAGGGTTTAGGGTTAGGATTAGGGTTTAGTTAGGGTTTAGGGTTAGGGTTAGCGTTAGGGTTACGGTTAGGGTTAGGGTTTGCTGTTACGGATATGTAAGGGATAGGGTTAGGATTAGGTTAGGGTTAGAGTTCAGGGTTAGGATTAGGTTAGGGTTTAGAGTTAGGGTTAGGTTTACAGTTAGGGTTAGCTGTCACAGATATGTATACTGGTGATCTTGGTGCAAATTGACACGTGATTGAATTGGGTTTAGGGATAGGGTTAGGGTTAGGGTTTGGTTTCAGGGCTTAGGGTTAGGTTTACTGTTAGGGTTAGCTATTAAGGATATGTAAGAGTTAGGATTAGGTTAGGGTTAGCTGTTATGGATATGTCAGAATTAGGATTAGAGTTTGGATAATGTTTGGGTTAGGGTTAGAGTAAGGGTTACAGTTAGGGTTAGCTGTTATGGATACATAAGTGGTAAGGTTAGGATTAGGTTACGGTTTAGGGTTAGGGTTGGGTTTACAGTTAGGGTTAGCTGTCACAGATATGTATACTGGTGATCTTGGCGCAAATTGACACGTGATTGAATTGGGTTAGGGATAGGGTTAGGGTTTGGTTTCAGGGCTTAGGGTTAGGTTTACTGTTAGGGTTAGCTGTTAAGGATATGTAAGAGTTAGGGTTAGGTTAGGTTAGGTTAGGGTTTGCTGCTACGGATAGTGAAGGATTAGGGTTAGAGTTAGGGTTAGAGTTAGGGTTACGGTTAGGGTTAGCTGTTATGGATATGTAAGAGGTAGGGTTAGGATTATGTTAGGGTTAGGGTTTAGGGTTAGGGTTGGGTTTACAGTTAGGGTTAGCTTTCACAAATATGTATACTGTTGATCTTGGAATAAATTTACATGTGATCCAATGGGTTAGGGTTAGGTTCGGGTTAGGGTTAGGGTTTGGTTTCAGAGTTCAGGATTAGGTTTACAGTTAGGGTTAGCTTTTACGGATATGTAACAGTTAGGGTTGGGTTTAGGGTTAGGTTAGGGTTAAGTGTTTCGGATATGTAAGGGTTAGGGTTAGGACTAGGGTTTAGGGTTGGGGTTTAGGGTTAGGTTCACGGTAAGGGTTAGGGTTAACTGTCATGGATATGTAAGGTAAGAGTTAGGATTAGGTTAGGGTTAGAGTTAGAGTTAGGTTTAGGTTGAGGTTTAGGGTTACGGTCATGGCTAAGTGTTGGGGTTAGGGTAATGGATATGTAAAAGGTAGGGTTAGGGTTTAGGGTTAGGATTAGGGTTTAGTTAGGGTTAGGGTTTAGGGTTAGGGTTAGCTGTTATGGATATGTTAGGGTTAGGTTAGGATAGGTTAGGTTAGGTTAGGTTAGGTTAGGGTTAGGGTAAGGGTTAGGTTTAGGATTAGGGTTCCGGTTCCGGTTAGGGTTAGCTGTTACGGATATGTAAGAGGTAGGGTTGGGATTAGGTTAGGGGTTAGGGTTAGGGTTGGGTTTACGGTTAGGGTTACGGTTCGCTGTTTAGGATATGTAAAAGTGAGGGTTAGGTTTAGGGTTAGGTTAGGGTTAGGATTAGGTTTGGATTAGGATTAGGATCAAGGTTAGAGTTAGGGTTAGCTCTTATGAATATATAAGAATTAGGGTTAGAGTTTGGATTAGGTTTGGGCTTGGATTAGGGTTAGGTTTAGGGTTAGGGTTGGGGTTGGGTTTATGGTTACGGTTTTTGTTAGAGTTAGGGTTACAGTTACAATTAGGGTTAGAGTTAGGGTTAGGGTTGGGTTTACAGTTAGGGTTAGCTGTTATGAATATGTGAGAGGTAGGGTTAGGATTAGGTTAGGGTTAGGTTTAGATTTTGGGTTATTGTTAGGGTTAGCTTTCACAGACATGTATACTGGTGATCTTGGTGTAAATTGACACATGATCCAATGGGTTAGGGCTAGGATTAGGTTAGGGTTAGGATAGGGTTAGGGATTAGGGTTAGGGTTTGGTTTCAGAGTTTAGGACTAGGTTAGGGTTAGCTGTTACGGATATGTAAGGGTTAGGATTAGGTTTAGGGTTAGGGTTACGGATATGTAAGAGGTAGGGTTAGGGTTAGCATTAGGTTAGGGTTAGAGTTAGGTTTAGGTTTAGGGTTACGGTTAGTGTTCGGGTTAGGGTTATGAATATGTAAAAATTAGGGTTAGGATTAGGGTTTAGGGTTAGGATTAGGTTTAGGTTAGGGTTAGGTTTACGGTTAGGGTTAAGGTTAAGGTTTGCTGTTATGGATATGTAAGAGTTTGGGTTAGGTTAGGTTAGGTTAGGGTAAGAGTTAGGTTTAGGATTAGGGTTAGGGTTAGGGTTTAGGGTTAGGGTGATGTTTACGGTTAGGGTTACAGTTAACTGTTATGGATATGTAAGGGTTAGGGTTTGGGTTAGGATTAGGTTAGGGTTAGGTTTACTGTTAGGGTTAGCTGTTAAGGAAAAGTAAGAGTTAGGGTTAGGTTAGGGTTAGCTGTTACGGATATGTAAGGGATAGGGTTAGGATTAGGTTAGGGTTAGGGTTGGAGTTTAGGGTTAGGGTTTAGGGTTAGGTTTACGGTTAGGGTTAGCTGTTATGGATATGTAAGAATTAGGGTTAGAGTTTGGATAAGGTTTGGACCAGGGTTAGGGTTAGGTTTAGGGTTTGGGTTGGATTTACAGTTAGGGTTAGGGTTTGCTGTTATGGATATGTAAGAATTAGGGTTAGAGTTTGGATTAGGTTTGGGTTAGGGTTAGGTTTAGGGTTAGAGTTAGGGTTTGATTTAGGGTTACGGTTAGCTGTTATAGATATGTAAGAGGTAGGGTTAGGATTAGGTTAGGGTTAGAGTTAGGTTTAGGGTTACAGATTTGTTAGAGTTAGGGTTAGATTAGGTTAGGTTAGGTTAGGTTAGGTTAGGATTAGGGTTAGGGGTTAGGGTTAGGGTTAGGGTTAGGTTTCACAGATATATAAGAGTTAGGGTTAGAGTTAGGTGTTACGGATATGTAAGAGGTAGGGTTAGGTTAGGGTTTAGGGTTAGGTTTACAGTTAGGGTTATTGTTAGCTTTTATGGATATGTAAGAATTATGGTTAGAGTTTGAATTAGGTTTGGGTTAGGGTTAACTTTCACGGATATGTAAGAGTTAGGGTTAAGGTTAGCCATTACGAATATGTAAGAGGTAGGGTTAGGTTAGGGTTAGGGTTTAGGGTTAGGATTAGGTTAGGGTTAGGGTTTGGGTTAGGGTTAGCTGTTATGGATATGTAAGAATTAGGGTTAGAGTTCGGATTAGGTTTGGGTTAGGGTTAGCTTTCACAGATATGTGAGAGTTAGGGTTAGGGTTTAGGGTTAGGTTTACGGTTAGGTGTTATGGATATGTAAGGGTAAGGGTTAGGATTAGGTTAGGGTCAGGTTTAGATTTAGGGTTATGGTTAGCTAACCCTAACGGTTAGCTTTCACAGATATGTAAGAGGTAGGGTTAGGATTAGCTGCCACAGATATGTATACTGGTGATCTTGGCGTAAATTGGCACGTGATCAAATGGGTTAGGATTAGGTTAGGGTTAGGGTTTCGTTTCAGGGTTTAGGGTTAGGTTTACGGTTAGGTTAGTGTTAGGATTAGGACTGGGTTTTGGATTAGGGTTTAGGGTTAGGGTTAGGTTTACAGTAAGGGTTAGCGTTAGCTGTTATGGATATGTAAGAATTAGGGATAGAGTTTGGATTAGGTTTGGGTTAAGGTTAGCTATCACGGATATGTAAGAGGTAGGGTTTGGATTAGGTTAGGGTTAGGTTTAGATTTAGATTTAGAGTTAGGGTTATGGTTAGCTTTCACGGATATGTAAGAGGTAGGGTTAGCTGTCACAGATATGTATACTGGTGATCTTGGCGTAAATTGACACGTGATCAAATGGGTTGGGGTTAGGATTAGGTTAGGGTTTGGTTTCAGGGCTTAGGGTTAGGTTCACAGTTAGGGTTAGCGTATAAGGATATGTAAGTGTTAGGGTTAGGGTTAGGTTAGGGTTAGGATTAGGTTAGGGTTTAGGGTTAAGGCTAGGGTTAGGGTTCACTTTAGAGTTAGGTTTACAGTTAGGGTGAGCTGTTATGGATATGTAAAAGGTAGGGTTAGGATTAGTTTAAGGTTCGAGTTAGGTTTAGGGTTATGGTTACGGATATGTAAGAGGTAGGGTTAGGATTAAGTTAGGGTGAGGTTTATGGTTAGGGTTAGCTGTTACGGATATGTAAAAATTAGGTTTAGAGTAAGGGTTAGGATTAGGTTAGGATTAGGATTAGGGTTAGGGTTACAGTTAGGGTTAGCTGTTACGGATATGTAAGAGGTAGGGTTAGGATTAGGTTAGGTTTAGGGTTTAGCATTAGTGTTATGTTCACGGTTAGGGTAAACTGTTATGGATATGTAAGAGTTAGGGATTAGGATTAGGGGTTAGGATTAGGTTAGGGTTACGATTTAGGGTTAGGTTTATGGTTAGGGTTTGGGTTAGCTGTTATGGATATGTAAAAGTTAGGGTTAGGGGCAGGCCCAGACTGGGTAATCTGGAGGACCGGGACAATTCCCTGTGGGCCGGTATAATATTTTGGCCGTGAGGGCCAGAGTTCAGTTTAAATTTTTTTTTTTTTGTTGGGCAGGGGGGGGTCAGTCATAGCACTGGGTTGATCACGTGAACTGCAACCGCTGTTCCTGGGCCCCACCCCCTGTACTAGCAAGCAGACGCACCGTGACCTGACGTCATCTGTCCTTGCATACGGTTAGTAGCTCTAGACTGTATCTGTGGAGCATATACCATCTGTGCTCTGTAGGCTGTGGATGGTCAGCTGTGTTTACTGTTTGAAACATGGAGAATAGAAAGAGCAAGGGTGGTGTGGAGAAGACAAGAATAAAAAGAGGAAAGCTCTGGAAGCAAACGCAGCCAAATGTGACAAAATCGGCAACTTTTTCACAAAAACGACCTCCGGTTGGAAACAACTAATGAGGACGACGAACCGGGTAAACCACCTTTCAAGTTAGTTAATTATCGAGTCAGTGAATTGTGTGGCATTGTGGTGTGTAACATAATGTTATGCATTTTAAATAATAGTATGATGCGACACCACATAACTGGGAAACTTTGTCTTGTAGCTCCTCAGAGTCAGAAAGCAGATCCAGCAGCAGACACCAGCCATGAGCCCACAAGTCCAGAGTGTGCAGGTAGGACTGCTCAGAGAGGGAAGAGGATTAGAATAAATAGGCTCCAATGAAGAGTATGGTGTAGGCCTGTTCAGTATGAAAGGTGCTCTGAGATGCTCCAGGATTCAGCACTACATGAATGAAACTGACACCAAGGCTTTGAAAATAGAAGATTTGTGCTGAGAATTATGACCATTTTTAAAATGTGATTTAGTGTCAGAAGCAGAGCGAGGAGCCAGTACAGTGATCCCTTGCCAATTCACGCTTTAAGTTCCGCGGTTTTAGTTATTCGCAGATTTTATTCACGGCAACAGCTCCCCATCACCATGTTCCTTGTCCCTCGGAAGCCATCAGCCGAACCCTCACCTCCCCCGCCAGCCTCCCCGTCTGCAGCTGCTTCGCCAACTCCCTCCGAAGAAGCTTCATTACTAGACGATCCAACGCCTCAAGTAACATCTGACGACGAGGCGCCCCTAGAAGAGCTATAAGGCTCCCTTGACACATGTGCATTGTGTCATCTTCATCGAAGTGCACAGGTGTTTCATCATCATGGGCCTCATTGTCAGTCAAGGAAGGAGCCGCTGGAGTCTAATGTAAGTTATATTATATAAAAATGTTAAGAGAGAGAGAGAGAGTGTTCAAGGATAGGCTCGGGGGGGCTCCGGCTCCAGTTTGCGGATTTTCGCGGGGGGCGCCTGTCCCCCATTAACCGCGAAAAATAAGGGATCACTGTAGTGATGAGGGGATTGTTCCTGTCAGGATGGAAGGAAGAGGTGAGCTGTTGGAACAGACTGTGTGAACAAGCATTAGTTCCACTAAAACCACTTTCTAGACCCAAACAATAGTACTGGCCTTTTTTATTATTAAAAGTGAGACAGTAAATACACAAAGCCCACAATTGAAAGGCAATAGCATGAAGTAATATTAAATAAGCCTGCACATTTTGCCAATGTAAATATCTGAATTAGTTCAGTAAGTCCAAATGTCTGTAGATATTTTTTCTTGTGATCCAGGTGCAGGCGAGTCTAGAGAGAAACTGGAGGAAGTGTGAAAGGGAGAGCAGAGTCTACTGATGACAGAGGAGCAGCTCAGCAGCACAACCCTGAACCACTAGGCACAAATGAGACAGATGAAGATGAGTCTGTTGTTAGCTTTGATTACTTTGCTCGCCCTCAGTCACAGGATATACAGGGGTTGGACAAAATAATGGAAACACCTTCACCTCAAGATGATAATGCCCCAATCCATACAGCTAGAATTGTTAAAGAATGGCATGAGGAACATTCTAATGAAGTTGAGCATCTCGTATGGCCGGCACAGTCCCCAGACCTCAACATTATTGAGCATTTATGGTCAGTTTTAGAGATTCAAGTAAGACGTCGATTTCCACCGCCATCGTCTCTAAAAGAGTTGGAGGGTATTCTAACTGAAGAATGGCTTAAAATTCCTTTGGAAACAATTCACAAGTTGTATGAATCAATACCTCGGAGAATTGAGGCTGTAATTGCCACAAAAGGCGGACCTACACCATATTAAATTATATTTTGTTGATGTTTTAAGGTGTTTCCATTATTTTGTCCAACCCCTGTACATATATTTTTTTGTTATCATCCTCATCAAACCCCTAATATCACTATACCAAAAGTTTTCAAAAGCAAAGATGGAACAAACCGCAAGTAAGTTGTGATGAAAATCTTTTGTTGCAGAGGATACAAAAATGATAGTTATTAGAAAAAGCAGCAAGCTTTTTTTTCTTTTTTCTTTTTTTTAATTCTTTTTTTATTTAATATTTTTATATATTCTTTTATTTCATTTTAAACATTTTAAAGGTTTGAAAAATGTTAACACTTATAAGAACAAAAATATAGATTCTGTTATTGTTATGTTGTGAGGAATAATAATGTTGGAGACGTCGATGTGCACTCACTTTTGAAATAAATCCACATTGTGAAGCAACCTTTACTTGCACTGAATTGGAAATATTTTAGAAAATACACTGAATTACAAGGCTTTGCAGAACCGTGTGTAGACCTAACATGTAAGGTTAGAATTCCAGGATTTTAATAATCGTGATCTAAAGTGGGCCGGTCTGAGGTATGAAACTCCAGGGCTGAAAATGAGTCTCAGTCCGGCCCTGGGTCAGACACGGCTGTACCTGCAGGCCTGTGCCCTCTGCATGTGGAGTTCAGATGACCGTAACTCTGACATTATTTGTCCGATCGGAAAAATTCCAACAGTTTCTGAAATCTGAGACTCTGTGCTTTATGGACATTCTCGGGTCAATGCGAAAATTTCACAGGCACCCGTCCTAGAAGTCACAAAATAAGCCATTCTGTGACTGGGGACGCACACAGCAGAGCGGATTCACGGAGCGGAGAACCGGAGCGCATAATGGAGTGGATAACGCACAGGTGTCAAACATGCGGCCCTGGGGGCCAAATCCAGCCCGCCAAAGGGTCCAGTCCGGCCCTTGGGATGAATTTGTAAAATGCAAAAATTAGATTAAAAAAAAAAAAAAAAAGACATTAACAATCCTTTTAGCTCAGGTTCCACATTCAGACCAATTCAATCTCCAGTGGGCAGGATTCAGTAAAATACTATCATAATAACATATAAATAATGACAACTCTAAATTTTTCTCTTTGTAAACGTAAATATTTTCATGTATTTACACTAAAACAAAGTATAATTTCGTAAAAAAACCTGAACAAATATGAACAACCTGAAATGTCTTAAGAGAAGTAAATACAATTTTAACAATACTCTGCCTGTTATTAAATGTTCTGTGTATTTGTAAATCCACTGTGATCTGTAAGTTATAATGTACATGTGTAAATGATAAATTGAGGCATAATATTGTTAAAATTACACTTATTTTTTTCAGTTTGTTCATGTTATTCACATCTTTTGAAATGATAGTTTGTAATGTAAGCCTTTTCAAAATGTAAATTTACTTTTATCGCTCTAAAACAGAGAAAAGTTTGGAGTTGACATTATTTCTATATTATTATGTTATTATTTTACTGGTTCGGCCCACTTCAGATCAAATTTAGCTGAATGTGGCCCCTGGACTAAAATGAGTTTGACACCCCTGGGATAACGGATTAGATCTAGTGTTGGAAAATGTAGGCAAGATGGACATCCACAGTTCCAAGACCACCCTGGAGGTTTACGGATGGATTTGTGACCGAAGGAGCGACTGATGGAGCAACATCTGAAGAAGAAAGGTAAAGTTCACCCAGTTCCATTTAGTGGACTGTCTACATGACTGAAGCACTGTCTGCTTTTTTCTATGGAGTTTTTACTTGTTTTACTTTATTGTATTTGTAAATTGACGCTTATACTGCATGGTGGTTTTATAGAATAAAGTACGAACCATGTAGAATATGTGTTAGTTTGTATGTCGGACTTTCTGTGCGTAAAAGTGCGCATGACGCTCTCCAAATTAAGAGCGCATACGCTGATGTTCGGTGACTTTTTTTCTTCAATAGTGCAATTTGACCTTGTTTTGTTGGTGTAATACATTGTTCTGTGTGTGTTATTTTTCCATGTATCCACCGGAAGTTACATTCAAGGATGAAGAGGGAGGAGTCACGGTGATGCGCAAAGGCTGTGGGGATGAGAGCAGATACTGAAGACAGTCCACACACAGATGAAGGACGGAGGAAGAGCCTGAGGATGATCAGTCCAAAGACCACAGACAGTGGACACATCCACAGGAGGATGGACTTTTGGTGTGAACAGACTATTTTCCATGTGCAGACTGTGCCACAGGAGCACTGCCTGGATCAGAGCTGTGAACTGACACAACTGTTTCTGCAGAACCACGAACATGAAGGCACTCTGCAGACACAGAACGGACAAATGCCCTGTGTGTGTGTGTGTGGGGGGGGGGGGGGGGTAAAACACCTGTAAAGTTTGGATTTTTACCGTTTTTGCACAATAAAAGACAAATACTCACACGGTTTGTTGTAAATACTTTTTATATTTTCTAAGTTCATATTTAACTTTCAAATCTTGTATCCATGTGTAATTTCAGTGTTTTTTCTGCTAAAACTAAAAAAAAAAAAAACTAATTCCGTTTTTGTGTTTTTCATCATTTTAAACTGTTATTACAATATTAAAACAAACAGTGACTGCTATATTGAACGTTCGAAGTGTTCTGCAAAAATTGACAAAACGACTCAAAGCATATTTTCTGACCTTTTCATGGTCAAAATAAGAAAACAAGTCCAGGTGGACCATTTTAGACTCAGGAGTATAAAGGATTTGAATCCAATGCGCACATCCTCCTGTCTCATAGACCATTCACACTCTGCACACATCCACCTGCATGTGTCCATGAAGCTGCACACAGATGTGAAGCTGGGCAAATAGGAATTTCATTCAGAAACCGTTGGAATTTTTCCAATCGGACTAATAATGAAAGAGTTACGGTCATACTACACAGGACAGGGGGGCATGTCAGACCTGGCACGGTCGGACCCGAACTGGACCACAACATATTGTGGCATGTTTGCCGCAGTGCATTATGGGTAGTGGGTACCATGTCGTAAATGTGTTATTTTTATGCTCAAAAATTCAGTGGGGTTATTGTGTTAGTACTAGTTTTGACTTAATATGTGTATGGCAATGCTTATTGGACTTTTTGTTTATTTTTTCTGTATTTTTGTCATTTGTAAAGTTGCACCCTGAGTGAGAGCCATAGGCAGAGCAATAGCTATCCTGCTTTGATGAGTCCAGACTTTCCTGCCTGTCATATTAAAAGCACAAGTGCTCATACCTGACAATTGTTAGAACCAGTGACACAAGACTTGGACTCAAATGCACAACCAACAGACAGGAATAAAGTTAAAGAGTGTTTATTAAACACAGACAAAATTAACAGTTCACAAAAAGGTTTCGTTAAGGAGTCTTCGCAGGTCAGACTGTGTGAATTCGTCACGGCGTCCGAGACCGGCAAGGGAAACTCTCTGCCCGGGTCGGGAGCACACAAGGGTAACCCGACTAGGAGGAAACAGGAGAGTCAGGGGACAGACCAGGTCATACACAGAGGATCCAGAAAACAGGCAACGGTACATGGGGATAAAGCAAAGCACTAACCGTGAGTCCAGGCAAAAGTCGAAAACCAGTGAGGCAGAATCAGGCAGAGGTACAGACAGGGATCAGGCAGGCTCAGAAGTCGAGGAACAAACCGGGTCAGGAACGAATAGACAGGCAGACGAACAGGTTCAGAGAATCGCTGGTAGGTATACACAACACAAGGAAGGAATACGAACTGGCACAGGACAGGGGAAAACACAGGGCTTATATACACAGAAGGGAGGGAAGACAATGAGACACAGGTGGAACAAATCAGGGCGGAGACAGGTAATCAACACAGGTGAAACAATCAGGGAGAGGAAGCAAAGACACCAGACATGACACAAGAGGAGGATTAACAAAATAAAACAGGAAATGACACACAAGACAGACAAAACATACAAGAGTCCAAGTACTGATATGACAATAATAAGCTAATTTCCTACCAAAGTTCTTGTAATGCTGTTAGTACGGACACTGAACCCAAATGCAGAACTCAGAGACAGATATAAAAGTTCATAGAGTTTATTAGTCACTGATTGTACTGACAGGTAAATAATGAGGATTATTAACAATATCTTGAGGACAGTGGTCGGGGAGATCCTCTTCAGGTTTGTCCTCCGGACTGAGGACGCGAAACCTCTGTATGGTTCAGCGGTTCGAGTCGGTATCCTGACTAGGGAGAAGCAGAGGGAGGTCAGTGACAGAAACAGGTCATACACGGGTAAGCTATCAGCCAGGCAACAGGACATAAGGGATAGACAGAGCTCACGTACCATAAAGTCAGGCGAAGAGGTCAAAACCAGGAAGGCAGATAAAACCGACAGGGAGCAGGCAAACAGGCAAAATCGAGATGGCAAAACGGGTCAAAAAACAGGTAAGCAGACAGACAGACAGACAGGATCAGAACGCTGGTAAGTAAACTACGAGAGAATACGAACTGGCAACTGACCTGGAGGAAAGACAGGGCTTAAATAAACAAAAGGGAGGGAAGACAACGAGACACAGGTGGCACAAATCAGGGCGGAGTCAGGTAATCAGAGAAAAGGTGAAACGATCAAGGAAGGGAAGTAAAGACGACAGACAAGACACATGAGGGAAAATTAACAAAATAAAACAGGAAGTGACAGACAAACATGAAAGACAGACAAAACCAGACTAACGTCTGGTGGCAGGCTTGACAGTTCTACCTGTACTACAATATTATGTATGGTCCTCAAACAAGAGAGAACATATATGATTGTGTTGTAACGCAAAACTAATGCGTTGTTATGGAAATGTTCAACTGATAACCCACACAAAGAGGAGGAGAGAAAGTTAGAGTTAAAATAATAAATGCATTTATTGAGAAGTCAATCACAGAGAAACTCTGTAAGTGAAGTCTGATTAACCCTTTCATGCACAGTGGTCACTACAGTGGACAGCTGTTCAAAACTGTTCTCTTGTATATTCATGGATTTTATTGTTTTAGTTCCATATCAGCCAACACAGTGGACGCCTATGCATCATCCCATACACTGACATTCATACTATTACTGTAACTTTGCTGTTCTTCATAAACCTGATCTGCACTAACATGTTTGAGTGTAAATCAATTGCTTGTTATTGTTAATAGACCGTAATTAACTGTTTTTCTTAACCCTTTCATGTACACTGGTCACTACAGTGGACAGCTATTCTACAGCTGTTTTCTTATATATTCATGGATTTTTTTTTTAAATACATAATTTTATTAAAGTTTTAACACATTCATATCTTTACCTCCGCCAAGGAGGTTATGTTTTTGCCAGGGTTTGTTTGTTTGTCTGTTTGTTTGTCTGTCCGTTAGTGTGCAACATAACTCAAAAAGTTATGGACAGATTTTGATGAAATTCTCAGGGTTTGTTGGAAATGGGATAAGGAAGAAATGATTCAATTTTGGTGGTGATCGGGGGTGGGGGGGCCCACGGGGGGGGCACAGACCAGAAAATTTCATCAAAATCTGTTCATAACTTTTTGAGTTATGTTGCACACTAACGGACAGACAAACAGACAGACAGACAAACAAACCCTGGCAAAAACATAACCTCCTTGGCGTGGGGGGGCCCACGGGGGGGGGGGGCACTGATCAGCCTTGGCGGAGGTCTGCGCTCTCCGAGTGCTTCTAGTTTCTGACATGAATTGGTAACATTGGGTAGATCTCCCCTAAGTATAAAGCCCCCCCCCATAGTTTTGACACAATTTATCAGTAAATACATGTTTTTCTTTGTTTCAAAAATTGAACGCATGGTGTCCAAGTGGACATTTTTGCAACTTCATGAAAAAAAGGTTCATAAGAACATTTCATTTATTATTATTATTAGTAGTAGTATTAGTATTATGTTTTTTTATTTTTTAACTTTATTTTTTAAATTTTTTATTTATTTATTTATTTTCATTAGAAACTTTTCAATCACATTGTTTTTTCATGCCTAAAGAGGAATAAAAACATTCACCAAAAAAATCTTGATTAAGGTTCTCATAATTCGTGCATGAAAGGGTTAAACATGAAAATACTAAAGATTATATAGACCCAAAATCCAACCCCCCCCAATGGTGGACATGCCCATATGTAAATCGTACCACTCCATACCAGCCCTTCCCGTTCCGGGGGTGAGAGGTCATATTGACCCTAACCTTGTTTAAATAATATCTGGCGTGCAGGCGCCATCACATATTCTGCACATCCAGACATTTAGGTGTTTGGGTTTTAACTCAAGGCAAGAAGTCCGTTCCTGGGTCGGGGGTGTTACAGAGTGGTAAACATCACACATAACAATGACTCAGCATGTACTAACAGTATGAAATATAAAAAAGCAAATTTTCCATCACAGTTATAATGCAATACTTTTTTTTTTTTTTGCATGTCCCTTCCCGGGCTCCGTAAGATTGTGATGAGAAATATAAAGTAAATAATCTAACCAACGAGGCTGTGACTGATCAATAATAGGCCTAGATGATCTTATTATTAGGCTGTAAATGTTGTCCTAGGCTAATGCTTATAGTGTTGGGGTCGTGCTTGTTGAACTGAGGGGATCGAATGGACGAGTTCCAGCCCTTTTTTTAAAATATGCGATACTTGGGAACGCCCCCTTTTTCTCGGTGCCTTCGTGCCGCAGAGTTTATATTTGATATTCAAGTGTGTGCGGGAAATTTGCCGCTACTATTTGATTGGGTGAAAATTGGCATATAGGTGGGGTAATGTTGATTGGCAGGTCAGTGAATAACGCTCTGATTGGTTATTCGCTCGGACATCAGAACAAGGCCAAAACTCGTAATTCGTAACTTGTATTTGGCGATCTGTAACTTCAGATTTATAACTCGTAACTTCAGATTCGTAACTCGTAACTTCAGATTCGTAACTGGTAACTTCATATTCGTAACTCGTAACTTCAGATTTGAAACTCGTAACTTCAGATTCGTAACTGGTAACTTCAGATTCGTAACTCGTAACTTCAGATTCGTAACTGGTAACTTCAGATTCGTAACTCGTAACTTCAGATTCGAAACTCGTAACTTCAGATTTGAAACTCGTAACTTCAGATTCGTAACTGGTAACTTCAGATTCGTAACTCGTAACTTCAGATTCGAAACTCGTAACTTCAGATTCGTCACTTGTAACTTCAGATTTGTAACTCGTAACTTCAGATTCGTAACTCGTAACTTCAGATTCGAAACTCGTAACTTCAGATTCGTCACTCGTAACTTCAGATTCGTCACTCGTAACTTCAGATTCGTAACTCGTAACTTCAGATTAGAAACTCGTAACTTCAGATTCGTAACTCGTAACTTCAGATTCAAAACTCGTAACTTCAGATTCGAAACTCGTAACTTCAGATTCATAACTCGTAACTTCAGATTCGTAACTCGTAACTTCAGATTTGAAACTCGTAACTTCAAATTCGTAACTCGTAAATTCAGATTCGTAACTTCAGATTCGAAACTCGTAACTTCAGATTCGTAACTTGTAACTTCAGATTCGTAACACGTAACTTCAGATTCAAAACTCATAACTTCAGATTAGAAACTCGTAACTTCAGATTCGTAACTCGTAACTTCAGATTCGTAACTCGTAACTTCAGATTTGAAACTCGTAACTTCAGATTCGAAACTCGTAACTTCAGATTTGAAACTCGTAACTTCAGATTCGAAACTCGTAACTTCAGATTCGTAACTCGTAACTTCAGCTTCGTAACTCGTAACTTCAGATTAGAAACTCGTAACTTCAGATTTGAAACTCGTAACTTCAGATTCGTAACTCGTAACTTCAGATTCGTAACTCATAACTTCAGATTCGTAACTTCAGATTCGAAACTCGTAACTTCAGATTCGAAATTCGTAACTTCAGATTCGTAACTCGTAACTTCAGATTTGTAACTCGTACCTTCAGATTCGAAACTCGTAACTTCAGATTCGTAACTTGTAACTTCAGATTCGTAACTTCAGATTAGAAACTCGTAACTTCAGATTTGAAACTCGTAACTTCAGATTCGTAACTCGTAACTTCAGATTCGTAACTCGTAACTTCAGATTCGAAACTCGTAACTTCAGATTCGAAACTCGTAACTTCAGATTCGTAACTCGTAACTTCAGATTCGTAACTCGTAACTTCAAATTTGAAACTCGTAACTTCAAATTCGTAACTCGTAAATTCAGATTCGTAACTTCAGATTCGAAACTCGTAACTTCAGATTCGTAACTCATAACTTCAGATTCGTAACTCGTAACTTCAGATTCGTAACTCGTAACTTCAGATTCGAAACTCGTAACTTCAGATTCGAAACTCGTAACTTCAGATTTGAAACTCGTAACTTCAGATTTGCAACTCGTAACTTCAGATTTGAAACTCGTAACTTCAGATTCGAAACTTGTAACTTCAGATTCGTAACTCGTAACTTCAGATTCGTAACTCGTAACTTCAGATTAGAAACTCCTAACTTCAGATTTGAAACTCGTAACTTCAGATTCATAACTCGTAACTTCAGATTCGTAACTCGTAACTTCAGATTCGAAACTCGTAAATTCAGATTCGAAACTTGTAACTACAGATTCGTAACTCGTAACTTCAGATTCGTAACTCGTAACTTCAGATTCGTAACTCGTAACTTCAGATTCGTAACTTCAGATTCGAAACTCGTAACTTCAGATTCGAAACTCCTAACTTCAGATTCGTAACTCCTAACTTCAGATTCGTAACTCGTAACTTCAGATTCGAAACTCGTCACTTAGGATTCGTAACTCCTAACTTCAGATTCGTAACTCGTAACTTCAGATTTGAAACTCGTAACTTCAGATTCGTAACTCGTAACTTCAGATTTGAAACTCGTAACTTCAGATTCGTAACTCGTAACTTCAGATTTGAAACTCGTAACTTCAGATTCGAACTCGTAACTTCAGATTTGAAACTCGTAACTTCAGACTCGTATCTCGTAACTTCAGATTCGTAACTCGTAACTTCAGATTTGAAACTTGTAACTTCAGATTCGTAACTCATAACTTCAGATTCGTAACTTGTAACTTCAGATTCGTAACTCGTAACTTCAGATTCGAAACTCGTAACTTCAGATTTGCAACTCGTAACTTCAGATTCGTAACTTCAGATTCGAAACTCGTAACTTCAGATTCGAAACTTGTAACTTCAGATTCGTAACTCGTAACTTCAGATTCGAAACTTGTAACTTCAGATTTGAAACTCGTAACTTCAGACTCGTATCTCGTAACTTCAGATTCGTAACTCGTAACTTCAGATTTGAAACTTGTAACTTCAGAGTCGTAACTCGTAACTTCAGATTTGCAACTCGTAACTTCAGATTCGAAACTCGTAACTTCAGATTCGAAACTCGTAACTTCAGATTTGAAACTTGTAACTTCAGATTCGTAACTCGTAACTTCAGATTCGTAACTCGTAACTTCAGATTCGAAACTCGTAACTTCAGATTCGAAACTCGTAACTTCAGATTCGTAACTCGTAACTTCAGATTCGTAACTCGTACCTTCAGATTCGTAACTCGTAACTTCAGATTCGAAACTCGTAACTTCAGATTCGTAACTCGTAACTTCAGATTCGTAACTCGTACCTTCAGATTCGTAACTCGTAACTTCAGATTCGAAACTCGTAACTTCAGATTCGAAACTCGTAACTTCAGATTCGAAACTCGTAACTTCAGATTCGAAACTCGTAACTTCAGATTCATAACTGGTAACTTCAGATTCGTAACTGGTAACTTCAGATTCGTAACTCGTGACGTCAGATTCGAAACTTGTAACTTCAGATTCGAAACTCGTAACTTCAGATTCGAAACTCGTAACTTCAGATTCGAAACTTGTAACTTCAGATTCGTAACTCGTAACTTCAGATTCGTAACTTCAGATTCGAAACTCGTAACTTCAGATTCGAAACTCCTAACTTCAGATTCGTAACTCCTAACTTCAGATTCGTAACGCCTAACTTCAGATTCGTAACTCGTAACTTCAGATTCGAAACTCGTAACTTCAGATTTGAAACTCGTAACTTCAGATTCGTAACTCGTAACTTCAGATTTGAAACTCGTAACTTCAGATTCGTAACTCGTAACTTCAGATTTGAAACTCGTAACTTCAGATTCGAAACTCGTAACTTCAGATTTGAAACTCGTAACTTCAGACTCGTATCTCGTAACTTCAGATTCGTAACTCGTAACTTCAGATTTGAAACTTGTAACTTCAGATTCGTAACTCATAACTTCAGATTCGTAACTTGCAACTTCAGATTCGTAACTCGTAACTTCAGATTCGAAACTCGTAACTTCAGATTTGCAACTCGTAACTTCAGATTCGTAACTTCAGATTCGAAACTCGTAACTTCAGATTCGAAACTTGTAACTTCAGATTCGTAACTCGTAACTTCAGATTCGAAACTTGTAACTTCAGATTTGAAACTCGTAACTTCAGACTCGTATCTCGTAACTTCAGATTCGTAACTCGTAACTTCAGATTTGAAACTTGTAACTTCAGAGCCGTAACTCGTAACTTCAGATTTGCAACTCGTAACTTCAGATTCGAAACTCGTAACTTCAGATTCGAAACTTGTAACTTCAGATTCGAAACTCGTAACTTCAGATTCGAAACTCGTAACTTCAGATTTGAAACTTGTAACTTCAGATTCGTAACTCGTAACTTCAGATTCGTAACTCGTAACTTCAGATTCGAAACTCGTAACTTCAGATTCGAAACTCGTAACTTCAGATTCGTAACTCGTAACTTCAGATTCGTAACTCGTAACTTCAGATTCGTAACTCGTAACTTCAGATTCGTAACTCGTACCTTCAGATTCGTGACTCGTAACTTCAGATTCGAGACTCGTAACTTCAGATTCGTAACTCGTAACTTCAGATTCGTAACTCGTAACTTCAGATTCGAAACTCGTAACTTCAGATTCGAAACTCGTAACTTCAGATTCATAACTGGTAACTTCAGATTCGTAACTGGTAACTTCAGATTCGTAACTCGTAACGTCAGATTTGAAACTTGTAACTTCAGATTCGAAACTCGTAACTTCAGATTCGAAACTTGTAACTTCAGATTCGTAACTGGTAACTTCATATTCGTAACTCGTAACTTCAGATTTGAAACTCGTAACTTCAGATTCGTAACTGGTAACTTCAGATTCGTAACTCGTAACTTCAGATTCGTAACTCGTAACTTCAGATTCGAAACTCGTAACTTCAGATTTGCAACTCGTAACTTCAGATTCGTAACTTCAGATTCGAAACTCGTAACTTCAGATTCGAAACTTGTAACTTCAGATTCGTAACTCGTAACTTCAGATTCGAAACTTGTAACTTCAGATTTGAAACTCGTAACTTCAGACTCGTATCTCGTAACTTCAGATTCGTAACTCGTAACTTCAGATTTGAAACTTGTAACTTCAGAGCCGTAACTCGTAACTTCAGATTTGCAACTCGTAACTTCAGATTCGAAACTCATAACTTCAGATTCGAAACTCGTAACTTCAGATTCGAAACTCGTAACTTCAGATTCGAAACTCGTAACTTCAGATTCGAAACTCGTAACTTCAGATTCGAAACTCGTAACTTCAGATTTGAAACTCGTAACTTCAGATTTGCAACTCGTAACTTCAGATTCGAAACTCGTAACTTCAGATTCGAAACTCGTAACTTCAGATTAGAAACTCGTAACTTCAGATTTGAAACTCGTAACTTCAGATTCGTAACTCGTAACTTCAGATTCGAAACTCGTAAATTCAGATTCGAAACTCGTAACTTCAGATTCGTAACTCGTAACTTCAGATTCGTAACTCGTAACTTCAGATTCGAAACTCGTAACTTCAGATTCGAAACTCCTAACTTCAGATTCGTAACTGGTAACTTCAGATTCGTAACTGGTAACTTCAGATTCGAAACTCATAACTTCAGATTTGAAACTCGTAACTTCAGATTCGTAACTCGTAACTTCAGATTTGAAACTCGTAACTTCAGATTCGTAACTCGTAACTTCAGATTCATAACTCGTAACTTCAGATTCGAAACTTGTATCTTCAGATTCGTAACTCGTAACTTCAGATTCGAAACTCGTAACTTCAGATTCGTAACTCGTAACTTCAGATTCGAAACTCGTAACTTCAGATTCGTAACTCGTAACTTCAGCGTTGTACCTGAGGGTGGCAGAGTTGTGCCTCTATCAGATTTAGTTATACATGTGAGCAAAACATTCCCAATGATACAAATATGGTCTACACTTGCACAAATTATTTTTACAACCTCTTTTTTTTTTTTTTTTTACGTGTTTCAAAACTTTTCTTCAGCTACAAATCTGATGACACGGATTTGCTTCCATATTAACAGAGGATAGGAAAAAGTCAGTACAAAGAAACTATAAACCTGATTTTCAAGTAGATTTGCTTTGAAATAAAGTGATAGAAGTTTGTTTTGTTCATTCATCTAAAAAAATATTTCACTTTTACTGAATTTTACTGTTACTTTTATACTAATTTAGATGAAAATATCTCCATTATGACATTATGGTGAGACAGTCTAAACTTTATTAACATATATTTCATTGCAGATCTTGTTTGTCTTTAGAAAATTAAAGTAAATCTTTTCTCTAAGTGTTTGTCTGTCGCTCTGAATCATTATTTCTCATCTTTAAGAATAAATAAATGTATAAGTAGAATCATAAAATACTGATAGAAGGTAAAGTTTATAAAGACTGTGCCATTAAATGAACATTTTTGACCTCATCGACTTGATATTAGAGCACCCTTGAATAAAAATGATGCTTTCATTTAGACTTTTACACATAAAATGTCATTATTTTTTATTATTTCTCCCCCTTTTCACTTGTATTTATAATTTATTTTCACACAGGAACAAATACAGCAGCTCCATTTAGTCAGGGTTAGTTTGAAGTTTTCTTAGTGTGTTTATTTAAGCCTTTTATGCACTAAACGCTCATCACAGTGAAATATTTGCAGGACAAACTGTTTGAAACACATAAATTTGCAGGTTTGGAAATAATTATTCAACCACCTGTGATTCTCTATTAAAATCAGATGCAGTGGTTTTTTAAATTACCTTCTGATATTGTGTTTTTGGGTTATTAACCATGGTTTAGGTCAGGGGTGTCAAACATGCGGCCCGGGGGCCAAATGCGGCCCGCCAAAGGGTCCAGTTTGGCCCCTGGGATGTTTTTGCCAAGTGCAAAAATTCCACAGTCTTGAACTGAATTAAGACAAAAAAAAAACAACAACCTTGAATTAAGGAAAAAATCTTGAATTAAGCCACAAAAAAAATCTTTAATTAAAACAAAAAAAATCTTGAATTAAGCAAAAAAAAAAAAAATCTTCAATTAAGTTTAAAAAAAAAATCTTCAATTAAGCCGAAAAAAAAATCTTCAATTAAGTAAAAAAAAATATTTAATCAAGCCAAAAAAAGTTCTCAAATTGACCAAAAAATCTTGAATTAAGCCAAAAAAAAATCTTCAGTTAAATAAAAAAAAATCTTGAATTAAAGCCAAAAAAAAAATCTTCAATTAAGTAAAAAAAATCTTGAATTAAGCAAAAAAACAAAAAACAAACTTAAATTAAGTAAAAAAAATCTTGAATTAAGCCCCCTCCCCCCCCAAAAAAAATCTAGAATTAACAACTAATTTTTTTTTCTTTGTTTTAGTGCAAAAATAACATTAAATTGTGAAAATATTTACATTTACGAACTATCCTGTAATACTAAAATGTGAATAACCTGAACAAATATGAAAAACTTGAAATGTCTAAAGAAAATTAAACACAATTTTAACAATTTTTCTGCCTGTTCCTCAGTGTTTAGTGTCTTTGTAGATCTGATCCATAATGCACATGGAGAAATGAGAAGTTGAGGAATAATATTGTTAAAATTGCACGAAATTTTATGTGTTTTAATTTAAATTTCAGTTTTTTCAGTTTTGGGTTGTTTTTTTTTTTTGTTTTTTTTTTTGATAGTTTATAAAAGTAAGTATTTTCATCATTTAATGTTTTTTTTTTTTTTTTTTTTTTTTTTTTTTTTTTTATACTAAAACAGAGACAAAAATTTGGAGTTGTCATTATTATGTTATTATTTTTCTGGTCTGGCCCACTTCAGATCAAATTTAGCTGAATATGGCCCCTGAACTAAAATGAGTTTGACACCCCTGGTTTAGGTGCTGCACTGTCCAAAATAAATGACTTTATTCTCATTTAATAGCTGTAGTTTGTCCCCACTGGACCTGCACTAACATATGGTCAGAATAACGGCAAAAAATAATGGGAAACTATTCTTTTTTTAATTGAAAAATGTGACTTTTTGGTTACTGGAGCCTCCTAAAAGGGCTGTTAATGCTTCTAGTTTGTCTTTCTACATCAGATATTCTTAATCCATTTGGTTTAACTTGTATTTCATTTAAATAAAGCTCATTTCACTATTAACCCATAAAAACCCAGTACTATTTTTGTGTCAGTTCCCAAATCTTTTTTTTTTTTCTCTATTTTTAACTTTTCTTAAGCGATTTATCACCATTTATACTAATATTATGCTCAGTATTTTGCATTATTAAGTGAGACTCAGGTATTTTCCTAAATTTAATTCACCGATCATGTAAATATCTATAAAAGCTCAGATTAAAGTTGAGGTTTATTATATAAAAAAACAGAAGAAAAACTGACTTTTTATGTAAAATATAGCATGAACTGAAGATAAATCAAACGTCTCCATGGGTTTTACTGGTGAATCAATTTTGTAGAAGATGACGAGGTTTCCACGGTAACTACAGAGCTTCTGAACGTCCAAATGGGTCATATCTGATGACCATGAAAAGATAAATAACTGTATTTTACACCAATTATTTACCTGTATTGACAGGATGAATGGATCAACAGTTGTTTTAAAAAACTTTTTATGTCAGTAAGGGATTTTGGTCGCCAGTGGTTATTTGGGTCTTTATGGGTTAAATCAGGGGTGTCAAACATGTGGCCCGGGGGCCAAATGTGGCCCGCCAAAGGGTCTAATCCAGGCCTGTGGGATGAATTTATGAAATACAAAAATCACATTTAAGATATTCACAAAACTTTTAGTTCAGATTCCACGTACAAATCAGTCAAATGTATCGTCATAACCTATAAATACTTACACCTTCTCTTTGTGAATGTCAACATTGTCATGTAATTTTCCTGTATTTACACGAAAACAAACTATCATTTCCCAAAAAAATATAAATATCCTGAACAAATATGAATTCCAAACTTCCAAATTTCAACAATAATATAACAGTTACCACATGTTTGTGTAACATTGCGTGTAATGCACATGTACAAGTTATATACACAGTAAATGTGCCAGTGTAAAAAATGCAGTGTCAAAGTATTTTTATTCTTTCGGAGTTATTCCAACAATGGACAGAGTAAAATTTAACAAGATAACTTCCAGTGGTGGTGAAAATAATTGGAGTTAACAGAGGTTTTACACTGTCAGTGTCATATATTCAGTGTTAAAGTAAATTGACTCTCTCAAAGTTAATTCAACACCCATAAGAGCAAGAGAGCGTTCAGTGTTAAAAAATAATGACTCTGAAGAGCCCCGCCCACCAACCTCTGCGTTCAAACTGAGTGAGAAGTTGGACTCTGGCATCGCCATCTTCCTCGCATCGAAAAACTGCGTTTGTAAGTTTGTGTAAATAAACTCTTGCTTTTGTTATTTCATCCAAGCAGAATCTGTGTGCAAGAATATAATTACGTCATCGTTGTCACTGTTGGGTACGTGTTTTCAAATACCGAATTTCAAATGGATAACGTGATATCGGGTCGGCAGCTTTCATCGTACATGTCATTTTATGTTTACTTTTAATTGCAATATTTCATTTTTACTTGGAATTAATTGGGTACAGAAATAATGTTATCTTCTTTTGGCCCCTGCAGACACTGGGACTATAGTACATCATATGTAACACTGGTAGGAGACAGGTAAAAATCAACACTCTTTGGAGTCATTTATTTATCAACATGTAGTGTTAAGTAGGTTTAACCCTGGAAAAGTTATTTCTTAACACTTAACTCTTCAGTGTTGAATGTGAATAACACTATGGATTGATTGACACTAATTAGTGTAGTGTAGTGTCAAATATTAACTCTTACTAGAGTAAAGTAGACTCTGGAAATGTAACTCTATGTTCAGTGTAAATTTTACACTTTGTAGATAGGGACCATATGTTCACTGATGTAGTGTTAAAATTAACTCTTTAAGTGTTATGTAAACACTGGTGATTTTACTGTGTATATATATAATTTAAAAATTGCACTTATTTTTCTTAAGAAATGTAATTTTTTTTTTTTTTTTGCTGGTTATTCACATCTTTTTTGTTTGGATAGTTTGTAGATGTAAACATTTTCCTAATTTAAAGTGTTTTTTTTTTTTTTTTTTGCACTAAAACAAAGAGAATAACTCAGAGTTGTCATTATTTATGGGTTATTATGCTATTTTTTAAACAGTTTTGCCCACTTGAGGTTAAAGTGGGCTGAATGTGGCCCCTGAAAGAAAATGAGTTTGACACCCCTGGGTTAAATACACTCAGTTTAATTCCATGATGTTGTAAGTTTCACCTGTTTTCACCGATTTGCAAAATGTAGTTTCACTCATAGTAAACCTGCGACATCATCTGTGTCTCAAATATGTAATTTCATCATATTTTACTCTTAATTGTTCGTTTTTGCCACATTATTTACATTTTCATTGGTTTTAATTGCTTTATTGAATCTTTGAATGTTCTTATTGTAAGTTTTTAATTCTATTTATTAGAATTTAGTTGTATTTTTCCAGAATGAACTGCTTTCATCATCATTAAGTTAGTGTATTTTCTCAATATATTGCAAATGAGGCCTTTATTTCACTACATTCTGAGATTAAATGAAGCTAAATCTTTGTTTGTACAGCTAACATTCTGTGTTTTTACTGAAGAAAACTCACTTTTTGTTGCATTTTCACAGTTATCCGATTATTTTTAAAGCTGGATTTAACCGAGTAGTAAATGGAAGAAGAATGAAATAATAATAGTGGAATTATAGCATGAATTATTTAGCGAGAAACATAGTTAATAGGGATGCACCGATACCACTTTTTCCCAGACCGAGTACAAGTACTTACATTTGAGTACTTGCCGATACCGAGTACCGATACGAGTACTTAATAATCCCATTCCAGTTCTTAGTTCCTTTTGTAAATGTGCTTTATTGTCGTTGTCATTAGTCTGACTGGAACAAAGTGCTGCTACTGACATTTAATGTGTTGGAATGAGCGTTTCTTAGTTAATCCACCAGGGGGTGCCGCTCTGAATTAACCATACTGGACAAATATCACGAAGAAGAGGAGAGTTTAATGATGAAGAAGAAAGTCAGTAATAACAAACATGGAGACGACAGAGGCAACACTAACGTAATACTAATAGGCCTGTAACGGTACACAAAATTTTCGGTTCGGTACGTTTTCGGTTTTCAAAGCCACGGTTCGTTTTTTTTTTTTTTTCGGTTCAGTGGGGTAAGAAAGAAAACCCCTCAAAATGTCTGTTAATGCATTTATGAATTTTTTAACAATTTTCCCCCAATTTTTGGAGACAATAGAATATAGAAAAACAGGAATAATATAATTCTGCTGCAAATCAAATAGAAAATAAAATAAATTATTAATATTACTAAATGTATTTTAAACATTAGTATTGCACTTTTCCCTGAAATGTAGTTTCGAACAAACAAGAAAAATCTAATCACAGTTCTGTCAGTTCACATTCTGCAGAAAAATAACAAAAAAATTCCACATGAAGTGCAACATTAATAAGAGGGTAAACTGGTATTCTGTTAAAAACAAACTGAAGAGAAACTGACAACACAATGAACCAAATTATTTATTTTAGGACAGAGAACAAACTGTTTAGGACACTGTGTATTTGTGTGTGTCTGTGTGCACGGGGGATTTTTTTTCTTTGGTCGGAGCCGGGGGGTAGGGGGGGGGGCACAATTCTATACCTGGGGGTAGGGCTGCACGATTAATCGATTTTAAATCGAAATCGGATTTTTTAATTAGTACGATTTTTAAAAAAGGGAAATCGTAAAATCGATTTCATCTCTCTCGTGCCTGCGGGCCGCGCGCTTGCGGGCTCCCGTAGGCTCCTCCTCCTATCAGTGACAGCGGTCTGTCACAGAAGTCTGTGTAATGACCGGACTATAAATGTGTTCATGAGCCCGCAGTACTTATAGCAGTGTAAGCCGTGGCTTCACGCACGGATCCCGCAACTGAAATAGAACTGCATGCGGATCACTCATCTTACGTTGTCCCGGATCCGTACCGTACTGTCTTCTTCCGAACCGGGTCCGGGTCTCGGGTCATCAGCCTCAGCAGAGGAGCCCACACAGCCCTGTGCCCACACACATCCACCCGCTCCAGGATAGAATCCCTCCAGCGTGTCCTGGGTCAGTCTATTCCACGCACGGATCCCTCAGTTTAAACAGAACCGCATGTGGATCACTTATATTAACCTGGTCCACGCACGGACGCACGACTGATGCCTGTCACTGACTTACATTGGTATCACTTCTGTGGGTCCAGATACCCAGGGAAAAAAAACAAACAAACAAAAAAAAACAAACAAAACATATATATATATATATATATATATATATATATATATATATATATATATATATATATATATATATATAATTTAGTCCTCTTACTTGCTAAATTTTTCATTCACAAATGTAAGTTCTGTAACACAAAACCAAATATTATTTATTTTTTGAAAGATGTTGAACTTTATTTAAAGCTGTTCGATAAATCTGGAAACAAAAAGGCTATAAAAAACATAAGTATTTGCTCTGATTTGGACATTGTATTATATAGTGTATTCCCCCTGACAAACTTCTGTTATTTTCTTGTTGTATACATTGTTTGTATACTCTACTTCATTCAATAAAGATTTAATTAAGAATAAAACTTCTGTGGGTTCATCACGTGATCCCATCACAGATTTGAGGTCAGAGCAGTGCCTTGCATTGTTGGCTGCTCACGAAAATGGCATGCTGACTTCTGTTGTCTTTTGTAGTTTTACCCAAAAATCGAAATCAAAATCGAAAATCGAGTTTTTAGAGGAAAAAATCGGGATTTTTTTTTTTGCCAAAATCATGCAGCCCTACCTGGGGGTGCGGTCCATAACTAACATAACGAACGCTGTCGTGAAACGAAAGTGAAACTCTACATACTTTCAACGTTCTATTTATTCCTCTGTTATACAGCGTGTGTGACAGACAGACAGACAGACAGACAGACAGACAGACAGACAGACAGAGCTAGTGTCAGTGTTTTAGAACTACCGTAGTTCCTAGGGGCCAAACAACATCTGTCTTATTAACGTCTTTTTCCTTGTTGTCTTTCACCTGAACCTGAACTGATCCAAACTGGACTGGACTGATGGTGGAGGGTCTTCAGTCTCTTCTTTCCAGGTTCACATCATATTTGTTGTTTTTTTTAACCTTATATCAACTGTTATTTCATATTTCGGGTCAATGTGTACTCCTTTATTAAGTCCGTGTGAAACTTACGTGGCTTTAAATTTCCGCGTCAAACGACGTCTTTCATTCCTTTTTGTTTTTCTCATCATACTGTGCCGCTTCGGTACAGCTGTGTACCGAACTGAACAGGTGCGTACCGAAACGGTTCGGTTCGGTGCGTGTACCGTTACAGGCCTAAATACTAATATTGCAGCGTTTTCACTGGTAAGGTTTAACAGCTTAGCTTCAGCAGGAAGAGAAAAGAGAAATGAGTGATAAGTTTGGTTTTCACTTCTGTTGGCGGCGGTCCGCACCGCTCCGTACTCCCGCTGGTATTCTCATTCTGTTTAAGCATCCTCCAGCACCTGGAAAACAGATGGAATGTACACAGAGGACGGACAGAACGCTGCGTCTGTATCTGTCTGTGTCTGTAACGTTACTGTCAGTCAGTATTACTTTTATCACCGTCATTTATTTGGTTAAATCTCCACACTCTTCACACTCCACACACATTATTCCTCCTCCGCGTACCTGCTGCACTGAAATGGGAATGTCACACGGCCGTAAGTGGTATCGGTGCATTTGTATCGGATTACTTTTACGAGTATGAGTACACACACTGAGTATCGGAGCCGATGCCGATACTGGTATCGGTGATTCCCTAATAGTTAATAAGGGGATATATTCAGTATGGTGCCAAAAGCCTTACCCAGATAACAAATATTTTGGCAGTATTATGGCACACATTTGGTGTTTTTGGCTTTCTTTTGGCGCTGTGGTATGATTAAGGTTATCCATACTAAATATGGAGGCACCAGCAGTATATGGCTGAGTTATGTGTGATGGCCCTGCACCTTTCTGGGCACTAGGGGCACTGTCAGTTTCTTTACCAGGTGGAGATGTCCTGATTGGTTGCACCTGTGACAGGTGTGACACGCCTATTTAAGCAGGTCAGCATGGACGCTCAGTCTCTCTGGTCTGGTCCGGTCTGGTAACTGCCTGTTCTGGTCTGCTGGGCTCTGGTCTGGTCCTGTCCTGTCCTGGTCCACATGCTCCTCTCGACTGGTGGGTTGTTTTTTTTCACATTGTATTTTGGTTGTTGTTAGTTTATTTAATAAATCATTGTTACAACTTTACCACCTCCTCCGTCTGTTTTTGTCCAACCTCAGAGCCAGGTTGTGACACATGGCATATGTGTGGTTAACCAAAAGACTGGGCAAAGAGCGGGATCAAGTGTGGGGATGGTACGGCATGTTTATGGCAAGACAGAGGATTGACTAAAGAGCGGCAACATCTTATTCCATATATGGATGTGTTTTGGCTGGGGGCACATGTGCACACAGCGACCAGCAGCAAGTGAGAGTTCTTTTCTGGTTTTTATGCTTTTATCTTTTCTGGTTTTTATGTTTTATCTTTTCTGGTTTTTATGTCTTTATCTTTTCTGGTTTTTATGTCTTTATCTTTTCTGGTTTTTATGTCTTTATCTTCTCTGGTTTTTATCTTTTCTGTTTTTTCTGTTTTTATCTTTTCTGGTTTTTATGTCTTTATCTTTTCTGGTTTTTATGTTTTTATCTTTTCTGGTTTTTATGTTTTTATCTTTTCTGGTTTTTATGTCTTTATCTTTTCTGGTTTTTATCTTTTCTGGTTTTTATCTTTTCTGTTTTTTCTGTTTTTATCTTTTCTGTTTTTTCTGTTTTTATCTTTTCTGGTTTTTATTGTGTTCTATTGCATCTTGTTTTTATTTATTTGATCTTATTTATTTATTTTATTCTTTTACTTATCCATGCTGCTGTACTGATGAATGGTGGAACACGGAGCACTTTTTGTTTTGTCTGTAAGCGTGATCAAGTACCTGTCTTACATGTTCAATGTATGTCTTGTTGTAATACCAAAGCAATCACCTCGACTGCAAAACAAATCTACCTACGGGTACAAATAAAGTAACATTGACCTTGACCTTGGTTGTGTTTTGGCAAATTTCTGTAAATTCAAAACACTGTGCAAAGAACGGGAATTTCTACCCAGAAGAAAACACCACCTCATTTTAAAAGCATGATCAACACAAATTTTGGGTGAATTTTGGCTTCTCTTTGGGTCAGTTTTGGCTACTTTTTGGCTGGATTATGGGGATTTGGGGCTTTTCTGGGACAATTATGGCTATATTTTGGAAGTCCGCAATTATTTTTGGGTGAATTTTGGCTTCCTTCTGGTTTGATTTTGGCTTGCCTATTTTGGGCCATTTATATCCGCCCAGAACTTTGCTAAAATGGCATGCCAGTTTTGGGCCAGATTTAAGCCATAATGATTTTGTTATATGGGTTAGTTTGATGTTTTGAGTTGGAATTTCAACACATAATTATCTTCATAGTATAACTGCCTAAGTCATACACAAATGGACAAAAGTATTGGGACACGTTGAATTCAGGTGTTTCTTTTCTAACAGGGGTCTGGGATCCAAAACAATAATGACTAATGATAGAATATAGTTTTATATTGGGATAAATATCATTGTATTGGTTAGTTTTATTTAAATTATTATCTTTGCTTCCAAAATGAGATGTTTTTTACTTAATTTTGTCTCAACATTGATTTTTTTTTTTTTTAAATCTAGGACTGATTGTAAATGTTCTACCTTTAAATTTCTCAAATATTTTTCATGCACTGACTGTAAATTCTAATTTTCTATCACAACTAACACAACTACTTTTTTCGCGTCTCACTTAGGAAGAAAAATCTCCCATTAAACTTTAAGAAAATATTGATGTTTATAAAGTATATGGAAAAAAGTATTGGGACACATCATGTCTACAGCTGTAAAATGTCCTGTTTATGATGATTTAACAAATAAACATCAATATTAATACTCAATATGATATTTATCACAATCACAATATAAACCATATTATGACATTTGTCTTTATTGTAAATACTGTAAATAACAATTTTCTACCACAACTAACCATTTACTTTCTTCACATCTCACGCAGGAAGAAAAATCTCCCATTAAACTTTCAGGAAATATTAATGTTTTTATCTCAAATCATCAGCTGTAGACATGATGTGTCCCAATATTTTTGTCTATATAGTTTATAAACATCAATATTTCCTTACAATTTAATGGGAGATTTTTCTTCCAGAAAGCAGATGGTTAGTTGTGGTAGAAAATTATTATTTACAGTCAGAACATGACAAATATTTGTGAAATTTAAAGGTAGAACATTTAAAATCATAGTCATGAATAAAAAAAACCCCAAAAAACGTTTGAGACAACATTAAGTAAAAACCATCTCAATTTTGGAAGCAAAGATAACAATTTAAACCAAACTCATATTTCCCTTAACAATTTAAACTAAACTAACCAATGCAATCATATTTACCCCAAAATAAAACTTTATTATACTTCATTTTTCATTATTGTTTTATATCTCAGACCCCTGTTAGAAAAGAAACACCTGAATTCAATGTGTCCACATATTTTTGTCCACGCTATGAGGCTAATGATGTGTTTTCCTCAGATGCACATACAACTAAAATATACTGGAAACATGGAAACATCAGTAAGAAATAAGGAAATTATAGAAGTGTTATGAGATGAGTTGGACAGAGTAAAAAAAAAAGTGAAAGTCTAAGAGCAAAGAAAAACTCAGTGGAAGCTTCTTAGAATGTACCAGAAGCTTATTTAAAAAAAACTTTCACACCCAGTGGAGTTGAGGTTGTACAGAATGTAAATGGAGGTCACGTTAAGTTCTGACCTTTTAGTTCTGATGTATGTGTGTTTCAGACTGGGAGCAGTTTTCTTGGATTTGTAGAGAAATAAATGTAGACGCATATTTCTGCAAAAACTACCCACCTCACATGTGTTAGAGAAAGAAGACAAATACTTCAAGGAACTGGTTCAAAACTGATGCACCCAGTGAGGATCAGTGGATATAACAGAGGAAGTCTAGTCTATGGAAAAACTGACTTATGACCTATGGATCAAGGAACATATTGTCATAAAGCACTGGAGAAAATGGCTGGACCAGAGACGAAACAATGCATAATTATTATTACTGTGTGGCATTTAAATATTTTGTGTTCAACCAGTGACCCCAAGTTTGTGTGCATTGTCTGTTGACAAAATAAATAAAAACAATGTATATAAAAAACAAAAACCCCTGACCCCTAGTTTCTGTGTTGTATTGTCTGTTGATAAAGCAAATAAAAACAAAGTATAAAACAAAACAAAAACAAAAAGTGACCCCTAGTTTCTGTGTTGTATTGTCTGTTGATAAAACAAATTAAAAACAAAGTATATAAAAAAGTGACTCCTAGTTTCTGTGTTGTATTGTCTGTTGATAAAACAAATAAAAACAAAGTACATAAAAAAAGTGACTCCTAGTTTCTGTTGTATTGTCTGTTGATAAAACAAATAAAAACAAAGTACATAAAAAAGTGACCCCTAGTTTCTGTGTTGTATTGTCTGATGATAAAATAAAAACAAAGTATAAAAACAGTGACCCCTAGTTTCTGTGTTGTATTGTCTGATGATAAAATAAAAAAGTATAAAAACGGTGACCCCTAGTTTCTGTGTTGTATTGTCTGTTGATAAAACAAATAAGAAAGTATATAAAAAAGTGACCCCTAGTTTCTATGTTGTATTGTCTGTTGATAAAACAAATAAAAACAAAGTATTAAAACAAAACAAAAACAAAAAGTGATCCCTAGTTTCTGTGTTGTATCGTCTGATGATAAAATAAAAACGAAGTATAAAAACAGTGACCCCCAGTTTCTGTGTTGTATCGTCTGTTAATAAAACTAATAAAAACAAAGTATAAAAAAAAGGACAAAAACAAAAAAAAAACCAAGTGACCCCTAGTTTCTGTGTTGTCTGTTTATAAAACAAAAAAAATAAAGTTAAAAAAAAAAAAAGTGACCCCCAGTTTCTGTGTTGTATCCTCTGATGATAAAACAAATAAAAACAAAGTATAAACCAAAACAGTGACCCCTAGTTTTTGTGTTGTATCGTCTGATGATAAAATAGAAGCAAAGTATAAAAACAGTGACCCCTAGTTTCTGTGTTGTATTGTCTGTTGATAAAACAAATAAAAACAAAGTATAAAACAAAACAAAAAGTGACCCCTAGTTTCTGTGTTGTATTGTTTGATGATAAAATAAAAACGAAGTATAAAAACTGACCACTAGTTTCTGTATTGTATTGTCTGTTTATGAAACAAAAAAACAAAGTAAAACAAACAAAAAAACAGTGACCCCTAGTTTCTGTGTTGTATTGTCTGTTTATAAAACAAAACAAAAAAAAAAAAAAAAAAAAAAAAAAAGGGACCCCCAGTTTCTGTGTTCTATCCTCTGATGATAAAACAAACAAAAATAAAGTATAAACCAAAACAAAAACAGTGACCCCTAGTTTTTGTGTTGTATCGTCTGTTGATAAAACAAATAAAAACAAAGTATAAAACAAAACCAAACCCCCCCCCCAAACAAAACACACACCGAACACACCAAACTGTACAAACGGTATAGAACAGTTTATTAAATTTAGACTTGTAAGAAGTCATCATATTCCAACGCACTCCATCGCATGAAGCGCATTCATAATAACACCAACCCAGAACGGATTGATCACGGCATCGGAACATAAATAAAGCAAATGAACATATTTACAATTGAACACGGACAGAGAAATGGGAGTTGTGCACGAGAACACACACACACACACACACAACTATGTGTCCGGACGGAAGAGGAAGAAGAGGAAGAGGATCGACATAAACTCAACGAAGCGTGGAACAAAGCTATCATCACATTTTACCGGAGTCGAAAAAGAACAAAAAAAAAAAAAAAAATCAAGTGTAGAACCTCAGATAAAACACTATTGTTAATAATGCTGTTTGATATTGATGATACGATGACAATGACGAGCTATTTACGAGGTGATTTACAGTGTTTCCAGTCGCCTTCTCTGCTGTAAAAAAACGTTCTTGTGTCACAATTCTAGCAAAATTCGGTCGTAAAATTGTGGAAATTTTGGAACAAGTCAACAAAAGGTCCGGTCACAGTACATGCAATGCCCTAAAATGAGTCCCAATGCGCATAGTTCACCTTCTAAACTGACAATTTAACATTTTTCCAATGTTTTTCAATGCTGTTCTGAATTGAAAATTTAAAAAAAACAAAACAAAATCATGAGTCAATTCCAGTGAGCTGATTGGACAGATGAATAAACAACGTGTATCGGACATAGTCAAGACTTAACAGTACTCAAAACCCCTGCAGATTAATCAAAAAACTTATCCAAAAAAGAAGAAATCCTTACAAAAGTACAATCATCGAAGCGATTTACAATTAGCAGTTTGCGTGTGTGTCGTTACAAACGGGTCATGTGACTCTCGCAGCGCTCCTTATATATATATACATAAATCAATGCTTATAAAGGATCACATGACCCAAACCAGGTCCATGTCCTCAAAGGGGACCGAAACGGCGTCGCCTTTGTGGTTAAATGCTTTATCCTGCGTCGTGGGAGATCGGTTCGTTGTGCTTCGGGTGAATGAGGAGCACGTTTAGTTTGGGTTTTTTTTTTATTTTGTAGTTTTTTGTTGTTGTTTTTTTTTTTTTACAAAATAACGTGAGGTGACTGAACAGTTACAGAAAAGTACACTTAACTGACTCTCAAATGGCACTCTGGTCCTGCAGGTCGTCCCTCAAACCTCAAACCCCTCCCACCCCCACCCTCGCCCCCCCCAAATGTTGAAACCAAACACTGAGAATAATGTCAAACAGCTTTAAGAGATGACCGCCGTCGTGGGTCCGTGGAGGTCACGCTGTAACATTCAGCTATCTGTTAATGGCAGAGATCGTCTCCTTGGTTTTCTTCCCCCCTTATAAAATATCACACTATCTTACAGTCGCCTTATGAAAAAGCCATTTACAAGCAATGGCGCCTTACAATATGTACAGTATCGATCAAAATTATCTTCAGAAAGAACAAGAAAAAACAAAACAAAACAAAAAAAAAAAGATATTAACAGGTTTTTCCCTTCCCTTTGGGTTCTGTACAGAGGAGCAGAAAAGGAGGTGTAGTTAAATGATTGAGCACCTCGTCGAGTCACTGTGTAAATTTACACACAAGAAGAAGAAGAAGAAGTAGTAGTAGTAGTAGTAGTCGTATCGGCTTCCAGATCGCAAACTCACACTCATCGTCTTCTAGTCAGGCTCATGCAGAAAAAAACAAAAGCACTCATTCGATTCAGGGAGGCCGGAGCCCCTTCCTAAAGGCAAATCATATCGGGTGAAGTCTGTTCTACGCAACGCATCACCTTCTCCTTTACAAAACAATTTTTTTTAAAAACGCAGGAAAAAACTGATTATGCTTTTTTTTTTTTTTTTTTTTTTTTGGTATCCCGAATCAGGCGTGTCGGGTGCTGGATCAGCGGTTAGTGCTCGTACCAGTGATGGTGAAAACTCCTCACTAGTGTTCAGGACGATCAAGCATCCAAGGCCCCTTTGGAGTGTCCTCTGGGTTCCATACCTGAGGTGTAGCGTGGGTGGGTGAACACTGAGCAGGTGGCCAGTTATGACCAGACCGGGATCGAATCAGAAAAAAAAACAACAAAAAAAAAAAATGTCGGTTCTCTCTGAGCACCAGACGAAGAGGAGGAGACCGTGAGTAGGGTTCGGAGGAGTGGCTGGTAATCATATCAGAATCAATTAGGCGTCACGTTCTCTGGGTAACAGCTTATTGTACGCTAAGCCCCGACGTCTGCGGTAAACACGGCCCATCTGGTACTCGCAGCCTTTTTTAAAACAACCTCCGAGAAATAAATTGCGAGAACCGCTCCGGCCAAGTCTGCTCGGAACATTACGGAACATTACAGAACGGCTGCCGCTTAATTAAAACAGATTAAAAATTGGAAACTCGGGCCGAGCGGCTGTGTAACGGCGTGAGTGTTTGCCCAGCAGGAGAAATATATGTATGGACTTTGCCGTTTAGACAAATTCCAGCACATTTGTCTCTTTAAAGTGATTGTGTGTGAGGCAGTGTGTAATGGTGGGGCGCTGAGGTGGGGGCTGCAGAGGAGGAGGAAGGGGGAGAATGAGGGGGTTGTATTGCGTTGCGGGGTCTTTTTTATGTAGTGGATGTTTGGCGTGCGGGTCGGCCCATGGAGGAGGCGCTGTAGGTGCGGGAGCGCTGCCTCATGGCCAGTCGGCAAGGCAGCTCCAGCTCCAGCTCCTGGAAGAGGGCGTTCCCGGTGATGTCAGCCGCCTCTGGGCGCTCGCCGGGGCTCCAGGACAGCATACTGTGGACCATACTCAACTACACACATACACACACACACACACACACACACACACACAGGCAGCGGTTACTTCAACAGTAAACACTGACTTTACTGCACAGTCACCAGAGGATGGGAATTTAACGATCCAGGTTCCATTATTGAGTGTCTTATTGATTTTCATTGGATTAGGGCAGTGGTTCTTTTTTTCTTTTTACTTTTTACAGTGGAGTACCCTCTGGAATATACTTTTTTTTTTTTTTTTTTTATCAAAGTACCTCCAACTCTCGCTTCAGCATTTGTGATTGAAAAAAATGTGGCTAAATTTGTTCCTGGGCCAAAGGTGTCTGTTTATACTTACAAAACTTTATGAACAAACAACATTCATTTATTCATTCAGATATATTTAACTCCTAATATTTAAAAAATAACACATTTTTTAAAGTAAATTTTGTGTGCAAAATATAAAATGAAAAGTGCCCTCTTTCATTGATAAGAAAAATAAATAAATTGGTCATTAATATCGGTATGATATATCGGTTTGGCCGTTATATTGATTTTTTCAATATCAGCCATAATTTATTTTTGACAACTGATAATTGATCAGTAGTAAATATGTTATAAGATATTTGATCAGGCACCTGTGTGGACAGCACTTGAAGTTCAATAAATGTTAAGAGTACTATGTGTACGTGTATTAGTAATTTTCATTTATATTGTTACATAAAAATCTTAATTATCTGACTGTTTCAATTATATTTGATGGTCAATGTGCTTCAAAAAAAAAAAAAAAAAAAAATCTGCAGTAAATATCGGCCTCAAAAATAGCCCGAGCAAATTTTTTAAAGTTGGCACCAGCTTTAGAAAAACCCACATCGGTTGACGTCTAGTTGACACAGTGAAATGGCGCTAATATTAACAGTATCAATAGAACACAGAGGAGTTTAATGTTAGCGGCTGCAACAGAGGACGCCTCGCTGTAGGCTCCGCCTCCAGAGTCACCGCCCCCTTTGCTAAGCAGCCAATCAGAGACGTTCCACTGGTGCAGTTGAATTGGATGTTGTGCTTAAATGTTTCTACATGTTGGGGGTATTTTCCCACTTGGCCATAATAGAAGCTCTGTAACCGTTTTAAATGGCCTTAGCGCTGTCGTCAGTGGTGAAATACAACGAGACTTTAGAGGCTTCTGAACCAAAATACGGAAATTTGACGTGATGATGTAATGATTCCAAGGAACTGAGCTACTGAACTGATTCTCTACAGAAACCGGCTCTCGATTCCCATTCCTAATAACAGCTTAAATCTTGCTCATAATACTTGATATTTTACCTTAAGTACAGTTTTCATGCTTGTACTTGTTAATACTTCTACCACCACTGAAACAAATCGTCATTTTAAAGAATAAATTAGAATAAACCATCCGAACCGCCCACATATTCAGTTACAAACACATACAGTGCATACACAACACGACGGGCCTCTTAAAATAGAACGCCACACAACTAGTCAGAGTGGGATACTGGGATAAAAGAGCGAGGGTATTTCCACTGTGGGGGAATCCTGATTATGCCGTGGGATTATGTTAATCTCATTACAAGAATAAACAGTCAGGTAGGCAGGGTAATGTAACCAGCATGACACCGGCTCTATACATAGCACAGATGGTTTCATTATTAAAAAACATATGGAAACATGTTCGGATACAGCTTTGGATTATGTTAAACCACCTGTGATTTTCTACACAAATATTACCTTTAGATATTCTGTTTGTAAATACTAATGGTTTGTGGGTTTTACAACATTATATGTACATTAATAAAATAGGGGTTTTGTGTCGTTTAACTCGCATTTGCATACATGAGTAGTTATTTTTCGATTTGACTGTAGTAGACAATAGTAGCACTAAAACTGCGTATTTAACTCTGCTAATTAAGCAGTGATTAAACCTCTAATTGGATCAGCTCATGACTCTGACTCATCGTGATGCATGGATGGGATGTTTAAGGCTCAAACAGCCCCCACTGCCAGAACAAACCCTCGGAGGGAGCATTTACAGGGTTTGGACACATTTTTCAAGGTCAAATTCAAGCACGTTTAAGGCACATTTTCACATTTTTACAGCACAGCACTTTATCGCTGGGGTAAAGTACACATATACAGGGTGGGGAAGCAAAATTTACAATATTTTGAGGCAGGGATTGAAAGACAGTGTATGACCAATCAGTTTATTGAAAGTCATGAGAATTTATTCGCCACAAGAAAATTGACATAATAGAAAATGTTTTTATTCTATGTGTCCTCCTTCTTTCTCAATAACTGCCTTCACACGCTTCCTGAAAATTGCGCAAGTGTTCCTCAAATATTCGGGTGACAACTTCTCCCATTCTTCTTTAATAGTATCTTCCAGACTTTCTCGTAATAGTTTTGCTCATAGTCATTCTCTTCTTTACATTATAAACAATCTTTATGGACACTCCAGCTATTTTTGAAATCTCCTTTGGTGTGATGAGTGCATTCAGCAAATCACACACTCTTCGACGTTTGCTTTCCTGATTACTCATATGGGCAAAAGTTTCTGAAAAGGTATGGATAATAGTGTTAGGTATGATTATGACATCAATATATGTTTGGTTTCAAAACAGTTGACGTAGTGCCTGCTGAGAAAAAACTAAATGTTCATTGTAAATTTTGCTTCCCCACCCTGTATATGAGCACATATACTCATTTTTTTTTTTTTTACTTTTTATCACAATGATGTACATTGTATTGTGCTATAAACATCTAAAATTATTATTCATAATAGCACAAAGTTTAGAAATTAAAGGAGAACACAAAGTTTTGTCAAAAAAAAGTGAAGCTACTTAGAGTTCTTCAGACTCACTCGCGCCGAAACAAAGATTAAGAAACAAAATTTACCTGGAGTCGACCTCAGAACCCCCACTAAATTTTTATTTTATATTAAAAAATAAATAAATAAATAAATCACAGTGTCATAATTACAAGCACTTTCAAGCACTTAAACTACAATTCAAGCACTTTAAAGGATTTCAAGCACCCATACAAACACTGAATGTCAGTAATTTATTTGACTTTTTGTTTCTCCCACAGCTGTATGTACAGTATCCTGATAATTTAGAAGTGAGAGTAAACTACTGCCAGATCAAGCCTTATTATTTATTTTTATTTACCTTTATTTAACCAGGAAGTCCCACTGACATTAGAAATCTGTTTTGCAACAGGACACCTGGCCAAGGTAGCAGCCACAGAAAGTAAAAATTATATGTGTGTTTGTGTGTATTTTTGTAGGTTATGTATGCATTTTATTTTTTTAACCACTGATTTTTTAAAACATTTTTCTTACAAATAACGCAAACAATAATGACAACGAACAATACAGAATTGTGCATTATGCATAATGGCCTCAGGTTAAACAGTGACATTCATCCTTCACTGCATACTCCATGATACTTTAAAAATCATAAACAGAGATGAATGTTTGTAGTTTAAAAGTTTATTTTGAAGAAGATTCAAGGATTTCAAGCACCTGTACCAACCCTGTATTTAGCATAAGAATGAAGTGACCCTCCACTACTCCCATATCACATCATGTACACTACAAACAAAAAGTTAAGGATATTTCCTTTTTTTATTTCTTTTTTTGTCATTTTTTGGTCATTTTTACAATTTGTAAATAAAACTATATCTGGTCATTAAAAAAAAGTTTCAATTCAATTCACACACAAAAAAGTAAAAACGCTGTGCAAGAATCCCAAGTGAAAAAAAAAAAAAAAAGCCCAAAAATTTAAAATATCCTTAAGTTTTTGTTTGTAGCGTATATGTGCAATCACTATGTAAATATCTTCACTCCCACAAAACATCAGGACCTCGGACTCAATACAAAACTTCAAATCCCTTCTCAAAACTCACCTGTTCAAACTTGCATTTTCCTGAGCTCCTTCTTATTTGTGAAACGTCTTTGAGTGTCCAAAAAAGTACTGTATAAGTGTGATCTATTATTATTATTAAATCTTATACTTAAATGTTTATACTTTTAAGAGCCTTTATTTCTTTTGCACTGGTGTGTTGCATATTGCTGCTGAAAACTGTTACATTTCCCCATGGTGGGATCAACAGTCTTATCTTAAGCTCTAGTCTGATTTTATGGGCTCAGGTGCAGTTTGAGGTTTGTGCCACTAGATGGCAGCAGACAGTCACTCACCTCCTGGACGTTGTTTTTGGAGAAAACCTCTGGGAAGCGCAGCGCTCTCACCTCTGTCAGCGTCTGGAGGGAGACATGTAAACACCTGTGAGCGGAGCTGTGCTAAAAGCTAATCAGGCCCTTTGTTCCTGAGACAAAGAGCTCCTGCCGGCGAAGAAACAACTCCAACTCCGCGCCGATACTTTGAGGAAAAACTATTATTTAACTTGACGCCGTGATTTAAATGACAATAGTGTGTTACGGTTTCCCCCAAACAGAGATAGCAGGCATAAAAGAATAATTAAACGAATAAAAGAAGCGACATGAAGACAAAGTGCCTCTGTGGAAAGTCTAAACCAAACCAAAAATGAGTTATCGTCCTTTTACATCAGCGACCTGCCAGTTTAGGAGATGATGTGTGGAACTTAAAGCTGCTTCTAGGTGTTATAAAAATCCCTTTTCATACACAGAGGCATTAATCTTCCTTTACACGCCACCTCCCTCTTTATGTTTCTTGTGTTGCTTACATTAGCCTCGTCTCTGCAGGTTTTATTTTATTACGGGGCTCACTAACCGATTTGTACAGACAACATTACATATATCACGTCTTATTTGTGTAGTTTATTTTATGTGTTCTTTTACGGCGTAATAAACGAGGATGTGAGGTTCTGGAGAAAAAAACATAACAGACCACTCTGGATGTCCCGACCTGGACCCCAATCAAAGTGTTAATATTAGTACCTTCATATGGGAATTTAGGTGAAATATTGACCAGGTTTCAAGGTCAAATTCAAGCACTTTTAAGGGTCATTTTCCAAATTTTTCCAGCCCAACACATTATTGCTGGGGTAAAATACATCTAATGTTGCCAAAAAAATTATTAGACCACCTTTGTTTTCTTCAATTTCTTCTTCATTTTAATGCCTGGTACAACTAAGGGTACATTTGTTTGGACAAATGTAATGATACCAACAAAAATAGCTCATAGTAGTTTAATTTCAGAACTGATATCTATCCATTTAACATGTTTTCTTGATAATAACCAAAATCACTTCAGTTCTTACATCAATATCTATGGCATTGTACAGACAAAAATAGTGTTTTTAGACATTCCATGCTTTCTTTTCTGTCCATTTTAGTCACATGATACACACAGGAGTTAGTTCTTGATTGCATAACCATTGTTTCTGATGACTTTTGATGGTCTAATAATTTTTTCCGCGACTGTACAGGAATACATATACTCATGATTATTTTTATCACTCTTTATCACAATTGTATTATGCTATAAACATGTAAAATTATGTTTCATAATGGCAAAAACTTTAGAAATGAAAGGAGAACACAAAGTTTTATCCAAAAAACAGAAACCACTTAGCGTTCTTCAGACACACTTGCACCGAGACAAAGATGAGGGTAAAAATGTACCTGGAGTCAACCTGAGAAAACCCACTACATTTTTTTTTGTTTGTTTTTAATTTTTCTAAATGTATCACCTCTCTGTAAGGAGCTTTGGATTGTTATATAACCTGGCAGAGTTAATATTAAAAATAAATCAATAAATCACATCACAGAGTTAGAATTACAAGCACTTTCAAGCACTTTTCAGACCTTGAAAACACAAAATTCAAATTCAAGCATTTTCAAGGAAAATGCCGTTTTGCATAGATGTAGATGGTAACTACTAGAGCTAACAGAAACATAGCGATTCGCTGAAAACAGAAATAGAATAGCATTGCGGATGTGATCATGGATGTGTGTCCTGACTCACCCTGACTCTCTCCATCTGGGTTCTGAATGGATACAGCAGCTCGAACAGGATCAGGCCCAGTGAGTAAATGTCCACTTTATGAGAGTACGAGTTTCCAGAAAGCTGCGAGGACGAAAAAATAAAACAAAAACAAAATACCAAATGAATCTCACGTGTTGCATTTATGTTTAAAAGACTGACGTGATAGACAGTGTTTACAGTGATCACATCTGTTCACATCAAACTCATGACTATCATTGAAACTGAACCTTTAACTTGTCATCATTTTTCAGTCTAATATTTACATTTCCTGTACAATGTCTTTTTTACAAATATGATACAACAAATATCAACAATATAGCTCCTCTCTTATATAAGATTGTAGGTAATCTATTACAACAAGTACACTGTGTACGATGAAATGAACTACAACATTATCAATTCCCATCAATGCCCTTTATCTGGCTGTTATTATATTTTTCAAAGGTTATTTAGTTATTTATTTTTGTTAATGTTAATATCATCACTATTATTATCACTGCTGTTAATGATAATGATTTTTTTTGTTAATTATCCTTTGTTGCCAATTCCTTTGTCTTCTCTTTCATTTTTCTCTCACATACCAATGTATAATGATGAATATGTAGTTAGTATCTGTTTTTGTTTTGTCTTATTTGTTGTCATGTCTTTCACATATATTATGTAGTGTCATTTAATAAAAAAAGTTTTAAAAAAAATGATACAACAAATATCAACAACATGGCTTCTCTCTTATAATATAAAACAGTAGGTAATCTATTACAACAAGTACATTGTGTATTATCCTGACACAATGGATGAAATGGAAAAAATAAATAAAGAGATAAAAAAAAACATATCAATAAAATAAAATAAAAATATTCACAGGCATGGTGACTACAACTACATGGTCTGAAAACAATCTTCATCTTCTTCAAGTGTTATGTTTAAGTTTTATCAATGAAAGGTTGCATTTTTTTTTTATTTCAGCATATACGTTATTCTTTCGATTAACATTTGTCTCAGCCGCTGAGTCACATCTGGTCTGAGTCTTCCTCCACAGTGTTAATATTTACTTTTACATATAATAATAAGGTCTTTTTCCTGTTTTTTTCTCCCACTCAGATGCTTGTTCAGCTCTGACATAAACATCATTATGCATCTTCCTAAAACAGTGTTCTCTCTCTCCTTAACATCACTCTCTTCAGCCTATGTAAACTTTATAACTGTCCTCTCCCAGGCACGAGGCCAGTTCTCCTGCCTCTTCGCTCGCAGAGGCATTACGTGATGCTATCGATCCACTTAAAGAGGACGGCTTTGACTTCAGCGAATTATTTAAACAGCATTTATATAGGATTGATTCCGTCTCGCTGCTTCATTTGTTCACCCGAGCTGGGATAGGCGTAAGCGCTCTCTGCTGTATTTGCATGGAAGGAAATCGCAACTGTGAGGTTTGAACTGACCTGCTCCGGGCTCATGTAGAGCTTGGTTCCGACCTGGCCCGTGTGCCGGGTCAGGAGCGGCGCCGGCGTAAGGGTGCTGGACTCGTCGTCGTCCTCCTCCTGGTCCATGGCGGTGACCAGTCCAAAGTCTCCCACCTTCACCACGTCGTCCATGGTGAAGAAGATGTTTGAGGGCTGAAAGAGGGACGAGAAACAAACATCAGGTTGAAGTTCTAAGCACTCAATTCAGACAAGCACAATATGGACAAAAGTATTGGGACACGTTGAATTCAGGTGTTTCTTTTCTAACAGGGGTCTGAGATACAAAACAATAATGACTAATCTCATAATATAGTTTTATATTGGGATGAATATAGTTGCATTGGTTAGTTCGGTTTAAACTGTTAAAAGAAATATTGATGTTTATAAACTATACGGACAAAACTATTGGGACACATCATGACTACAGCTGCTGATTTGAGATAAAAACATCAATATTTCCATACAGTTTAAAGGGAGATTTTTCTTCCTGAGTGAAATGTGAAGAAAGTAGATGGTTAGTTGTGGCAGAAAATTATTATTTACAGACAGACAGATGAAAGATATTTTAGAAATTTAGAGATAGAACATTTAAAATCATAGTAATGGATAAAAGAACAAAAAAAAAATCAATGTTGCGAGAAATTAAGTAAAACCCATCTCTGAGGCATTTTGGAAGCAAAGATAACAATTTAAACCAAACTAACTAATGCAATGATATTCATCACAATATAAAACTATATTATGGCATTTGTCATGATTGTTTTGTATCCCAGACCCGTTAGAAAAGAAACATAACACAAACACAAAGAAACATGTATCTCCTTATTGACTATGTTTCTTGCTAAATAATTAATGCTATAATTCTACTATTATTATTTCATTCTTCTTCCATTTACTACTTGTTGAAATACAGCTTTGGAAATAATGACACAACTGTGAAAATGCCACAAAAAGTGAGTTTTCTTAAGTAAAAACATGAGGCAACTTAAACATAGAAGTGTCCGTTTCCTGTGGGTCACATTAAAGCGGATGGCGGTGACGTGTTACCTTCAGGTCCCTGTGCATGAGCCCTTTGCTGTGCAGGAAGTCGACGGCCTCTGCGATCTGGAGGAAGATGTCCAGACACTGGTTGTGCTCCCTCTGCTCGGGCAGACAGCGCTGGGCCATCCAGTCCTTCAGGTTCTCCTTCCGACAAAGCTGCATCTGGATGTAGAGGTACACCTGGGGACAGAAACAGGACGGTTTACGCTCAGCTATGGCAAGGTTTTCCACTCATACTGCTTCATGTTCCATAAGTTACATCTGAGTGTCAAGTGCAGAATAAATACGAGTGCTGAAACTAAATTCAACAACTTCTTAAGTCACTTTAGAAATATGTCTTCAACACCCTGACCTCTAGTTGTAATTGTTTTTACATGACTGTATTTCATGTTAATTTATCAGCCCTGATGTATTTTATTGTACAGTTTAATGACCGCAATTCATTTACCTAGTGCATTTTATGTTAAAGTTTAATGACCCTAATTCATCTACCTTATTGTATTTTATTTTACAGGTCAATCACTGCAGTATATCTACATAACTGCATGTCATGTTGCAGTTTAACTTTTTTTTGACATTTCTACAATCAAATGACTTTTAATGGCTTTTTTTAATAGAAAAATTACTAAGTGATCCAGTTGTGTTCTAATTAACGATTCGTCTTGTAGTGTGTATTGTATGTCTCGTACTGTAATTGTTCTTTATATGAAGCAGATGATATTCTTGCCTTTAGATATGACCCCGTATGCTGAATGTCACCCTGTCTGTTAACTGTTGTCATGATCACTCATCATATTATTATGATTAGTTTACCACCACCGGTGTGTGAATGCGAGAGTGAATGAATAATAGATCAAAAATGTAAACCACTTTGGTGCCTTGAAAAGCGCTATTGGAATCCTGTCCATTATTATTATTATTATTATTATTATTATTATTATTATTATGTGTCTAATGTGATTTAAGGTTTAAAGGTGGAGTGATCCCTTCAAAAGAGAAAAATCTGAAATATGTGCAATATTGTACATATTCAGAAGTTTATTTATTTTAGTGGTTTTATGGTCATTTTTATTGTATTCTACTTTGCTCTTATCTATTTTTATCGACCTATAACATTAATCTAAAACATTTACAAAAATCTTTTATTCTCTCTGCAATAGTTCTTCTTAACAATACAAAATAGACTGCACTGTTTTTAGTTAGTTTATCAGATCCATCCATCCATCCAGTAAAGCTGAGTCTGAAATCTCTGTACGGCTCTAACAGCTGATTGGACGGAGGCTGACTGACCTTAGGGGAGGGCATGGTCCGCTGGGTCGGGGGTGTAGTGGGAAGCGCCAGGGTGAGTGAGGTTGGTCGGGGAGGTGAAGAAGAAGAGGGTGGGGCGGTTTCCTTCTTGGTGTGCGATGAAGACGAGCTGTTCTTCTCCGTCGTCGTGCTTGGACTGACAGCGCCCGAGGCCGAATCCGTGTCGGCGTCGACGTCTCGGTCGCATCCTGAGTCCTCGAACACGATGTCGAAGGAGGACGAGGTGCAGTCGCTGGGTCCGCGAGGAGGGCACAGCTCAAAGGAGTGTGGGGTGTCTGAGGCGTCGGGGTCGGCCTGGCTGTCCCGCTCCGACATCAGGCTGTCGTGGCCCAGCAGAGGGTGGAAGGACAGATCGCCGTCGTCGACGCTGAAACCCGGAACGTCGCTGGTGCTGCTGGTCAGCAGGGCCCGAGCATCGACGGACGCCTCCAGGACGTCAGGACCACAGACAGGAGAGACGGAGCTGGACACCGGAACTTTGACTGACAGCGCCTCCATGTGGTCGAGAAAACTCATTGGCCAGTCAGTGGTGCTGAAAGGACAGAATGGAAGTTTAACTCTGTCCTGTTGTGTCTGCACTGTCACTGTTTAGTCTATGCTCCATCTGCAGGTCACTAAAAATATAAAACTAAAATAAGAAAACCAGTACAATCTGAATTCATTTGAGTGTGTCTATTGTTATTATTTTTTGACCTAGATGTATTTTTATTTCTTATTTATTAATTTTCATTTTCAGGTATCGACTGGACAATAAGCCACCCCTCTCTCATAGTTTTGCACAAATGTTATTAATATGTAAAAACACTGGAAAAGCATTTTGCAAATGTATTTATATTGCTTTTTCAAATCAAAAGATTTAAAAAAAAAAAAAGAGCTGGGATAGGCTCCAAGCAACCCCCTTGACCCTTGTGAGGATAAAGCGGGTTCAGAAAATGAATGAATGAATGAAAAAAAAAAGAAAGTCAAGTACAACTAAAAAAAACTTTAATGCATAATAGATCTGGATGATACGCCATCAAACTAAATTTCAATTTTGTTTTTCAACTTTTTGGATGATTTATGATTTCAGCTGATAATTCTCTAGTTTGTTTGTTTGTTTATTTCGAATTAGCATTAAAACCAAACAACAAAAGGATTATATCATATAAAAGAAAGTCCAACATTTGAAAAGAAGCGGGATGAAGTTTAATTTATAATCTCCCGCCCCCTTACCCCATCCTTCAGCCTACCCTAAATTCCTACACAAAACACAAAACTGCTGTACATATCAATGACAGACTGTCCATTTTGTAGCAGCATTTCACATTAAAGTAAACTCTGTCCTTTTTGTAGCTGTAACAGTGCACAACAAAATCAACAACAAAAAATAAAATCTGTCCATTACATAATAATAATACACATATTAAAAAACAACAGTTTCATAAACATGTTGCAGAAACACCTACTAAAAATAAATCTTTACCAAAGTATAAGCCACATGTGACTGGAGAAATACATTCACAGTTAATATAACACAAAAAACCAACTGGTTGCATTTTGACCTTTTTGTTGAGCTAGAAATGGCGCCAAAGAAATAATCTTGTTGTTGCGATTCAGTCATATTCAGAACACAAAACCTCAATTGACCAAATTAATTCGACATACTGCAGAGCCATGATGTACAGTAAAGATGCACGGGTAAATCACAAAATAAACATTGTGTGCTTAAGTACAATATTTATCAGCCGATAGCAGCTTTTTCTTGTTTCTGAGAAAGAGAGAATTAGAATTTTCTGCTACTGGTCGTGTGAAATAATGGTCGGCTGATCTAAATTTAAGCTGGGGCCAACAAATTAAAGTGACTACAACCACACCATGAATAAAACAGCTACAAATGACTAATTAACGAAAAGTTCAGAGAGGTTGGAGTCTAATGGAATGTAATATAATTTAACCATAAGAACAAGGATGAGGGTTATCAGTCCGCAGCCTAATTCACTTTGTTCTGACAAACCCTTTGTGTGTGTTGAGCGATGCAGAGTAACAGAGTCTGCGCTGTGATAAATGTCATTATTCTTTCTTTCCTTTCACGGATGCTCTCCCTCAGCAACAGATCGGGGCCCTGATTGGCCCGTCGAGCTACACGGGATAAAGCGTCTAAAGCCTCGGCTCACCTGGCGTCTTTCAACCACCTCTGGTCCATCTCCTCCTGCCAGCCCTCAGGGGGGCTCTCCTGCCAGGCGTTGAAGTAGCGGATTATCCCCGGGTGCTCCAGCTTGGCTAGAGCCTTCACTTCTCGCATCACCTTCTCACGGGCAAGCTCCCTACATGACGGAAAAAAAAAAAAAAAAATACAAGAAAGATGAGGTCTGATTTCTTATTCCTCTGCCAGAACCACAAAGTCAAAGAATTTCTGATGATATTTCAGCTTTATTCGTCCACAGAGAACAACTGGTTTTTGTAGGAAAGCCCAGATACAAGACGATAAAATACAAATATACAAGACATAAACACACAAGAAAAACCACATAGGGATGCAATAAAGAGAGTGATGGGAACTGAATGTGGTTTTCCCACACTGGAAAAAAATCTAAATCTTACCAAGTGTATTTTTCTCATTTCTAGTCAAAATATCTCATTACACTTAAAATAAGACATAATCGCCTAAAGAGTAACTTTCCAGTGAGATATAAGAACTTATTTTTAGACAATAGATCTCGAAAATCCTATTTCAAGAAATCTTACCATGATAATTTCACTTGTTTCAGTGGCAAATTTTTTTTGCTTAATTCAAGCAGAAAATCTGCCAATGGAACAAGTGAAACTTATCTTGGTAAGATTTCTTGAAGTAAGATTTTCAAGATCTACTGTCTAAAAACAAGTTCTCATATCTAACTGAAAAGTTACTCTTTAGGTGATTATGTCTTATTTTAAGTGTGATGAGATATTTTAACAAAAAATGAGAAAAATAACACTTGGTAAGATTTTGATTTTTTGCAGTTCAGGTTGGCAATCCCAATATTAAACATTAAATGATAAATATAAAGTATACTAAAGTAAAATAAAATATAACAAAGTGCTGAATTCTTTGACCTACTTTTCCCAAAATGTAATGACATCTATCCAAATTTGGTATGAATTCAACCAATAGTTTTGCTGCTAGAGTGTTAACAAACAAACGAACAAACAAACAAACAAACATACAAACTGAACCAAAAACAATACCCTTGCCTCCCCTTCAGGGGGCAGGGTAAAAACAACACAGGGTGCAATAAAAGGAGTAGAGGGGGACTGAATGTTGCAGGCTCAATGTGGATTCCCAGGTTGACAATCCCAATCATTAAAATTATATGCTAAATAAAGTGCTGAATTCTGGGAAACAAGGTATAACATCAATGAAGAACCAACATAATAGCAAGGTGGACACAATTTCAACAATATAAATGTAAACAGTTACCGAGAGTTAGGTAGTAAACTGCATTTTTTTTGGGTTTTATGTTACTATAAATCCACTTGTTCTTAGAAAATAATGAATAGGATCTGTTCCATTACACTGACTGTGGCATTAAAATAAACAGCCTAAATACACCAAGGGCTCATTGAGGAATAATTAAATGTCTACTTTCCAATGCACTGCGTGACGCATGAGCAACAACGGGGGTGAAATGAAAATACACGCAGAGCCAAAGCAGCTGAACACTCATTTTTCATGCTTGTCAGTGTAAATATATACACGCGCCATCAAATGTCGGAGCCTTTTCAGTATTTTCTCTTATTTAGATGAGTAACTTAGTGGCTTATGTAACTATTAAGAGAAGATGAAACTGAGATGAAAAGATCCAGCCTCCAGCGAGAGGTCTGCGGAGTTACCTGTTGGGCAGACGGATCCTTTTGATGGCGTAGTTGCAGTCGTCCACTTTGTTGCGGGCTTCAAACACAACGCCGAACCCCCCGCGGCCGAGGCACTGCACTGGCTCAAAGTCTGTCAGGTACCTGAGGCAAGACACTTTGCTCATCATCATGTCAAAAAAAAAAAAAAGCCGATTCTTATCTCAGCATGAAAAAAAAAAAAAAGTGTTACAATCTACAACCTTGATTCTGTGTAATTAACGCTTTCGGTGACTGGGTCATGTTTATGGAAGCGGGGAATGATTTTGCTTGTAATTAATTTCTTAAAACCATTATCTCAAGATCAAGAGTTAATTATTTTGTTTAACTCGAAGCATCAAAGCTTGTTTTCACACGATAACAAGAAATCAAAAAGAGGACAATTTCTATAGAGAAGGAGATAATTTATCAAAAGTGAAAAAACAACTGAGCTGAATGTTATCTGTGAAAAAAAAAGGCAGCCCTCACCCTCTGCCTTTACCTTGACAGAATTACAACCTGATGTGTTTATCAGCAATTAGTGCATATTGATCCAATATTTTCAGCTTTAATCAGTTGCTACAGCTGTCAAGGTGCATGCTGGTACAGCACTCCTGCTCTCTGATAAACTGAAGCAATGAGAGGAAACAATCTTTTGTTTTCTCCGGATGAGATAAATGAACTCATTATCAGAAGAAGAAAGCTTTATCTTGACATAACAAATTAACTCCGTATCTTGAGATAACAGCATTAAAAAAATATGCGTATGGCTGTTTCTGACATCTGTACATGTTAGGCTGAACTTCAAAACTGAAAAATGTTCCCTTTTTTTTCATCTTTCTTTGTATTATGATTATTAATACTACTATGCATGTATACATATATATGTATTTATATATAATTTTCTTTGTCTTATTTCCTATAAGTGTGGTTGGCGATAAGCACAAGTTTGTTAATAACATTATTATTATCATCATTTACTTACTTTTTTACTTTATTTATATTACTCCTTTTTTTGCATGTGTGCATTTCATGGACACATCAACAATCATTTGTACATGTAGATAAATGTGAGTGCTTGTAAGTAAATGTAAATATGTTTGCATATATATGATCTTTATAACTATTCATGTTATTGTTCCACAAAGTAGGATGACCATGAAAAGCATTGATTTTCACAATTTACTCCAATGTTATGTTTTGCACAGCAAAGTTCTGTTTTATTCTGTAAAACATACAAAGTCAGGGTCTTTGGGGGGGTTGAAAGTTTATGTCTTCTATGGAAACAAGTGGGCAAATGTGATTCAGGCCTTAGTTCCTGATCTGTATCTTCCTCCTAATGAGCCTGACTCATGTCGATCTCAGCTGCTGCAACAGTCACCAGTTTTATTTCAGGAAACTTCTCCTGCGTGGACTGCAGCAGGCATGGAGGGAGGGAGGGAGGGAGGGAGGGAGGGAGGGAGGGAGGGAGGGAGGGAGCGGTGTTTGTCATTTTTTGGGTTGATCAGAACAGAAAAAAACTGAAAGCTGATGACACCAGGGAGAGAAAATCTGCAGCTTAATCAGATCTGCGCTTCGGTTTTGGGTGGGTTCTGTCACATTATTGAGCTCTTGAATGTAAATATGCAAATTCCATCGATCAGACTTCAGGAGGTCAGCAGCAGCCCATAAATTACGGCTACTGATCATATTTGGGATGTCTGAAATAACAAAAAGCTTCTGACAACGTGCTGACAGTGATGTAAAGGGACACTGCGACCCTGTGGCAGATGCTGCCGGGCAGGGTGTGGATCATGGGGGGGGCAAGGTCATTTTCATTTGATAGCAAACACATGAGTTATCCAATCATGCACTACTACGACTTGTATCTCCTATCTCTGCCTTGTCCTATCGAGGCAGGCTGGAAGACCAGTGGTCACCATGGTAACAGTGCCGATTCTGTAGCTACACCTTGACAAACTGAGGCTCGCACGTGGCTTTCAGGTGTGAACACAACTACTCTCCGGCACTGTGGTGGTGTTACACGTTCTCCTGAGTCATGACAAAATCATTTAGGCTGAGCATGTTTTTTTGCCTGAGCATCAGTGTGTTAGCGGCGTACCTGGACACATATTCACTGGAACGGGTCTCCATAGCAACTGGCTCTTTGGATTCCACAACTTCAAGGTCAAACTTGGAGTCTGTCTGGCACTGTGTCTCCGACTCTTTCCGTTGCTTCAAGAGAGAAAAGGGGGACGAGAAACTTCGATCAACTCATTATCGAACGCTACGCTAGTGTAGATGATAACAACATTTAATACATTAACTCTTACAGTCTCCAAGGTTCTTCTGTTATTTTCCTGTTTCAATTTGGTTCAGTTTGTCTGAACTGGTTGATTGTACTGGAGCTGAACCTTGTGCATTTTTTGGAATAAGAATACTGAAAATAAGGAAAAAATGTGACGTTCTTGTTCTAAGGTATGTTTAACAAAATATAACAATAAAAAAGGGGAAAACTTATTTTAAGAGCAGTTGTTTTTGTTTTGTTTTTTAAACAGAGAATTTGTGTGTAACAAGTGTATGTAAAATTTCATGCTTTATCATTGTTGAATTTTCAGACATGGTATACAAATGTGCTTAGTTGTCTGTTGTAAAGTATCTTTCCAAGTAAAAAAAAATTAAATTTTATACACACACACACACACACACACATATAAATATATATATATATATATATATATATATATATATATATATATATATATATATATATATATATATATATATATATATATATATATATATATAAAAATTGGTTCAGTTTGCTTAATAATTTAGTTATTTCTAATGGTCAATGACTAATCTGACTTTGAATGGTCAGTGACTAATCTGACTTTGAAGGAAAACAAAACTGTCCCACATGAAACTTTTTACAGGTCACTTGACGTTCAGTTTGAGTTTTACTGATTAATTCCTATGAGATGATTTTAAATTCAACAGTTGTCGCGTTTTAATGAAGTCAAACAAGTTCATTTCTGAGAGTTTTGAGGACCGAGTATGGGGTGATATTGGTTGAGTAATTGATTTTGGGCTTCCCTGTTAGTTGACCTTTATTCTGGGTCTGAGCATCTCGTTTTAGAATACATGAATTCATAAGAACCCCTTCTACATGCTTTTGTGGAGACACTGTCACGTCTGTCTAAGTCAGTGTGATGCTTATTCCACGGTCTTCGTTCGTACCCGCACATAGGCCACAGGAGCTGGAGGGTGGAAGAACTTGCGGACGATGTAGGTGGTGGCGGCGATGCAGAAGATGATGGTGCCGATGATCTCCTTCCACCAGGGCAGGAGGAGCACGGGGTCCTTGTTCCTGCGGTTCTCGACTGCCGCCCCATTACCGTTTATCAGGCTGATGGCGCTGTCCCGTTTCTCCCGGTAACGCTTGCTGTATGGGAAGTAGTAGCCGTTGTCTAGAGAGGAGCAGAATCAGTCAGTGGGGTTTTATTTGTGTTGTCCTTTTCATTAGTCGACTGTATGGCGTCCGGGTTCCTACCGTATGGATACTGAAGGATGGACAGGGCGCCGTTGCTGTACTCATCATGGGAATACTTGTCATTATTCAGACACTTGTCGAACTCATCAGAGCCGACGAGGGCAGGCGTCCGTGATGGGGAATCTGCGTCAAGGACAAGATCAATCAGGACTTTGATTTCAGTCGAAAGACGGATCGATAAAGCCCGAGTAACAAAAATAAGTTATGCTTTAGGAGGAGCAAAGATAGAACTCTAACCAACAGGGATGTTAACAACAACCAGGGTCCCCACTCAGAGAACTGTAGACTTACGGATTAGTGGCTTCCACTTCACAGTGGGGAGTAGGATTATGTCCTTCTCCAAGCCAATCGCTTTGGAGGGGAACTTTTCTGTGATCCTCACTGAGGACTGGAGGTAGAGCTGTCCCTGGAACATCCCTGACAAAGAAACAGCAGCTGATTTTTACTGTGTACTTACAGGATTACAACAATGTAGTTATTATTAAAAACTCGATGTGATAAAATACTTTTAGTAACTGAATAAAAAAATTTCAACTAATTGAAACTGTGCTGTATTTCTAAAAATTTACTAAAATATCTAAATAAATACAAATTCTACATTCAATCCCCCCCCCCAGGGTAATTAGATTTCATGGTTTAGATTGTAAGCTTTTTAAATATCACCTTTGACACAAACAGCATATCATACAAACTAAAAAACTACTACTACTACTACTAAAAATAGCATTAAAACTACTAAAAACTAAACTGAGGCTTTATAAAGGTACAACTAAACTAAACAAGGAAACCAACTTCAACCTCAAATTAAAAACATTCACAAAAAATCAAATAATTAAACTGCTATAACCATGATTTCTGCATCAGGTAAAACTGTAGAAGTGGTTACAGTGTATGATCCGTGTATGTATGAATTTACCGAGGTAAACGCTGGAATCTGAAGACCTTCTGTTTTTGTCTCCATCTTCGTCCTCCTCATCGGTTTCTGCCTGGCTCCTGTAGGTGTTGTCGTCAAACAGGCTGATTGGTGTGACTTTGCCCCCACCCACCAGCCAGGCTGAGGCAATGGGCGTATAGAACTACAGGAGACAGGCGATACAAATGGGTTAACATACTGCAGTGCACTGATCTCCACAGACCCTATCAGGTGTTATTGAGCATTTTAAAGCAGTTCGCATAAGTTACTGCAAACTCTGGAAAAGACAAATCACACTCAATCACCCTGAACCCCATCCCCCTTCCGGAAAAAAAAAAAAAAAAAAACCTCTGGAGAAGACTCAAGAGGGAGACAGATGGTCACAGGACATCAAATAAAACTGAGCGGCTCTTATTTTTGTTTCAGGAGCGGCACAAAGCATCCAATATTGATGTGAAAGACTGGTGGAGAGCGCACCAAGACAAATCAAGGTTATTCCATCTTTTTTTTTTTTTAACTCTTCCAAAGTTTAAATTTTAGTATTAGTTTAGTTTATTGAGGTGGTCTTTGTATGAAATACATTTAGACACAGAAGCATAAGTAAATGCTGAGGGAAAAAATAGTTCTAACTATTTGCCTTAGGGTTTAAGTTGATTCATTTATTTGAGGTCTGACGTAGTTTTTTTTTCGCTTTTTGACCAGTATAGGCTCTACAGTCCTGTGGTCTTGATGCAGGTAATCAATCTCCCAATAGAAGTGGGCGGTACTTTAACTGGAGGAGAACTCAACTAATCAAATCAAAGTCCATATATGACTTCCTATCCGTGCTCAATAGGAACTATATTGATATCTCTAACCATTTCCATGTTATAAACCATCAAATTATGGCCCATTATAAGTAAAGGCAAATTTTGAATGTGTCAAGAATTCAAAAATCTAAATTTCTCAAACCTGTGAACAAACTTTGAAGACACTGTCCCAAGGAAGCTACAAAAAAAAAATTGAAAACCACAGTGGACGCAGCGTCTTCACAACAGCTCAAGGCCTATCAGACGGTGAGCTAAAAGCCACTGGTCTCTTAATTACAATCTATATTCTTATTAATCTGGTCATAATATCTCACCCGATGCTCCCAGACCAGCTGTCCGTCAGGCTCAGTGCTGAATGCCATCACCTTCCAATCAGGAACAGACACTTTAATGACCAGGTCCAGATTCTGGTTCTGACTTCGCTGATTCTCCGTCTGATCCCTCTCTTTTGGTTCCTCAGTGATGACCTTTGGACTCTCCTTCCAACCATCGCTGTTCGCCACTTCTCCTTCCAGGAAGTTGATTCCGGATTGCGCCTCAGGAACGAGCTTCAGCTCAAAGTTTCCAACGCTGAAGTTCCACCTGATGTCGAACGTAATGACAGAGAAGATACAGATACTGATGTTAACTGATATTGGCTGAGGAGGCGCTGACTTTATTAACCGTGACTGGAAAGTCAATAAAGTCTCTGATTGGAGCGATCCACATCCAGCTCCGGCTGACTGACAGTGACAGACTGATGGAGTCAAACTCACTTCTCCATCCCTGATCGAGGTCTGATGGCTCGCACAGTCTTCTGAGTCCTCTGCACCAGGAGCATGTCTTCGGCCTCCATGTCCTCCTCCCCCCACCGAGTGCACCCCCCCGCCGAGCAGATGTACCGAATCTGAGGCAACAACGAGGAAATTTAGAATGCTTTTAAGATACACTATATGGACAAAAGTATGTGGACACATTGAATTCTGGTGTTTCTTTTCAAACAGGGGTCTGGGATACAAAACAATAATGACAGATGTCATAATATAGTTTTATATTGAGATAAATATCATTGTACTGGTTGTTTTGTTTAAATTGTTATCTTTACTTCCAAAATGCCCTGACTTAATTTCACTCATCACTGGTTTTGTTCCTTTTTTGTTATTTTTTTTTATCCTTGACTATGATTTTAAATGTTCTATCTCTAAATTTTTATGTATTTTTCCAGCTCTGACTGTCAAGAGAAGTTTTCTACCACAGCTAACCATCTACTTTCTTAGGAAGAAAAATCTCCTATTAAAGTTTAAGGAAATATTGATGTTTATATCTCAAATCAGCCTGAACAGGACATTTTATGAACTGTAGCCATGATTTGTGTCCCAGTATTTTTGTCCATATCGTTTATATATGGACAAAATATGCATTTTGGAAGCAATGATAACAACTTAAACAAAACTAACCAATGCAATGCAGTGATATTTATCCCAATAAAAATCTATATATTAACGTTTGTCATTGTTTTGTATCCCAGACCCCTGTTAGAAAAGAAACACCTGAATTCAACGTGTTTCAATACTTTCCTAAACATATAGCATCATTTCAAGACATTGGCAAAAGCAATTCCAACATTTAAGCAGCTTTTCTGATATTTTCTTTGCATCCAGACCAATGTTCTTGTGTTTAGTCTGACTGTACCAGTTCTTTGAGACTAGATATCAGTACTTGAAATGTGCCTGTTCTGCTGGCAGGTCATTTGATTATTCATTTACAGCATTGTACTGCTTTTTGTTTGCGGAGTAGGGCCCTTCTCCGATTAAATGCATCAGTTTTTTTAGCTTTATTAACATGTTTTAACTTGGATGACTCCACTGACCTTGCCGCTGTAGGCCCCCAGGCCGTAGGTAGTGAGGGATTTGCCCCCGACCAGGACTGTGTCGTCTCCGATGCGGTACGAGGACTCCAACAGGGACTCCACGTTGAAAGGCACTGCCTCCATACTCTCCCTGTCCCGGTTCCACTGGAACAAGGCACCGTCCAGGGAAGGGATAAGCATCTTATTGCCAAAAACCTGCAGGCAAAAATGGTGAACATTAGAATTGAGTTCTCATGGAACAATATTTTATTTAAATGTTTATTTTCATCCTATTTCAGTTCCAGTAGGTCTTACTGTAGCTGACTCACCGGCTTTAAATGCTTCTAATTTTTATCACCACTGTTTCCTTTTGCCTTTGATCTTCTGTTTATTCATTTTTTTACTCTGCTATGATGTAAAAGAAGCCTGCAGGAATACATAGATCACTGAGCTGAAATGTTTGATTAAGAGCAGAAAAATAAGTTGTCTGAACATCTTTCAATCACTGAGGGGTTAAAAAATCCTCATATTTTAAGGTTTTTTATTTTTGGTTAATTTTTTACTCTGCTACGACATAAAAGAGGCCTCTACCTCAGTGTATTTTGAGTTAAAGTAAACATCGGGCATGAACAAGGTTTTAATTTCAGGAAAAAGAAAAAAAAAAAAAAAAAAAATTGATGTGGGGTACCGGAATCCGAATTGGAGTATCGACTGTGCGCAACTTTCACTGTGACTAATTCCTGAGCAACACAGATAATAAAAGAACTGATTGACTTTCATTACTTCTGTCTGATGCAATTCCTTTTAATGGTCTGTAAACGTCCTGGAATATCTTTCTTTCCAGTTTGGTAAGTCCATTGCTGCTCAGACAGACAATCGTTGAAACACAAAAACACTTGCCCACATCGGCTGACACATATCCGCCCACACAGCAGCAGCTTCAGCCCCCGCACACTTGGACTCAATCCACAGGCTCGGGACCATTACACAACTAAGAGCCTAAGTAATTAACCTGGATCTTTACAAAAGTGTGCGACCGTGGATAATGTGTGCGTTAGCTATTAGGCGTTCGCTGCGGGGGGTGGGGTGGGGGGGCTGCTGACGAGGATGACATCATTGCAAAAAAGTTGAGTGTAATCCCGATTTAACCTGCAACAGCTTTACCTTGTCAGGAGCTGTTAAGGCAATTGTTTTGGTCGGGCACGTCAGTCATTATGACACGACGACCGTCAAACGATTTATGGACGTCCGTGTCGTGACTCAGTCCTCTCAAAAACCTGTTCAGTGACAAGACAGCAGCATCGGACAATGTTTTTTAAGCTGAAATATATCCTAATAAATGTGATCTGTACAAAATTAAATGGCAGCTTTGTCTTTGTTTTTCTTTTTTTACTGTATTAAATGACTTTGGGACATGGTACTGATACACAATAGCTCTGTAAATCATGTTTAAAGGTAATGCACCGTGACATCCTCCCGTTTATAGCCTCTCTAAATGAGAAAACCAGTTATGAACAAACAGCAATAATCAATGCAAAAGAAGAATTACCATTCAAGTGTTAATGGCTCACTGTACAAAAATAATTCTACAAAATGGGACATTTAATAAGCAACCGTTTTGTAAATCATATGCATTCCTTCACTGTACCTAGTTTTAGGCTTCTATGAATCAAGGGTTTCCTCACACTACCTGAAATATTCTAGTAAAGAAAAGCAAAAACTAGTCACTTCATTCAAATAAAACAAACTCCTCATGCTGTTGTAAAACTAACAAAAGCCATCATCATAATTGCATGATGGAATAAAGAACAAAAAAAAAAAGACTGAATGGAGAATAATAAAATCCTCACCACGCAAGTCATATTTCAGTTTCAGAACAAAAGAGGCAATAATAACTCTGGGTGACAGACACTTCAGGTCATAATACGACTGAACCTGTGGTCCTTGTAACTCTAGAACACGAGAACTTGACCGGCGCAGGTCAATCACCTCGTTTGCAAATCCTGAGAGATTCTAAAGTAATTAAGAGCAGTAGCTGTAGTGGATAAAAATGTGTGTCAGGATGATTTACTGGAGAGCCGAGGCGAGAGCAGAGGTGATGTCATCTCTGCAGAAACACAGGGTTGGAGACGAGATGAGGATAAATTTAGCAAGTGAAAGGAGGAGGGGTTAACAATCTGACCATCACATCACACCATGCTGGCATGGCCGAGGGGGTGGAAAGAGGTTTAGAGCGGAGGGGGAACTTCTCAAAGCTGTGGATGAGTCATCGGGCTCCAGACGATTTAATCCGAGCTTCTGATCCATCAGTTACCGTGGATCTGCTGTCCCAGCCACCCTTTCTCTCACTAAAGGTCTGCTGGTCTTTACTACAGATTAATCATGTGAAAGATTATCAGATCAACTGTGATGTGATGCATAAACTCCCCAAATCGACAGCTGTGAGATTTCAAGAGGAGAGACATAGTTTTGCAGGAAATTCGCAAAAGTTATAACTCCCTGAGGAACTAAAGTGTGAGAATGCAATGTGTGCAATTTCTTAGTATAAATACTCAATAAAGTACTTGGAATTTTACTTAAACTTGTACATCTTCATAGATCGGGGGCGCCAAACTCATTTTAGTTTAGGACCACATTCAGCTCAATATGGTCTCACATGAGCCAGACCAGTAAAATCATAAGAGTGAAAAAAATAAAATTACACTATGGAAATGTTTACATCTACAAAATATCCTCTAAAAATGTGAACAACCATTAACAATGTGAAATTTCTTAAGAAAAATAAGTGCAGTTTTAATAATATTATGCCACTGCTTATCATTTACACGTGTTCATTACAACTTACAGATCACAGTAGATCAACAAATACATAAAATATTTAGTAATTCATTCAAATATTTAGTATTCAATTCTTTCATTGATCTTCTGAACCTGCTTTATCCTCACTAGGGTCGCGGTGAGTGTTGGAGCCTATCCCAGCTACCAATGGGCGAAGGCGGGATACACCTTGGATGAGTGGCCAGTTCATCACAGGACGGACATATAGAGACGAACAACCAATCACTCTCACATTCATGCCTATGGGAAATTTAGATAAACCGATTAACCTAACAGTGCATTGGATGGTGGGAAGAAGCCGGAGTAGTAACAGAACAGACATAATATTGTTAAAACTGCACTTACTTCTCTGAAGATGTCTCAGGTTGTTCATATTTGTTCAGGTTACTCACATTTTTTGTGAAATGATAGTTTGTAAATGCAAACATTTTTATGTAATTTTACTTTTTTACACTGACAAAAGAGAAAAATTTGGAGTTGTCATTATTTATAGGTTATTATGATAGTATTTTACTGGTGTGACCCACTTGAGACCTGAATAGGGCTTTAAGTGGCCTCTGAACTAAAATGATTGATTGTTAATATCTTCAGTGTAATTTTTGCATTTCATAAATTTGTCCCATGGGCCAGACTGGACCCTTTGGTGGGCTGAATTTGGTATGTTTGAATAGAATAGAATAGAATAGAATAGAATAGAATAGAATAGAATAGAATAGAATAGAATAGAATAGACTTTGTCATTATACCAGTTGTGCATAGAAATTGCAGACCCCTCTCTTATAGAGCTCTGTTTCATTTTGGCCACTAGGTCCTTCTTGTTTGTCTTTTATTATACTGTGCTTGATACATAGAGAGAATGTCAGTATGTTATATCATCCAAGAACATTTATTTATCTACCTTATTTAACCAGGAAGTCCCATTGAGATAATAAATCTCTTTTGTAAATAAGACCTGGCCAAGGTAGCAGCCGTACAAAACAAACACATACAAGATACACAAATGAACAATAGCACAGAATAACAGCTATTTGAGCACAATGGCCTCTCAAGAAAAATCTATGAAATTCCTCCCTCATTGCATTCTTAATGATACGCTTTAACATATTTGCTTTTGTTTTGTTCTCCCTTATGTGCATTATTACTGTATTGTCACAGCAAAGCATGTTGTCGGTCGTAAATATAAACAAAAAAGGAAGAAAAGCTCCGTAAGGTCTGGACTCCATCTGTTACACACTTTCTTATGTAACTCCATGCTAATGTGTTGAAGCACAAAAAAAAAAAAAAAAAACTGTATTAGCAGCTTCGACGACTGACCAATCACAGATATTCAGCGCCAGAAACAACACCCCTTAAGCTCCTGAACTTTCCAAGAGCACCCATGCTGAGGAGGGACTTTTTTAAGGGTAAATAAAGTCTTGTGAACTACATTTAGACTTTGGTCTGTGGAGGAAAAGGGTTCCTCAGAAGGTTTCTACTTCCTGGGGAAAGTTCCTGCAGTGGAAACACAGGCTAAAGTTCAAGTGGTGTCCTGCTGGCCAAACTATAACTCACTTTCCATAGTTTTTTTTTTAGTTTTTTTAAGACTACTACCTCCTCAATGGCATCACATGAGTACCTCATAAATGTAGTAGGAGTATATGGTGAATTATTAACCATTTCTCTGCCTTAAAAATCATTAGTTTTCAGTCCAGAGTAGTTCTGGTGAGGCCGCAGAGGCTTTTGTGGCCAGCTGGATGATTCTCTTTGACATGTACCAACTCGTCTTGAATGATAAAACAGCCTGTCAATATAAAAATCAACAAGGAGTGTACCAGCTTTAAGCGATAAGACGAGCAGGATGAGACTACTGAAGGTATTCACACCTAAAGAACTTTAACTTTAAAGGCCAGTGGAGTTCCCTCATGTATCAGCATTTTAAATAATGTATAAATATCTTATTCTTTCAGCTTTAATAACTGATTAAAAGAAAGAGAAAACTAAAATGAACAAAAACATTTTGGGAAAAAAAAAAAAGGAATTGTTTGTGTTTATTCCAAAAATACATTCTCTGATTTTAATTTAGAATCTCCAAAGACATATAATATAAATAAAATACACTGAATAGTTATCTTTATATACTTCAGGAGCAGACTATACTGACTGCAATACATTATCTAAGAAACATGGTTTTACTTTCCCAGTAGACTCCATGATATGTCTGGTAAAATATTAACATGTTGGCCTGAAATGGTAAAATGCACATATGATATCAAATAAGAAATTATTTATTTGTCAAGATTTGGTGCACAGATCATATCCCTCTTGTTGTGTCTGAAATCTCACCTTTGTTTTGACTTACTGTCAGGGTATTTTCAGGTTTGACGAAGCTGAATTTCTGACTTTAAAACATTTTTACAGTGTCTCTGGTCAACTTTCAGTCCTTAATTTCACCTAATTAACAATCCAACAGCCTCATACTTATTGTCTTGAACCAGTCTTAACCACCTTTTACTACAGCTAACGTTACATTTCCATTTCTCTATGACAAATGTCTGTTCATATCTGAACCCCTCCACCCATGAATGATTGTTGGAGGCTACACTCATTCCCATTTCCGTTAGGATAAAATAATGAACATTGTAATAATAATAATTAGGGCTGTGCAATTAATCGAAATTCAATTACGATTTCGATTAGTACACGTAACGATTACAAAAATTATGTAATCGAGAAAAAACGATTATTAATTTTGAGTTGTTTAATTCACGCGCACGCAAGCTACCATGAGCTGCTCAGCCCCGCCCCCCTCTAAGCTATAGCTGCCTGCTAGCCGGCAGGTCCACCCCAAGAGGAAAGTTGTACCTAGCGGCCTGGAAAAATAGCAGGAGAATCACAGCAGAAGTGCTTGGTAAACAAAAAAGGCAAGTCAAATTCAATTGTATGGAATCACTTTGGGTTTGATGAAGAGCAAAAACCCATTACATGCAAAAAGTGTTTTGTAGTTGTGTCCGCACCGACCGGTAACACAGCAAACCTTTTTAACCATCTAAAGTTTAACCACCGCCACCTTTATCATAATCTTATGAAAAACTAAAACAGATAAAAAAACTCCGTCTACAACTTCGTCCGCAATGCAATCTTCAGTCTCCGAATCTCTTTACGCTGCAACTCCCGTATTAACCTAACTGAAACCTCACGGCACGCCACTGAATTTACTATGTTTCATACTACACTGAACATACTTGAATTTATAATTTGCACTTTACGTGAGTTTTTTTTTTTTTTTATTGCTCCAGTTCTATGGCAAGTCTAGAGCAGTTTAATTCCAGTGCACTATTTGTTTACTAAAGGAAACATACTTGAATTTACAGTATACTTATTTGCATTCAAAGATTTTTTTGTTTCGTACAAAAGTGAACATACTTTGTTTTAATGGTTAAAAGCTTTATTTATATTTAAAGAGTATAACTTACATTGTTTTGCAAGAAAAAAATAAACAACTTTAAGGTTAACAAATAATCGTTTTTAATAATCGTGATTTCAATTATTGCTAAAATAATCGTGATTTTTTTTTTTTCTATAATCAAGCAGCCCTAATAATAATAATAATAATAATAATAATAATAATAATAATACTACAACAACAGTTTTATATAGTGCTTTTCTCTGTACTCAAAGATGCTTGAACAGAACATTAATTACAAATTTGACTAATCGTTTACACAGATTTCCAAAGCAAATATGGCAATATTGTGTCTTTTATTGTGTCTGTTGAATGTTTAAGACCTTCGAGTGTCAGATTTAAGGATTAATTATCAATTTTAAGGATAATTAGGGTCTTAATTTAGGAAAATCCCATTTAAGACTTTTTAAGGATCTGTGAACATCCCATAATATACACATGTAACATGAGCGGAGATCTGTAATACAGATGATATCAGAATTTATGACATAGGCTATTTGTGGAATACACTGCTCCTTTTTGAGCAGTACATATTGAATTTATTTTGTTATTACTTGCGTTTGTCTTGATCACCCTCATTATTAATGTATTTGCTCAGATCTTAGTTCCTTGCACACAAAAAACATTTAATTTTTTTCTTCTGTTCAAAACAAATGAATGAATGACTGAACTGTGTTATTTTCATAAGGGACGCCAAAATCAAAGCAAATAGCAGAACACTTACAAAATCTTCAATGACCAATGTGGACGTGACGCACATAAGACCCTAAATGACATTGTATAAGGCTGTAAAAATATATTTATTTTAAATGGAAACCTATTGCACTGATTAAAAAGGTTATTTCAGAGCAAAGGTTTGGAGGGTACAGACATTATGTGGATGTGGAGGGCGTTTGTTCATTGTACAGAAACCTCACATCTGAGCAAATTATCGTTTGATGAACCCGGGGATGAATATATGATCAAGGACAACCCCCACACTGCATTCTGTATTTCTTTGTCTCGTCTGTTAGTTTCAGATGATCTTTGTTTTCTTGCAAATGCGTTGGTTAATTAACTGTCGAAAGCATACTGGAAATTACTGAAAACAGAACACAAAAACAGGCTTTGATTTCTGGATTTTAGCGGAATAATAAAAGGAATGATTAAAGATTAAAGTTGCATAAATGCGTTCTTTATCCCTGCGTGTGTTTTAATCAAGGAATTCCGATTTCGCCAATTAGTGTTTCAAGGGCTCCATTCATGTCTTGGAAAAAAAAAAGAAAAGAAAAATCACTATTACTCTGAGACTCATTCAGCTTTTTTGGGATATAACTGCAGGAAGTTTTCAGCTGCTCCACTGGCCTCAAAACGCCGGGTACAGTAGCGTCTGTGTCATTATGTTTATTATTGTCTGAGTGGGTTTTAGTGCAGTTTTGTCATGATCTGGAGGGCTTGATGGCTGTTTGATATCATTAATCATGTCTCTGTGTTTCACCCTTGGGAAGTGTGGTGGTTTGGGTGGGTTCAGCGGGACTCAGGTGGAGGCTTGGAGGGGGAGGGGGGGATGTTGCTGCAGATGCTCGAGCGATTCTGTCAAAATAGTCAGCCTTCACCCACAGCTAATGCGACTCTGTTGGCCCACAAGGATACTGCTCCACTTAACGGCAGCGGACGACATGACAACACCGAGAGGGAGAACAAGTATGTGTAGATTTTTGTATAGAGCTGGGTTACACACATACACACAAACACACACATACATTCAATAGTGATACCTTGGCTGTGATACCAGTTTCCACCAATTTTTAACAAACAGAAACCCACAAGTATTTAGTCTTATTTTACTGCTCATTTGCATGTTTCTACACTCACGACATAAAATGTATAAACCTATTTAAAGTTGAAATCCCCAGTGATGTTAAGCTCCTGTATTTCGTTGCGATAAGAGGTGAATACATTTTCTAAAAAAAAGACTTGTGTAAAATCTTGTTTGTTGCCACTAAAAAAAGAGATAACCAAGAATTGGTACAAACCTGAGCCTCCTAGCCTAAAGCAATAGTTAGATGTAGCCCCAATGGATAAGATTACTTTCTGTCTGAGATCTAGAGGAGAAGATTTATCTTTAAAAAAAAAAAAAAGGACTACCTTCAGAGGAAGGGGATGCTGCCGGTTTGGGATTTTCTTTGGATGATCATAGACTTCTGCTTTAATTTACCATGACTGGTGTGACGCTTCAAATGAAAAGTTAAAATCAAAAAAGCACCTCTGCAACTCTAAATATTGAAATTTGGTATCAAATGTCAAAATATTTTTCAATGCTCCATAGTTTTTAAGCACTTTGTTCGCTGCCATAAAAATTATTAAAGTTTGGTTTCCAGGCTTGTGTGTGTGACGGGAAGGGTTAAAAAAGAATATAAAGATAAAAAAAACAAAAAACTAAAGAAAACAATCAAAATAACAAAATCAGATCATCCAGGAGAAAGATTGATCTTGTGACAAAAATATTGGTTATATGGCCTTTTTCATTTCCATCGCCACGCTGGGAGAATTATTGCTTGTCACATTAGTCACTGTGGGGAGATCGATCGTTATTCATAGTGCAGCGATCAATCAAATTCCCTCATTGTTCATTCATTCGCGCTGCATGCCAGCACAGGTACGCAGCTGTGCGTGTCAGAGTGAGTATGTGTGTATTATTGTCTATTAGGCGAATGACATCATCTCTGGTCTGAGGCATTACCTCACCTCCCTAATCACCCCCCTCCAACAGCATCCCTTTGACCCCGCCCCCTCAGTGTGAGTCACTTCACATCACTACTGACTCCTTCCATGCAACCCCCCACCGCACCCCATGCCACACTAAGCACCCCTGAGCGCCTCGTGGCTTTTTGAAGAGATGGCTTCTTTTTCTGCAGACAATGCTGTTTGTGGCTGTGCTGTCCCTCATTTCACTGGAAAAAGAAATAATACACTCCACACACTCCACAGGCTGCAGCAGGTGACTGGCTGCTTCCTCCCCGGTGTGCTGAGGCCAGCCAATGACACGGCAGCAGACCCCCCTTAGCCTCTAATCACTGAGCAGACTGGTGTCTGAGGGACCCGACGAGCACCAATGAAACTGTTGCCGAGTGCTCCGGAGGCGGCGGGTGAGGAGGACGGTGGGCGAGACGTCGTCAGCCCACCCCCCCACTTAAACAAAAGTGACAAATGCACACAGCAGACAGGCATCCTGGGTAACTGAGGGCAGAGAGGGCAATCCTGGATACACACTTACATAAAGTGTATGAGCATGAAAAATACACACACAGCAGGGGATCATAACAAGTGACGTCACTCAGAGAGTCACTGGGTTCAGAGCTGACAGGCATCTCTCCTCGTTCCGCTCCGTCAGCCAAATAAAAGCCAACAGGTGAACACACACAGTCAGCTTCCACTGACACCGGAGACGACAGCACAGCCATACAAGTGTCTGTCGAGGAATTTTTTGACGCTTCTCATGAAGTCTTCGACACCGAGTGAGTGCAGATGTCAGCAGGAGGAAGACAACGACTATGTTTACACGCACAAAATATCCCACCATTATTCTGAGTATGACAATATTCTGAATGTGACGCAGGTCAGGTAACAGCCGTATTTCCTGACTGCAACATATGGGATGCCTGATGTGATTCCAGTTTATGAGCGCTCTTGGACATATGTGCAGTTCATTCAAATGATGCGTCTCAGACAGTTGGGGTTTTATTAGGGTTTATGGTCTGGTATGTGTATTGTAGGTGAACCAACTAGACAAGAGTTTGCAAATTGGGGTGTAGATACAGACACAGCCAAAAGAAAAACCTCACATTTTGGTTTGGAAAGAGAAACACACCTACTTTTTAGACATTTTCACAGACTTGGATTTGCCATTGAGGATGTGCAATTTGGTGAAAAAGTCACGTTTCATTTACTGGGGAAAGTATTTGCTTGGTTATTATGGGAAATGCACAGATAATTGATCATTTTGAGACTCATCTGACTTTTTCCCAACTCTTTTCCTAAAAATACAGATCAAGAGTTTAAATTTTTTTTTAAAAATGACATATTATTTACTTGGTGATATCCAAAATATCACCAAGTATCACCAGTGGACCTTTTCAGTCATTCGACATTTCACATTGTGATTTGATTAATTTGGTGGTCCTTTTAGGAATATTGTCTTTTTCACAGTAAAAAACAATGGTACATGTCATCATAGTCAACATTCCTCCACAAAATCCTGACAATTACATTCGGTTTTACTTGCAAACGGGATCAAAAGGTCTGGTTTGATGCTGTAATCTGAAATAAAATGCTCATTTTTGTCGTCAATTAACTAATACAATTTTAATTAGTTAAAGAGCAAACACAAGAAAAGTACAGTGTTTTTATTTTATAGTAAAACTGAGACTAAAATGCTGCTAAAATCAGCTTTAAATTTGATTAATTGAGCAACTGAAGGACAAAAATGACTGAAAAAGATGGAATGGGGTTAAAATTGGGTACCCCCGTATTTTCAAGGTTAAATTTACATTCCAATGCAGACAGCGGAGACGTTGCACTGTGTTCAGACAGTCTCCATGGTGTATAAACTATAAGCGCTTGGAGGAACCTTTAGGGGGTCTCCATATTATAACCTCAGAAGACCACCAGGAAAAAAAAAAAACCTAGGTTCATGAATTCTGATTTTGTGAATATCTAACACAGCACTTCTTCTAACTTGGGTCTTGAGGTCTTATGTTTAATTAAAGTGTTTTTTTTTTTTTTTGGTTTTTTTTTTAGTCAAAACAGCCATTTGAGCATCTAATTCCAGTGATTGGCTCTAATTGAAGGTTTGTTAAGAGTGACTGTGGCTACAGTAGCTTTTAGCTGGAACAAAAACATGAAAGCTAATTGGTAATACTTGAAAAGCACTTAAGGTGCTGATATGAGAGATTCTTAAACACTTATCTGTAGTGAGCATCCTTAAAAAGGTGCTTTGTTTCAGAAATGTACATGAGAATCTTTTATCGTATGGCTTTAATGAACTACCAAAGCAGTCTGTTGCTGTCTTTCATGTGCAAGTCAGCGTGAGTGTTAGCATTTTACTGCCACTTGCCCTTCAATAGCCAAATCAACTACTCTTTTCAGGCTGATTACTACCAGCCTAGTGATGTTTCTGCTGAAAACTGTAAACACAGCACACCCAGAGCAAACCCTGGCTGTCAGAAATGGTGTAAATCCTCATGAACTGGATCTGGTCTCTATTGTAAACTCTGACTAATAAAGCACAAGTGCATTCCATGAGGGAGTCGGAGAGTTCTTTATACTCAAATGCGTCCCACCAGCTCCATTGGACTAACATTAAACTGATCTGAGCAGCCACCCAGACCCTTGTTAGTATCAGAGGCTTTTTCCCTGAGGCCAAACTCTCACTCAGAGCGAGTCCACATCAAAGTAGACCATGAGCACATCTCTGGTACGTATCCTGGAGAGCGCCGTGCTGGTCTCGCTGAGGGCTACACTTCACTTTCAGCATGTCGGTGTGGGCGGTTTAAGCTTCTGCATGCATGTACAGACGAGGGTCTTGCTGTGCCCGTATGTGTAAACCACCACAGTCAACAAAGACACTAATCCTCCAGGCAAAAGCGCTACTCTTAGATTTCTGTGGGGGTGTAGAATATGTCTGGTGTGCGTTGTGTTTGTATACATGAGATGAATGTTAGAAACGGCAAACCTTGGTTGACTGTTCAAAGTGCAACGAGTTCATTTACTGGTCCAACTGTCTACAAAGGGGAAGCCAGGAGGAATAGGCTTTGTTTTGAGGCAAAACCTCAGACAAAAACCACATCCTGTGACTCCCACTGACAAATCGAAGCAGTGGAAATGGACTTGGATCTACTGTTTGATATTTACCAGTTGAACCATGTCTGTTCAACTTGTTACAGCAGCTGTAATTGACTCCTCTTTGAGTATTTCCATGTTTACCACAGGCTGATTTGCAATTTTTCATTTGAGTAAAACTGAAATACTTATTTTTTTATGCATGATACTGCATAATTAATTGGTTGGTAGTGGTTGTTCAACACAGAAGGAAAGTAAATGTAAATTTTTGCCATTAAATTAAGGGGTTGGTAACAGTTCTGACATAGAGACTCTTGTGCCATTGAAGATGTTTTTTACATCCTTAATATGCAAACTGGTCTCAAAAGAACTGCTTTTAGTAACTTAACCCCTTAAAGGCCTAGAACTATTTTTGCTTCCCAATGAAAAGTGCTTTATCACCATTTCATCCCCTGCCTTTTTCAGCGACAATCAGGTATTTTCCTATATTTAATTCATTGATAATGTAGATGTTCATAAAAGTTCAGGGTATTATATCAAAATACAAAAACTTAAGAAAAACTGACTTTTTCAGCAAAATATATCATAATTGAATGTAAAAACAAGTGTCTGCAACCACTGCTGTTTGTCAAACTTCATGGGTTTTATTGGTGAATCAATGTTGTAGAAAATAATGGTGTTTCCAGTTTCACTGCAGAGTCTCTGAACATCCTAATGGGTCATATCTGATGACCATGAAAAGATGACAAAGGCTATGTTCAGACAGCAGGTCTTAATGCACAATTCATATTTTCTGGTTAAATACGATTTTTTTGGGTGCTTGTACATATTACACATTAAATGCAACTTCTATCAGTTTTGAGCATGAACTAAATGCGACCCTGAAGTGACCCACGTGTGCAAAAGAGGTCCTGATGTAATATGTGACCACGTAGACATGCACTGTGTTTACGGAAGTAAATATGTTTTTCCCGTCGCTCCTTCTCCATGGATGCAGAATTGTGACATTTGTCGCATTTCAATGACGTAAAGGTTGGATAAATGTGACCTAGCCATTCAGACTGATGTCGCATTGCAAAATAACGGATACGTATCTGATTTAGGACCACATATGAAAGTGGCCTGGGTCGGATTGGAAAAAAAAAAATGGATTTGTACTGTTCAAACTGTCTTTAACAGATTGGATACAGGTCACATATGGGCAAAAAAACAGGAAAAAAAAAAATCAGATTTGGGCCACATTTGCCTGCAGTCTGAACGTAGCCAAACTGTATTTTACCCTAATTATGTCAATGTATTGATAAAATTAGTGGTTGAAAAGTTATTTAACTTTTAAGATCAGTAGATGGTTTCAGTCACTAGTGGCTGCTCAGGCATTGCGGGTTAATATGTAATCTGTTCTTAATGTAATTGTTTGGGGTTTATTCAAACAGATATTGATGTATTTGTTTAACTTGTCTTAATACATTTTGAATGCAAGGATTTTTGTCATTTTATGTAAAGCTATGTTTTTTATTGCGGTGGTTCTACATTGATGATATTCTTGATATTCAAATTGCAGTTTTTTCCTGAAGTACCCTCGCCTAACACCAAAGTAAAACAAAACATGACCTAAAAACACCAATGTCTGGCCCAATCCATGGGGGTAATTGTTGGACAAGGTGAAAGTGTTGTCCTACCTCCGGTTTGCTGAGACTGGAGGACACAAGACACCCTGAGCCAACATCTAGGTCCCACTGCTTCCTGCCCTGGTTGTGAGGATCTAGAGCTGAGATCCGCCCATCAAGAGTACTGATGATCACGAGAGACCTGTGGAGAGAAGACAAAGACTTCAACTACACTCTTCAGAGACGAGCTGTACTTCCTGTAGCGTCAGGGGTTACAGTCCTTCAGCCTTCTCGTGATTCATGTTTTCCAGGTTCAAAACAAAATTCTTCTTATTCCCTCCACATTGGGGGGTTTTCAGCCCACTGGCTTAAAAGACAAGCCATTAAAAAGTGAAGAATGTGAATGTTAAGTGGTGCAGATGTTGTCTTTAACTCTCTAGTCAAGCGGGGTGACCTTCAAGAGCGGTCAACACCACACCTGTCCCACGACAATCCACCTCCTGTGGGCTGCACCGGGCCCAGAAGATGAATATTAAAATGCATGTGTGATGGTCATCATTCATTTTATTATACTCACATGAACAGCATTTAACCCCTTAATAGCAGAGCAAAAGAAATCACGCCGGCGAGTATGATACATGCTTTTCTATTGAGAAAAAAACATAAGACTTTGTAGATCAGGTATGTCAACATCTTTCCCGGATATCAGATCATTTTTGTATGTGTATGGTAATTTTGCCCTTTGTATGATGTTTAATCAGTGAAACCAAAGGTCCCATAGTGTGTAATAGTTTGATTATTTGTCACACTGAGTATTAGTAGTTGTAAACAGTCTAGGTGGTCTTGTTTTAATTCATTTCCAAGAAAAAACATGCACGTTACGTCTTTGTTTATCCACCTCCTTTCTCATGGCATCAGTCATGTTTGTGATGATGATGAACAGAACCCAAAAGGCAGGGCTGTTGTTAACTTCTCCATCAATCACATCCTCTTTATACTTCATGTGGTAGCTATCGGGCTTGTCTGGGTTTACACAGTTCAATGCAGTTTTACAATGCGCTGCTACTGTTTTGTTATATTACAATTGCACTGGGTAAATATGACCTTCCTGAACATCTCAAGAGTGTTTACATGATATGAGGAAAAAGGAAAATGAGGACAGGGGAGAGAAGAAAAGGAAAGCAGAGTTGTTGTTGTTGTTGGATGAAGTAAGCATTTCCTAGAATCATGTGTGCTATTCTAGTTCACTATTACAGCTTTGAGTTTATTCAGCAGCCGTGAATTTGTTTTCAGTGCTGGGACATTTTCATTTGAGCACGTCCTGAAAAATTAGCCGTCCATGCTTTGTGCTGTATAATCGCACATGCATTTTTATTTATTATTTCTTTAAAGCGCTGTGCTTAGATTTGTGGCCAGTGTCAAACCCTCGTTTGTCTCAATAAATACTTGAGTCATACTCTTGGCTGTGACTCGTGCATAATAATAATTTCTCTTTAAGTGAAATAATTTTCAGCCTGTGATACGATACAGTAATATTTCCCATCTGGCAGAACTGTATGGGAACAGCCCATTGATGAAGCCCTGAAACAGATGGTAACAGTGACTGCTGAAGCACTGAGGGGGGTTGACGGTTCTCACGCTAAAAACTGCTCATTTGTTCGTGAAACCTCAAATGTTTGATGAGTTGATGAAGGCGTTGTTTTCTTCGATGCGGAGTGAAATCTCTGATTGGTTTTGGTTTTATTCTGAGCTCTCTTGTATTGGCAGGAAATTTGTGCTCACAAATATTGGCTTAACTGCCCAAAAATGATGGTTTACAGAATCAGTGCTGTTACAAAAACAATCATTTTGAATCAACTAAAAATTCTCATTGCTCTTTACAAGTTCTACAAAGCTTATATCTAGGCTGTTTGATATTTTTTGGCCACAAATTACTTATTTTGGCCCAAAAAAAAAAAGTTAAAAAAACAAACAACTAAAATGGTTTTATTTGTCATTACACATTTCTTTGCCTATTTTCTTGATTTTTTGCGAATACTGTTTTTTTGTAAAATAAAGTGGACTATATTGTCTACATATTTCACCCACAAGGATTGTTGGAAGAGAAAAAAAAGTAGTATCTAAAAATAAGATGCAGGGGGTGAAAGGGTTTTCCCTTAGAAGATGTATGAGCTGTGGATTTCTTACGGCCCGGCAATTCAGGATGCCTCACTTCAGGGAACAGATTTAGAAATAATTGTGGTGATATATTGTCAAATTCCTGAGGTTTTTCTTCCAATTAATCTTGTATATGTAAAAAAGAAAAAAAAAAAAATCATCTGTGATGCGAAATGTTCGAAGCAGTTGCGCTGCCCTTTAGTTGCACACACAGCACAATTTGTTAACAGTTGTTCTCTCTTTTGTTTGGTAACTCCAGGCTAAAACCAGGCTGACGTGAATGAATCAAGACATCCCGCCCCACCCTTCGCCCGACTCTTATGGCTTCTGCCGCATTGGCTGTCAATCATGTCCTGAGCTCCGGCGGTGGCCCCCCTCCTGACTATTGATTTGTATCTGTCTAGAGGAGATACTGTCAACAGGGCTTTTAGCTTTATTTAACCAGCGAGGCTTTGCAGAGTCTCTGAGCACCCACTGGTTTGCGTCCACACAGCTGGGATCAAAGCGGCGTCCCTCTGCAGGCCACTGGGGTATTTGGGCCTGTGAGTGGGTCCCTGGAGGGCAACTAGACGGCAGCTGCTGAGAAAAGATTCGGCGCTACACTTTAGTTTCCCGGCTCAGACTGAGAAAAAAATATGGACTCGGCATCATCCATCATCTTTCTGATGTACACCAGGGTTATTAGAGTTAACTAAGAATAAAACTGAAAGTACCAGTGAAAAAAGATGAATTGGAACAGAAGTAAAGTTTTTAACAAGGCAAAAGTCAACAATGCAAAGGAGCTTTGTTTCTACTACCATTGAAGTTCACAAGAATAATAGATTCACACATTATGGGATGTTTAAATAGAAAAAAAGTTTTTCTTTTTCTGATTTTTTAATATACAATGGATTTGTAAATCATATTTGATGCCATTCTTCTCATCATACCTTTTACAGTTGCTATAAATCAAGACTTTCTTCACAATACTTGAAAAACTTCAACATTACATAAAAACAATTTTAAAAATTTCTCAATGTAAATTAAAACAAACCTACTTGAGCACTAAAACCAACCTGATATCAACAACAATAACTGCAGTGTACACATGACCTCACTGTCAATGAGCCTGATGCAGGTGAATTGCTACTGATGAGCTATAATTCCTTATTGATCTGACCTATTGACCACCGTTCAGTGATGAAGGGGAAGGAGCATGTTCAAGGATGTTTAAGCCTTAAATCAACTACGACATGGATTGTTTCAGAGTGTAAATCAATATTAGGAAGCTTTTTCTTATCTTTCACTCACTGACACATTCAAGGTTGGGTTACACTTGCTGCATAGGAGACACCACTTGTTTTAACTCTAGTGGAGCTGGAAGTTTGCATAAAAATGCAAATAGGATCACTTAACAGTAATGAGCCATGTGTCTTTCAGCGCCATCAAAGCTAAGATTATCTCCCCAAATCTGCTCCAAGCATTATCGGCCTCAGCGCTATCACTGAAGTGTGGAGTACTAAGAAAAACATTGTTTTTCCTCTCAGCCACCAATAAAAACAGAGCACCAAAGCTCGCTTACACCCTCTCGATTGGCTGTGAGGACCTGCCAAAAATATTAGGCTGATTGGTTGTTGCTAAGCAGTCGGCTCTGTGAGAGGGTGGAAACTTTGGCGGCATCGGCACGGCTGGCCCCGCCCCCCTTCCAGTCATGTTGTGAATGTAGAAGAAGTGGGAGAGGGAGAAGTCAGTGAGAGCATCAAGTTCAACTTCAGAGATAGAAAGGGGGTGAAGAAGAGATAGAAGAATTTCATTGTGAGGGGGGGATCAAAGGGGTTTGTGGACTCTTTGTACTTCAGATAAAGGATGGAGGAGAGGGTGGGGGCGGGGGCACTTAACTCTACAACTTAGGTATGGTGATGGTAATGGAGAAAACAAGTAGTAAAAGGAGAAACGGGGGGACAGTAATAGTACTAAACTGAACAATGCAAAACAAACAGCCCGACTGCATCACTCAGAACTCGAGGCAATTTATTTTCCATGTCTGAGCCCCGAGACGCTGCAGCTCTGCCCGTCACCAAAGGGATAACATGTAGCCTGTGGGCTGTTCTGCTGACTGTGACAGAGGCAGACGGTACAGACACTAAAGAAGACGTTGGAATGGAGAATGAAGAAGAAGAAGGGGAAGAAAAAGAGGGAGAGTAGTAGAGAGACTGCCGGCAGACTGAGGGTTGTTAGCGTCCTTGCCTGGATGCTGTCAAAGTGTCATAACAGTACCGAGTGCTTCTTCAATCACCAAGCGTATGGCGGAGCAGGGAGCCAATTAGCCTCGCTCTCACCAGACTCCGCGCTCCTCAGAGACGCTCAGTCTGCGCGCACACACACAAACACACACTCGCTGGCAAAACGGAGCTGCTGGTAAACACACTCCATTGAAAGAAACAACCAGGATGTTTACACAATCTAAGTCTCTAAGGAGCAGAAGCTGCTGAGATGGGCCTATCGTGGCAAGGTGCAGCTTCCCCGCAGCCAATGGCGGCCGTGTTTTTCTGCCGGCTCGGCCAATGCGCGCGCGGCTCTGCAATCCGGGAGCCAATGGCGGAGCGAGGATGCCTGTAACCATGCAACAGCGAGCAGCCTGGTTTGCATAGTGGAAGTGGAGTTCTGCTGCCGCACAGCTGCCGCTCAGCCTGCCGTGCAACTGCTGAGAGAGAGAACAAAAATATGAGAGCGTGGGGAGCACGTGGGGAAAAAAGTTATGGATGCAGCACTGAGCCGGCCGCACCCAGCGCCGCCAACTGCACTGGCAGAAAGTGCAAACATGTGCACATTCTGGCAGACAGAAGAGGGCAAAAGACTGCTCTTTCAGACTTTTTTTTTAAGCAAGAGCCGAGTTCAAATGAAGTCCATATTTTAATTTTAATGTCTGGCAAGAAAATGAAAGTAAAAAGTATCCCCATACATAGCAGACAGTATTTACATGTTTAACATTATTTAACTGTGGTAATCCAATAATGCAGTACTTTTAGAGCTGGGGGCAGTTAATTTTACTCTCTACATCACAGCATGTAACTGGAACTCTATCTTTTCTTTGGCAAACATGAATATGCTGATGTAAATATGCTGAATTTACATATACATCTTGTTTTCACTGAAATGTTTGCATTTCATAGTTTGAACTTTAGGTTAACTCTACCTTAATGCCATCTTACTTTTTCACTTGACTTTTTTAACTGTTAGATTACCCTGTGATTATCCTGCTTTTGTTTTGTTGGTCAAAGCACTGCGTAGGCAATTGCTTTTAGAGGTTCTATATAAATAAAGATATTACAATTCTTATCATTATTATTAACTGTGGTAATCCTTTAATGCAATGCATAAAGACCCGGAGGCAGTTTGTTTAATTCTCCGCAGCACAGCATGCAGCCAGAACACTATCATTTTCTTTGGCAAACATGAATGCTTGTCTATAAATAAATGCTGAATTTATATCGTAGAATTAAGACGGGATTAAGGTAAAGGAGAAGGGAGACATCGTCCACCTGCCAGGAGTCATAAAGGAAACTGACAGGCCAGGCAGTAAACATTAATAATGCCCGAATGACAGCATTTTAACACAGCTTAATGAGACTTGAAGGTTTATATAACTGTCCTCTGAAGCTGTTAAGTAAATATCTCTGTCATAGCAACTGCTGAGGTCGGGGGTGACAGACGATGTGATGTCTGCTTTAAAACCGACCTCTCATCCGGCAGGGTCACTGCAGCAGACCACCACAGTACAGAGGAAAGGGTGTGGTTAAAAAGACAAGAAAAAAAAAAAAAAAGTCTAGTACTGGCATTTAAAAAAAAAAAAAAACACACATGGAGAGCATCTAAGAGCGTTGCCATCACTCTCTCTCCCCTCTCCAACCTGTACCGTCTCACACGTGGTAAAATCCAAACTCTATGGCGCCACGCTCCTGCAGCCTGATTGGTCGGACTGTGGCTCTGAGCTGATGATCTGATTCGTTGTTGCTAAGCAGTGAGGAGCCATTGAGAGGGAAAACAAGACAGCGTGGTCCTACTAACTACCAGCAGAGTCCTTGTTTTCATCCAACACTTCCTCGCCCCCTCCTTCGCTCAGAGTATCCCACCTTTTTGCCACTGCCCCACCCATACTGCAGTGCTGCAAGATGGGTCCTCTGGACTTACCAAAATAGCCACTGACCTAATAAACCCCCTCCTGCTCATAATCATAATTCAGCAATCACATGTATGAAAATCTGGCTACTATGGTCATGAAACAACTCACACACATTCACAGTTAAGTCAACTGCAGAACCAGATATGAGATAAGAAATTCAGGGAAAAAAAAAACAAAAAACATTCCAACATCAGTAACTGCGGCTCCACTTTTATGCAACTTTATCAGACTGAAAGTACAGAATAATGAGCCAGAAAAAAAAACAACACCAGACACAGATACAAACTTGGTTACATAAGGATAACACAATAGGATAAAATAGGTTAAATGGGATTATATAATCTTGTTTAAAGCGACACTGAGTTCAATAGTCCTCTCTATAGCAAAAAAAAAAAAAAAAAAAAAAGCGCATGTACTGATCTAAGAGGATTGCGTTTACAGTGTTCAATTAAAACTTTCCAGAGGCAGTTCAATCACTTACATCTTGGCCTGTTATTTTGGGGACAGATACTATTAATAAAACCCACAACATCTCCCTGGTTACAGGAAAGCGGGCTACTGACACACAAAAAAAAGACAGTAGGAAAAGAAGGAAAAAAAAAACAACAAGGAACTGAACTCTCTGCTCCCAGAAGAAGAAGGAGAAAAAAAAAAGCCTTCTCCTTTTGCTTTACCTAACTATAGCCAGGCTCATGCGACCAACTCAAATTCTGAGCACTAGTCCATCTCTCCAACGCAATTGGCCCACAAGTTGCCCAGCCTGGACGATTGGCTGTTGCTAAGCAGTAGGCTGGTGGGAGTCAGCCGGCAAGCACGGCGGCCCAGAAGAGCTGTTGCCGCTACAGGGCCCTGAGGGGGGTGTGGGGGGAGGGTAAAAAGGGCGGTGGGGGGGGGGTAGCAAGTTCAAACAAAGCTGCTGTCCTCTCTTTTCTCACCTCCAAGTGCTCCCAAAGGTGCTGGAGGCCTCGGCGCAGAGCACACATCAAACCTGGAGCCCTGTCACATGCACGACTCCCATACGCGCACACACACACACACGTAAGCCTACACACACATATACAATGAGACAGATGTAAACACCAAGTCTCCAGAGCGGCGTTTGTAATGTATAGACGGCGGAGTGGAAGGTGAGGTGACAGCCGTCAGCCGACACGACAGGAGCTCACGTCAAAAACTGAAGGCCGGATCAAAGAAAACATCTAGAATATTTATAGATTACAGGATACAGAGGCGGAGAAGGGAACCAGATAAAAAAAAAAATACACACACACACACACGCACACAGACACACACAACAGCAAAGCAACTGACAGAAACTTAGAAGTGCTGACATCTCAAGTTGACGGCTTTTAAATCTGTCCACATGATGTGTTTTCAGCAGCCTGTGTTTGAAGTGCTCCACTCCAAAATCTAATTTGGAAGAAAATAAAAAAGCCATTGCTGACAAACCACTGAAACACATAACCGGCCGGTCTGTGAAAGCAAAGATGTTGTCAAAGTGAGCTTACCCAGAATCCCTGAAAGGAGGAATAAGTGCCTCTTCATCGGCTTGAATTTGTATCTTGAACAAGGTTATGATGTCGATTTTTAAAACAGGGACTTAGGATGTTTTTCTTAACACAATAAAGGCGCGTTCCCGTTATTATTGTCACAAGGTTGCACTTGTTATCACAGTGTTTGACTTGGAAAGGAGCTGCAGAAAACGCCTGGAAAGGTCAGTGGATAAAGTGGTGATATGTTTTAAAACAGCTGATCTAATTAAAAACTGTTTCACACTTACTCCTACTCCTACATGGGGATTGTTTCCTTTTTTAAGTCAATTCTGCTGAAAGAGGAAGGTCAAATGTCCACTAACTGTTATGGATGTTAAAAAAAAACAAAACAAAATCGACAAAACAATCCAAACAATAAAATGTGAACACTTTGCCAGTAATAAATAATGACTGTTGCGTTTTTCCGCCATTCAAAGCCTTCGCGGCCTAATTGTCCAATCTGTAGATAATGTGGCTAAACTAAAGTGACATTTCCAAAGTTCAATAATGACTCTCCTGACAGCTGGATGGAAACCTTGTGTTGCGTATCGTCTATACTCAGGGGACGATGGTACGAGACAAAGCGTATGTGTGATGGGAAGGAGAAAGCATTAGAGAAAGAGCAAGTGAGAGTAAATAAATGAGCAAGAGAAACAAGAGACACTTCAAAAAAGACAAATGACAGAAAGGTCTAAACTCTCTGTTGTTGTCTGGATGTTTTACAGACAAAAAACAGTGATCAGATTCATCTTCTACCTTCACTTTTTTTTGGTCGTCTTTGTTGTGGTGCAGATTAGATGTTTAAATGTTCGTTCTGGATACATCAGACTTGCAAACAACAACTCTAATTCCTTATTTTAACCAACATCTTTATCTTACTGGCATATTAGTTGTTTGTCACAGAGAAAGAAGCGTGTTAAAAGCTGGACAAAATTAAGTTTAATCAAACAATTTCATACAGACTTCATTATAAAGCATTGATGCAAACATATCTATAGATGCTTCATAAATAAACAATACACCATATATGAAATGTAGATTAACAGATCAAATAGAATGACTAATGGATTAACATTTTATACAACAAAGCATATGATCATAAAAGTGCATTCTAAAATCAACAAAAGTTTATGTGAACATTTAGGAAACAAGAGAAAAAGTGGGAAAAGACAGACTGTGATGCAGTGAGGCAGTTGAAAACAGAAGCAGAGACCAGCACTGAGTATTAAGATGTGCATGTAGGTAGACGACGTGTTCTATAGGATGAGACAGAAGCTCAGAGAGCGAGCGGTGGCAGGGTGTGACTAGCAGCAGGTTGAACACTCAGGAGTTTTCCTGCAGCAGCTGAGGAGCCTGGCAGGGGAATAACCTGCTTCTATCAGAGCAAACTGTTCTGCCAATTACTTTCGATTTCCTCTTGGTAGTGCACTCCACATGACAGTCAGGAGCTTTCTACTTGTAGTCCTTCACCACTCCTGCTATTAGACAAAGTTCCTCTACCACTGCTTTTCTTTTGTTAAGTTTTTGTCCTTGATGAACAGTGAACACGGAACAACCAGGGAAAAAAAAATCTCATTTTTGTGCCTTACTTACACAGTTTTTCCACAGAATAACATCAACAAATCTCACCTACTTGCCTCCACCTGAGATTTCTGCAGCCGACAGCATACTGTGCTCACTCGCTCCCTGTTGTGACAAAGCTGGTGTTGCATGGCTTCCTGAGCAACAAAGACTGATATTTTCTTGCCACAAAGCATTAAAGATAGGCTCATACCCAGAAAAGGTTGAAGGCACATGGGCAACATGCTGCATTTTACCATTACGTAAATATTTTAGCAGAAACTTCTCGTATTAATTCAAGATATGGCACTGGGATCTTCAAAAGATTTGACACTAACAATAATTTCTATTTCATGAGTTTTTTCCGACCTAACTCTTTGAAAAGTGTGCAGACAGCAGGGTCATAACACTACACAGAGAATAATTTAGTGTGCGAACCAGTATGCTTTCAATCAGCAAAGACAAGCCTCTGAAATAAGAATGATTTCAGGAGCTGTATCTTAGTCAGTTATGGTTTTAGTCTAAATAAAAAAATAAAAACAAGGCAGAAAGGAGGAACATCATGAAGAACACACTGCACAAAACAGCTAAGGTGGGCGTTAAACCTACTGTTTACCAAGAAGACAAAATCAATGCCCTACCCACTGCGCCAAGAGCTGCATCTCACTTCGGATAGCAGCAGTAAGAGTGGCCGGGTCCAGTAAACCTGACCAAACCTGTAAAACTTCAGAGCACCGAGATTCAGGGGAATTTCTCAGGAGTGGCAAGTCATTTCATCAAACCTTACCGGACTTCATTTGTATTCAAGACACAGGACAAGATAAACCACCAAACCGCCTGCTTTCATTTTTAACAAGTAATTTCCCTTTGACAAATCCTCTTAAAGTGACAGTTCAGTTGAGTTTAGCCAGGGTCTGGTCTCAGATTCTGTTAAACAACTGTGGATCACAGCTCAGACTGTAAACAAACAGTCAGACCCCTGCCACATACTTTGATTACCACTATCAAGACCAACTTCTGTGCAAAATTAATATTTCACAGACGTGTCACTCATGTACAGTCTATTATGACCATTCCTCCCATCTCAGAATAGGAATAACAACCAGATTATGACAGTATCTTATCTCTGCTGTTGTGTAATGAGCTTTTCTGATTCCTGCATTATAGAAATACACAAGTTAGAATGGAAGTTGTTGATTGGACAGTGTCAACCAGGGGAAGCAAAGCTAAAACCAGCAAGATATGCACTATTTTCGTTGCAGCTGTAAATCATAAGTGGCACAAATGAAAGGCAATCAGCTGATCTGCAGCTAAATGTGCGCACTCAGCTCCACTGATAACAATCAAGTGTATGTAAATAGAACATTTAACTACCTGTGCATGCAATCAGTTAGGAAACATGCACTTTTATTCCGCATACAAACCTAAACAGCCACCAAAACCATGTCTTCATTCATATTACCATGGGACATTTGCATCTGAATGGACTGACTGACAAACTTTCTGGACCACGCGGCGGGCGTGTTTTGCCCGGACATGCCAAGATGCACCCCCACTTGAATGGTCTACTTCTTCAAAACATACTTTCATAGACAAAAAATACTGCCAGACGATCACAAATGTCAACTTAAAGCGGTCCTACTTTTGCTTCGTCCCTGTCACATCCATGCATCTTTTTTTTTTTTTTTTGTCATTTCCATTGCACTTTCATTTTCACACCATGCGCCCATTATCGGACACGAAGACTAGCTCGATAATGACTTCATTTACCAGTTTTGGGCTTTGACAGCTCGATGGCACCACTTGAAATCAACACTTGAAGGACTTTAAAAGTAGACAGGGGCATAAAATGGAACACTACACATGGAAACTTTGCTAGTTGCACTGAAAATAGTGGCGTGTTTGAGGGTGCATGTGCATGAACACACCGCAAAGCACGAGACTGTACGTTACGTCAAGTTAGCTAGCTAACAAGCGTAAACTCTTAAACGACTTTAGCTACAATAAACTGACACGTTAGCATTGAAATACACTGGATTTTAATGTTTTAAGTGTATTTCTTTACCGTTTTGAAGCTGTTATGTATATCCAGTCCTTGTTGACTAGGAGAAAACAGGTGTAAAGGGACTCATTAGTGGTTTTCCTTACCTTGTCGGGACATTTCCGTTACTTTCCGGGTACGGCTCGTCGGTTTCCGCAGCCGACCCGTTCTCGTCGTCCTCCACCGTAACGTCAGCACCAATGACCGGGGAACCCAGGTTGTCCAAGCCCCGTTCCATGACTCTTACACCATCGTCCACCGAGGTCGAACCTGAGCCCCGGGCGGCGGGCTGCGGGTCCCTCGCGATGGTGGAGCCCTGAGCTTGCGACGTCCCGAATCCGATGAGCACTTTCAGCAACAGCAGGAGCACCAGGGAAATGCTCACGTTTCCAAAGTGAAGCCCCCTTTCCATTTGTAAGACTGGCACATTAGTGAAATATGAGATTTACATGCCAATGGCCTTGTAAATCTTAACATAAAAAAAAACTAAAGTGCAAAAAAAAACAAAACTCTGTGACTACAAGTAAAATTCCGCCGTGCCCCGCTGAATGCCCTTTCTAATCTGTTCTTTTAGTAAACATAAACAGCCACTGGGACACCATGTTATTCCCTTTATACTTGACTCAGACTTGCCTTAGTAACGATAAATCCCGCCCTGTTTCTACACCGGGATTGGACAGTCAAAACTGGATGAAAGTTAAAAAATAATTTAAAAATCTCTGATTGGACCGTAGACTGTCAATCACGTATACTCGCACACTAAGCAGAAGTCTATTGGCACATATATCTACCATTCAAAGAGGCGGGTTTTAGGCGTACCAACCCCCCAAACAGTGAATCTGATAGGTGCTTTTCGTTGTCAGTCAAGACAGCGCATGCGTACAGTCGCTACCATACAACCGGAGCAGAAGGTGACGCAAAAATGTCCCCGATGGCGTTTCCCGGTGTGAGGATGCGATTGGTTGAATGTGTGCCAGCTTGTCCAATAGGAAGGTCAACAACGATGTGCTGCGCCGCCATTGGTCACTTCTCGGCTCCGCTGAGTAAATGAGAGCACTAGATTCGATACCGGAACTGTCAATCAAAAGTAGTTGTCAAGACAGCTGACATGAAAGCATCAACGTGGCTTCAGTATATTTCCTGTTCCTGATCACGAGTGAGGTTTTTTTCACTCTGGGATAAACAAACAGAAGGGATTATGACATAATGTCTCCAGACCATTCGGAAAGCGGTCATTGCTGTACAGAAAATTACATAAATGTACGCCAAAAGACTTCGTTTGAATCCGTGGATAACCGCAGTACATTACATGACACTTTATTTACATCAATTAAATTGCATTGTGGGAGTTGAAACAGTAGCTGTAAGTGTATAACTTAATGGTGGACAAAGTGTACATATAAGAATGAAAACAACTTAAAGAAAAAAGTTCCATGAGTGTTGTACTATGATGCTGATATTTTTGATAAACTTTCCTGCTGCATTCATTTGTAAATTCCATTTTCCTTCAGTACATGTTTAGGCTTTAGTTTTTTGTTTTTAACCACTTTATAAAGTGTTTATAGCTTAATGTACATATTCTTATATTTTTAGAATCAATTACACTGGTCAACAACAAATTTATTGTTGAAGTTTTTGGAGCTGATTTAGTTTAATTTTGGTGTGCTGAATCCAAAAATCACATTAATTTTGCTCAATCAGGTCAACTTTCTGAACTATGCTACATATTGGCTTTTGAACATTTTTGCTTACATTTATGGGCATTTTCACATCATATGATACAAAATTCTTTCATATTTCTTGCAATAAACGAGTTCTGAAGATTTTGCTTTTGCCAATTTATGATGAATGTTTTTTTTTTAATATTACAGGTGAATGAAATGGCTTCGAGTAGAAGAACTTGCAAAATTAAGCCTGACGTATTCTGCTACATCTGTGGTGAATACACCATTGTACCTAACAGGAATCAAGTCCCAAGTTTCATAAAGTGTGCTTACCAATCTTATTTTGGTATTAATTATTATATTTTGTGAGAAGATCAAATTTTTCAAAATCAAATTAGCAAAAAAAAACCCTGACCTGATTGAGAAAAACAGATGTCATTTTTGGATTTAGCAGTGCAAAAATGGTCCTAATTCAGTTGAAAAAACCTAGACAACTTGCAAAAAACATTTTTTTGTAACCCAGTGTTATTGTTGCTAAACAGTGATAACTTCCTGAGCTCAGGAAAACAGGTCTGGTTTCAGGTTTGTGATTAATTTGCCCATTTTTTTAAAAAAGAATTTCATTCATTCATTTTCTGAACCTGCTTTATCCTCACTAGGGTCATGGGGGTCGCTTGGAGCCTATCCCAGCTACATAGGGGCGAAGGCGGGGTACACCCTGGACATGTCACCAGTTCATCGCAGGGCTGAACATATAGAGACAATCACTCTCACATTCACACCTATGGGCAATTTAGATTAACCAATTAACCTATCAGTGCATGTCTTTGGATGGTGGGAAGAAGCCGGAGTACCCGGAGAGAACCCACACAGACACGGGGAGAACATGCAAACTCCACACAGAAAGGTCCCACCCCCACCGACTGGTGTTGGAATCGAACCCAGGACCCTCTTGCTGTGAGGCACGAGTGCTAACCACTGAACCACTGTATCACCCAAAGAATTTAAAGAATTTGTTTAGTTTAAAAATAATCTGAACCTTTAAACGGTTCATCCTGTAAAACTGCTCAAAACTATACAAGTAACTAAAGCCGTCAGACAAATGTCGTGGAGGAACAAGTACAATTTTTGCATCTGTAGTGAAGTAAAAATACAAAGCTGTAGAAAATATGAATATCTTTACATTATGGGAGTTGAAACAGTTGCTATGTGTCTATAACTCAATGGTGGATAAAGTATACATACAAGAAAAGGCAACTGTGCAGTAAAACCATATGCTTTTGTTGTTGCTGAACTCATTGACCCCGACAATCAACTTTTCCTGAGCAACGAAAAACTAGATTTGAGGATTCAGATGCATTTATCTGGCAACTAAAAGTTGTCATTTTTAAAAGAGTTTGTTTAGTTTGAGGATAATCTAAATCTTAACCCATTAAGAAACACTCCATCCTGTAAAACAGTAACAGTACATACAGTTGTCAGACAAAAACATGGAGGAAGAGGTAGAATATTTGCATCTGTAGTGAAGTACAAGTGTATAGCTGCAGAAAAATGTCAATACTGAAGTACAGCGTGAGTAGTTCAAATCTGTACCCCTATATATGTGCTTCTCTTACATCCCACCACTGGTATGGCTTGTTTTATTAATGATTCAAGTTCATGTAAGGTTGTTGAGAACTGTCTCTACTTCCTGCATCTCTCAGCATCTGTATTTCTAGCACCCCCATGTGGCAACAATTTAAATTGCATCCCCTGTTAGCTTGTCCTGTAAAAAGAAAATAATTTCATGTAAACTTTCATGAAAAATGTAACTTTTTTTGTAGGTTTGGAAATAAAACAAGGAGACAAAACATTATTATTTTGGTCCTGTATTAGTTGACAACAAAAATAGTACCTTCACAGAAAAAAACATAATCACAGTAGAAGGATGAGAAGAATGCTGGTGCAAACATTTCCAGCCAAGTGTAAAAAAAAAAAAAAGTGCCAGGTATTATCAGTTAGGTTTTTCTTTGTCTACAGTCCACTGAGGCTTTATCTGAGTAAAATAAGTCCAGAATATAATCTTTGTACCTTAGAACAGAGGATTGTAGACAAACGTCACAGTCAGGTCAGTCAATTAAGTATTGAATTTCTCAGTCTTACATGTTCTCAAATATCAGACTTCTACATAAAAAAAAAACTAACAAACATATATAAACCCCAGAGTGTAAGGCATTGTGAGCCAAAAGGAACGTGAAACAGGCAAGAGCCAGGACAGAATAACACTGACATAAGCTGTCTGGATGTTTTAGAGCCAAGTGTAAGATTTTAAACGTGCACCGTTAAAGCTACATTAAGATTTTATCTAAAGTGCCTGAATTTTAACCATCACTGGTTCATCTTTTGAATTTTGACACATCTTCATAAAACATGAATGTCTTTAGTAGCAGTTATTTCTACATGATGGCCGGCTACGTAGTCTTTTGCATAATCTATTCCGCTACATGTAAATCAGTGGTTAAAATGTACCCCTGGTGCTGCTTGTTAAAATATGAACCACATCAGTTCACCGTCGGCTGAGAATATTCGAGTTGATGCGCTATGCTGTATGTTTGTTTTAATTTTTCATCATTATAGCAGCCAATCTCCATGTTTTTATCCGTAACTTTGCTTGTATTAATGGCACAAGACTTCTACTGGCTGAAGAGGTAATGTCAAACAGGCACAAATAGACACATTGCAATGAGGTACATGCATGAAACGTCCACACAGCAGTTTGGGTTCTGTTCAATAATTGGAGGTTTTGGACTTTTAGCTGCTGAAACAGACAGAGGAGGGCATATACGAAGCATATTACAACACCTACATCAAGATACGACACCATGCTGATGTGAAATTATGCAACTCGAGTTGAAGTGAAGCCGTGTGGGAAAAACAGCAGATCTGGACAAATAGGTGCATGTTCTCACAGTGACCTCATGGTCTCAGCCTGTACGGAGTTTCGGTGGTTTCAACAGTTTTGGCGAGAGCTGACCTACATGATCTTCCTCTGCTGTTATGATCACTGTTGGTTTTTAACCTTATATTATGTTAAGTCCCTGCTTCACTATGAGGAGCAGCAGTTTTATGAACGACATTTGCACAAAGACTGTCTCAGATTTCATGTCGGTGTAGTTTTTAATCCTTAAGATTGCTTGTTTTGTTGTGTTATTGTGACTTTTTTGTGTCTGATGAGGAATCGGGGTCATACATATTCAGGTTTTCCCTCAGGATTTTTAGGGGGTTGAGAGTTTGTGAGTTTTGGGGGTCGTCTACTATGAAAACTGGAGGTTCTTTGACTAAAAACCTAATTTAAGTGTTCTTCCCAAGGTTTATTGAAGACTTTTGTGCATTAATGAGGAAATAGATGTTGTCTAGAAGGAAAACATTAAAAAAAAGGTTACATAACGCCATGATTTTTGACTATTATTACCATATCTGTGCCAAATTTTGGAAATGCTGAACAGATAAATACCCCCAATAACGAAAGGAAACTACAACCATTAAATCTAGGAAACATAAAGTTACTTGATGATCTCCACGTTGATTTTATATTAATAATGCTAAGGTGCTGCAGGTAAACCTAATAATGATAAGGAAAACCTGAATATGTATGAGGGCGGTTACATCAGCGAAGGCATAAAGTTGTGTATAAATTACAGATGTAGAAAAAAAACACCGCTATAAAGTAGACTATGAAGACAGAAGCCATAGTTGTGGTTTGGGAGAGTCCAAATTAATTATATTTGTGATCCAAAACTCATTGTCTAAGGACGAAGACACAACAACCCGACTGATCACTCGGCTCCCGTCTACTCGACACGGTCAAAAAAGTGTGAAGAACACACCAAATCGACTACCGACTTCAGCGTACTTTCTGCACTTGCGAGAGACATAAAACCAGAAAATGACAGAACATCTCTCTAAACACAGAGCTCACTGTTATCAGTCATTGTTGTCAGCAGAGAGTGTTGAGTAATCAAGAAGGGTTGTTGTTGTAATTGTTGAACGGATGTCTAGTAATAAGAAGATACTGGCGTTATCAGCTCTCTGGCTGCTTCTTGTGGAAGAAGACAGATGTCATAGGCGAAAACTAAGGCGAAATCGGACTATGCTAACAATGCTAACAGTTTTCACTTCATGGAATGAATGAAGTCCATAGTCAACACTGACTGGCACTCATTCAGATACGATATGAGCAGTTGATAGTCTATTATAGAAGACAATAATAGTGTGAAGTACCTTAGCATAGCTGGATTCACATGGAAACTTCTCGTTCACTGGGCTATCCCTCCACCAATCAGATTGGTCCGACTGAATGACTTGGTAGTGGCTGATTACACATGTTGAATCGGCTGAAAAGACTGGTGACGGCATTAACGACAGCCAATCACACGGAACACACGAGACTCACGTGACTGACCACGCCAGACTGTCTGACAACGTCTGACCACCGAAAATCAGATTGGTGTTTCTTCGCCTTGAAAGGTACTTCTACAGACCAAATTAGACAGGAACATAACCTGATAAGCCTTGTATTATATTGGTGTTTTAACACAGTGGTAACAGGTCTTTCTATACCTGTTAACATGCACCTTTATGTCATTTAAACATGAAATCTGTAAAACATTATTTGTGCAAATGTCGTTTCATACAGTGTCTTTGTTACAGGCTGCTTTACACTACATGCAACATTACAATAGGTGTCACGTGAGCTAAATGTCACGGGATGAAAATGTCACAAGTGTATCACAGAGTCTCCCTAAATGTTTAGCAAACTAAGATTTTTGGAGCATCTTGCTGAAAACTAGCATATTAAGGGGAAAACTGTCCTAAAATGAGTCTAACTCTTTTCTGTTCAAGTGTAGAGTGGCCACATTCCCTCCATCTGTTCCATAAAATCAATTAAACTGAACAAAAACCCTCGAAGGCATCACGTTTCTGCTCAGCTTTCAATAGATTGATTCACTGCAGCAGCCAACAGGCCCATAATGCTCTGCTGTGGGATTCTAAGCTCATTAAATGTAACTTTAATAGCGTCATTTTTCATTGGACTAGCGTCGCTTTTTATTCAAGGCACACCCTAGTTTCACTGTGAAGCGCTGCAGTGATTCAGCGCTCTGCAGATATTCAGTCGAACCACTAATTACAGGAAGAGGCAACGTTCCCCAGTGTGAGCGGACAGATGACACGAAAATAGAACTACAAAACGCTACCAGATACAGTTGATTTTACTCATCAGGCACTTTAAAACTCACAGAATCAGAAGCACCACTTGCAGGATGAGAAAGATGGCATGGTCCTGATTTGTAACGGGCTTAGTGAGGTCTGGAAAATTCCCTAGTGTTGGGGTTTTTTGTCCGGTTCTGCAAGAGGGCAAGGATCTGTCCGAACACAGTCTGTGACCGGCAGAAAATCAACGATAGGGCACTTGTGGGAGACGAGAGGTCAGTCAAGACAAGGGACAACTTCCAATCAGTTGACTGGAGCGTCCCGGACCTGCACGCTGCCGTCCTCCATCCCGAAGTACGCCCGCTCCGCCATCCCGACGAAGAGCCCCGTCTCCACCACACCTGAGGATGACAATGCTGCTCACATCCAAACAGCTTCACACTTTCATCTGCTTTTCTTTACGCTTTCAGTTGTGTTTTAAGATTTCTGTCTGGTTTTAGTAAGTTTAACTATGTTCGAGTCCTGTGGTCTGGATGCAGGAGATCAATCTCCCAATAGAAGTGGGTGGTACTTTCACTGGAGGAGAACTCAACGAATTAAATTAAAGTTCATATATGACTTCTATCAGTGATCAATAGTAACTATATTAATATGTTTAACCATTTCCATATTATAAGGCAACAAAAAGCAAATTATTAATCCCATAAAAGGCATCAAATAATCTAAATTTCTCAAAACTGTGAACAAACTTTGTAGACATTGTCCCAAGGAAGCTATAAAAAAAAAAATAAATGAATGCGATCAGTGGTTTCAGAGAAGACTGTTGAAATCTAGATAATGGTGACCTTGAGTTTGACCCTTCAAGGTTACTCAGGGTCAAAGGTCATGGATGCAAATCAAAGTCCATATATGACTTCCTATCAGTGCTCAATAGTAACTATATAGATATCTCTAACCACTTTCATGGTAAAAGCCATCAAAATATGGACCATTGTAAGTAAAGAGACATTTTCAGTCATTAAAAAATTCATCATAAATTCCAAAATCAAAATTTCTGAAAACTGTGAACCATCTTTGTAGACATTGTCCCAAGGAAGCTACATATCAAATTTGAAACAAATATGACCAGTAGTTTCAGAAAAGATTGTTAGAAATCTAGACATTGGTGACCTTTGACCTTCAAGGTCACATCATAGACCCAAATGAAAGTCCATATCTGACTTCCTATCAGTGATCAATAGTAACTACACTGATATCTGTAACCATTTTCAGGTTATAAGCCATTAAAATATGGACCATTGTAAGTACAGTTTCGTCGGAGAAGATGTTTCAAGAAATCTCTAACGAAGACGCCAGATACAGCGCCTTCACACCGCAGCTCATGGCCAATCGGCTGGTGAGCTGATGAAAGGGGTGGAGCCGCCAGAGAGCTAATGCTAAACCACAACGGCCAGGTAAACGCTCTGATTTTCTTCATGTTGGTTTGTTGCATTGTTTCAATACTAAGTGTCTTTTCTGTTTTCGTCCACCTCAGGGTCACTCATGTTCATATCAGAGTCTCCTATACTGTGGCCTCTTTCAGAAACACTCGGCTACGTGTGAGGATTCAAACCCACAACGTCGCACACTGTTTCCTGTCAGCTCTCACCTGGAATCATCTTGATCGCAGTGTTGACCTCCTTCCAGTTCTGAGCGTGCTCAAACTTCCAGTCTAAGATGAAGTTGCTGTTGTCGGTGACCACAGGACCCTGAGAACGACAACAACATGAATCAGTTACAAGCTGTGGTCAGAGTACAGTACAGGTAAAAACAGACAGTGACCACTGGGATGTGAACCTAAAACTATTCCTAAAGTGTCTTGTTCATTGGAAACACATGCATTCGTGATCAATAGAGGTGTAATGGCACAGAAAAATTTCAGTTCAGTACGTTTTCGGGACAGGGGTCTTAGGTTCGATAAATTTTCGGTACAGTGAAGGAGACCAATTTCATAAAAAAAAAAAAAAAAAAGTAATCGATCTTCATGAAACAATGTCTGCACACCCCATGTACCTGTTCAAATACACTACAAGTATTTGTTCAGTACACATCTGTATTGTATTGAAAGCCCCAAACCAAAACAGTTCGGAACAAACAAGTGCACCGTTACACCCCATAATGATCAATGACAGTTGATAAAACCCATGTGTCTACGTGAGAAACATGAAAAACACTCAAAACAAACAAAATAGTTAAACACTATCAATGATGCTGAAAAGTTGAGTCTATCAGTAGGCCTCTTATTTTCACAAGTAGGAAACTCATCAGAAATCAGTTAAGAAATAAATACCAATGAATTTAATCAGCAAAACAAATACAGATTAACTTTATTGATCTACAACCGCTTCATAGAGCCAGAAAGAGAAGGAAAGGAAAAAAAGGAAAGAGAAGGAAAGGAAACAGAAAGGGAAAAAAAGGAAAGAGAAAGGGCAAAAAAGGAAAGAGAAAGGGGAAAAAAAGGAAAGAGATAGGAAAGAGAAAGGATAAGCTCTCATCAAGTCCCATCTGTAGCCTGTATGAAAACAAATGAAGGTACATTAGCACTTTAATGGACAACAAAGTTTCCTTCTGCACCATCAGGAATGCTGAAAGACAGTTAAACTGACTGAAAATACATTAGAAGTGAATATGTTGTGTTTCACTGCACTATGATAAAGTAATCAATACTGAAACTAAAACATGAAGCGCTACCACATGTCATAATGAGGTGGTTTAGAAATGAGATTCAATGCTTCAAAATATATCTGTTAAGAGGAAATTATAGCTTGGGAAAGGTCAGAGTGTTCAATAACCATCAAGAGGACATTGGGGATGTTACCGAGAGGCAAATGTTGCTTAAAATGTCTTGTCAGTCTCCACGATAAACAAACTGGGACTTGTCTAATCATTAGGACAAAGTGCTTCCGGGCTCGACAGTCAAACAGATCCAAACACAAAGAGACAGAGCGCCCAGCAGTGAAGCCCTCTGACTCTGCAGTCTGTTAATAATGTTGCACTTTCCTCAGTTTCACAGTTATTTCAAGCCTTTCCCGAGTCTCACACGCACAGACTGTCATCACATTTGGACGGACACAGCAGTGACTTCAGCCGATGACATGAGACGCCTGCAGAGTGTGTTCACTTCAAGTCCGCTCAAAGACCCCGAGGCTGACGTCTCTGGGCTCTTTGCATTAACACGACTCTGCAGCCCACTTGGATTTGATACACGACACATGAAAATATAACGTCAAGTCACGAACAGCACAACAGTAAACACTGGTGGGTAAACAAACAGCCAAGAAAGGCTGAAGTCCACTGTATCTACAGGGCACTAGTCATGTGTAGTTACAGAACAGAGGGGCTTATTCACATTTTAATGCCCTCATCTGTGCACAAGTAACTGAAACATGCAGTTTTTAATTGGAAACACCCAAGATGCAGACCGTCTTTACCATGTATGTTGCTATACAGCAGGGGTGCCCAATCCTGGTCCTTGAGAGCTACTATCCTGCATGTTTTAGATATATCCCTCTTCCAGCACACCTGATTCAAAGGATAAGCCTATCATCAAGCTCTGCAGAAATCTCATAATGACCGTCAGGTATGCTGGAAGAGGGAAACATCTAAAATATGCAGGATAGTAGCTCTCGAGGACCTGGATTGGGCACCCCTGCTATACAGGGTGTCCATAAAGTCTCTTTGCAATTTAACAAATTCACAACAAATGCAAATGAATAGACAAATCTGTGGAAATTATTAAAAAATGAAAAGTTACGGACCGCCTTTGGTGACATGTGAGAAAAAAAAACTAACAAACAAACAAAAAAAAAAACACGTGGCCACAAGTTACTACTAATGAGTGACCAAAAGACAATTCACCTGTGAGATTGCTGTATAGCGTGCACACCAATTTGATGTTCTTACCAACACTGAACACCTCAATTTGATTTCATTTTATTTTCACTTTGATATGAACTACCGTGATATACTTCTAACACTTGCGGTAAGGCATGGGGTTTTAGTATGGGGCATTAGAAACTAGAGGCCACGTATTAATAAACACATATAATATACACTAACATTTGCAGACTCAATCTGATTTTACCACTTAATATGCAAATAAACAAGCTCATCTACAGCCTAAAACACAGCATGTGCATTAGTTTAAAAGGTCAAAAGTTTGGGTTTGCAATGGTTCTTTGCAAATACAAGTCACTGTGTCATTTGATGTTGTCAATCAACACACCTTAAATATTAATATAATAAGTTTGACCGCTCCATTTGTTTTTGTTGGTGTCCTTTAATGGCTCTCCAAGCATTTAACATTACTGTATTTCCTGGATATATATTCGTTGGCTTTGTCAAATTTTCAGATGTTCCTTGACTATACTGCTGTTGGTACTAGTTAGTATTCAGGGCTTCAGTGTGTCCTGGGATGCATGACTGTTCAGACAACTCCAGAATATGGATAAACACTTCCCAGACCACCACCAAATGCCTCCCAAATATGTTCAGACCTGGTATTACAACAGTCTGCATTTGATCAAATATTGATGTGAGGTCTGCTAGGACGAGCTACTGCACCACTTACCGCTTTACTGACCGCCATCCGTAAGTTGGCCTCGCCACCAAAACGTCTGGCTATCGTCCTAGAGATGGGGACGTATGCCATCGGGATGACCTCGATGGGAACCCCCTTCTTCCACTGTTGACCCAGAGCTTTGGAGTCTTTCCTGGGATGGAAAAAGAACAAGCCATCAGACATTTTCCAGTACCAGACCATAGATATCTACAATTTCTTTCATAGAACACTTTTGCACATATTTCAGTGGACGTTCAGAGGCTCTGTAGTGAACGTGGAAACACCATCACGTTCTGCAACATTGATTCACTAGTAAAACCCGCAGTTTGACAAATGACAGTGGATGGAGATGTATTTTTGTACTCAGAAAAAAAATCTGTTTTGCTTCAGTTTCCCATTTTCTGATTTAATAATCTTTGAGATTTTATGAACATCTACATGATCAGTAAATTAAGTAAAAGAAAATACCAGATTTTCACTGAAACCTACAGAGAATAATGATATAATAAACAGTGATAAATCACTTAGGAGGTTAAATATAGAGAAAATTTATTTAGAAGTGTCACATAACACTTTTGTGACTATTTCACTGGATGTTCAGAGACTCTGTAGTGAACGTGGAAACACTGTCATCTTCTACAATATTGATTTACCAGTAAAATCTCTGTTTTCTCTGTTTTGACAAGTTTCACATTTACAGAGTTTTTTTGTACAACTGCATGATCAGTAGCATAAAAGGAAAAACACTTTTCACTGAAAAATGCACAATGCAGAGGATAATCTATATTGTAAAAGCCAAGTGGCCTCTGTGTGCATGTATGTGTGTCTGAAGATTCACACAAAATCTGGAAAGAGCTGACTGCTGCAGTTTGGGATAGTCATGTATTTTTGGTCAAGGAAGAGATTTGCGAAAACAGTAAGTCGATAGGACCTATATTTTGGGAGATGTTAGTAATTTTGGAATACAATAGCCTTACAATCACGTTGCTATACCCACAACGCTTTGGCAGTGACTGCTGGACAAATGCGGTACAGCATGCACGAATACACAACAGCATAAAAAGTACCACATCTAGAACCTGTGGATCCTCACAGGTCAATGCGCTAGTATTAAAGAAAATAGTGATGAATCACTGAAGAAAGGCTAAATGTAGAGAAACATTACATTGGATGTCACCACACAAATAGATGCAGTTCTTTAAGTGTTAAGTATGACCCATTTGGATGCTCAGAGACTCCGTGGTGAACATGGAAACACTGATGTGATACACAAAAATTGTTTTAAAATACAGACCTGATCAAAATCTTAAGACCAGTTGAAAAATAGCTAGAATTTACCTTTTGCACATTTGGATCTTAATGAGGTTTTAAGTAGAGCTACAATATACAAAAGCAAGAAGGGTGAGTGAGACAAAAAGCACTTTGAAAAAGTAATTTATTGAAAACAACAAGTAAACTGAAATAGGCTGTTTATCAGCTGATCAAAAGTTTAAGACCGCAGGCTATAAAAGCCAAAATCTGCTCAAAATTCTCATTTTCTGTCGGGCATTCACACGGTCATGCCCTCCTGATGGCTAAAGCTAAGAAGCTTTCTCTTCTTGAACGTGGTCGGATCGTTGAGCTGCATAAGCAAGGCCTCTCGCAACGTGCCATTGCTGCTGAGGTTGGACGCAGTAAGACAGTCATTCTAAATTTTTTGACAGATCCTGAGCATTATGGAACAAAAAAGTCAAGTGGTAGACCTAAAAAAATTACACCTGCGCTGAGCCGGAGGATCCGACTGACTGTCTGTCAAGACACAGGGCGGTCCTCGACCCAAATTAAGGCCCTTACTGGTGCCGACTGCAGCGCAATAACCATCAGACGGCATCTGCGGGAAAAGGGTTTCAAAAACAAAAAACAAATTCAAAGACCTCATCTCCTACAACGCCACAAAACTGCCCGTTTAGACTTTGCCAGGGAGCATCAAACATGGGACACTGAAAGGTGGAAAAAAGTTTTATTCTCTGATGAGAAAAAATGTAACCTTGACGGTCCAGATGGCTTCCAACGTTACTGGCATGACAAGGAGATCCCACCTGAGATGTTTTCTACCTGGCACAGTGGAGGGGGGTCCATCATGATCTGGGGTGCTTTTTCATTCAGTGGAACACTGGAGCTTCAGGTGGTGCAGGGTCGTCAAACGGCGGCTGGTTACGTGCAGATGTTGCAGCGGGCATCCCTCATGACTGAGGGCCCTCGTCTGTGTGGTAACAGCTGGGTTTAAAAACAGGACAACGCTGCAGTTCACAATGCTCGCTTGACAAAGGACTTCTTCAGGGAGAATAACATCACTCTTTTGGACCATCCCGCATGTTCCCCTGATTTAAATCCCATAGAGAACATTTGGGGATGGGTGGCAAGGGAAGTTTATAAAAATGGCCATCAGTTCCAGACAGTTGATGCCCTTCGTGAAGCCATCTTCACCACTTGGAGCAATGTTTCCACCAGCCTCCTGGAAACACTCGCATCAAGCATGCCCAAACGAATTTTTGAAGTGATTAACAAGAACGGTGGAGCTACTCATTACTGAGTCCTACTGAGAAAATGTTTTGTTCTGGTTTGGAGAGTTTTTTGTAATTTTTTGAGTGATGGTCTTAAACTTTTGATCAGCTGATAAACAGCCTATTTCAGTTAACTTGTTGTTTTCAATAAATTACTTTTTCAAAGTGCTTTTTGTCTCACTTCCCCTTCTTGCTTTTGTATATTGTAGCTCTACTTAAAACCTCATTAAGATCCAAATGTGTAAAAGGTAAATTCTAGCTATTTTTCAACTGGTCTTAAGATTTTGATCAGGTCTGTATACAAAACATGTTCAAGTCACATCTGGCTCAATGAGTGAATAAAAGTGTAATTACGAGGCAGCCTCTGGTTAAAACACCTTCACACTTTCTGCAATGATGGCACCTTACTTCAACACAAACCTGAAATCAGCGATGACGACGAAATGTTTGGCACAGCCGGCGACGATCTTCTCCTGAGTCAGACATCCTCTATGAGACAGAGACAGAAAAGGTCAGAGGTCAAAGGACCCCATCCTGAAACTCAGCGACCTGAACTGAACTCACCCTCCACCTTTGATCAGCGTGAGATCGGCGTCCACTTCATCGGCTCCATCGATCGCCACGTCCAGCTGTGAGACGACAAACACAGACACGATGTGATACCGGCACAAACTGCGTTCGCAAACGGCGGTCAGCAGCTCCGCTCATGTTTCGCCCCACAGACCCGGATCTCTCAACGCTCCAATTCGAGCTGACAGGGTTTGAAAGCCGACATATTGCGGCCCAATCTCAATTCCACGGCCTTCAGGTCCATTTGTAACGAGCTCGTCATACCTCGGGGTGCCTGTCCAGATCCGACAGAGTGAGGCCGTGCTGCAGGATCAGCTGACGAGCCTGTGGAGAAAGAACAGAGACAGGAAATATGGAGCCGAACCCAACAAAAGCAGCAAGAGGTGAGGCCGAAAACCACAGAGACACTGCAAAATCAATTCCTTTAATGACTTTTAAGACATTTTTTAAAGAAACCGCTCTGAACAAATGCAGGAATGAACTTTTCCTATTGTAAACATCTCCTTGTTTAGTCAAAAAGGAAACAAACTGGTGTGAGGCAATGGATTGCATTTAAAGCCACAATGTTGTAAGAGGCATCTCTGTTGTGTAAGAAGTCCAACTGACGAGTCTAGAAAACTTAAACTAACCTGGAAGGAGGTGGGAACACACACGATGTTCAGCTTCTCCTGACGAACTCTGTCCGCTGCAACGAATCACATCCAGAAAGAAAAGAAAGACAAGTTATGAATACACTTACAGATGTACACTGAAACCTCTTCTTAATGAGTACATGTAAATGCCAAACATCCAACTAGAACACAGACAGAAGCTTAATAATGTTTGTTCAAAAAGAAACATGCTGAATTCAGACAGGACAAAATAAATTAAACCTTGTCCAACAACTGCAACTGTATCCATGAGTAAACAAACGTTCAGACATATCGATTTACCAGTAAAACCCATGGAGTTTGACAAATGACATTGGTTGTAGACGCTTGTTTTTATGTTCAGTTGATGATATACTCCACTCAAGATGCCACTTTTTCTTCAGTTTTCTCAGTTTTGATATGATTACCTTTGAATTTACCCCGAGCTTTTACGAACCGCTATACGATTAGCACATGAAATATAGTAAAACACCTGATATTCACTGAAAAATGGCAAATGCAAAGGATGATATTATAATAAATGGTGATAAATCATTAAGCAAAGGTTAAAAGTAGTGAATAATTCATTTAAAAGTCACCACAGAAATAGTTCTAGGTCTTCAAGGGTTAAGAATGAATTTTACATAAAGTTGCACCAGAATACACACAGCCAAAAACTAATGGCAATTTTAATTGGCTTCATCATTTATTGGTTGTGGTACATATTATTTGAGTTAAGGTCTTGTTTTCTTTACATTTTAATCATGGTCAGATTTTTCCTCAGGTTTGTGGAGTTTTTAGGTGATGTGATGTCTCATCTTGTGTGTTATTTAAATAAAACAATGTCATTTTGACTTATATTGGATCTTTACTATTATAATATTTAGAAAATGGGTCAGACAGAAGACACACAAAACAACCCCATTCATTAACTAATGGCACGTTTCTACTACGTGGAACCAGCTCGACTTGGCTCGGCTCGACTCGGTATTCCTGGAGACCGTTTCCATTACAAGATACTACCCACTTTACAGTACCTGGTCGTCATAGCGATGCGGCGCGTTACTTCCGTGTCGTCTGCTCAGAGAGTTGCTGATAAACTCACTCGTTGCGTGTTGTCTTGTCTGAATTTTTACGTCATCCACCAAAGACTGAATCTCCTGGACCGACCATGGTGTAGTTTTGGGCTGTTATAATGTGAATTAATCTACCACTGTCTTTACCGTCAACTTCCGCATCTGTTTTTTGTAAAACAGGGGGTCACAGAGAAAACTGTCTGACCAGTCAGTGGTCTGCAGTGTTTACACGTCACGTTTTAGTATCTGTTCCCCAGTCCTGGAACCTCGGCGTAGGTGACACCAAAAAATTTGTACCAGGTTCCAGATTCCAGGTCCTTTTTCATAACGGAAATGCAAAAAGGCCAAGCCAAGTCAAGTCGAGTCGAGCCGATACCACGAAGTGGAAACGGGGCATTAGTCAAAGCACAGTTTCAGTGACAAGTGATAAACAGCCCCCACTTCTAAAAAGATAAATTCAAGAACAACACAGCTATGACATGTTTCTATGTCTATAATTTAATAAACCTGATCAAGGCCAAACATAAGGATTCTGTTTTGTTAAATACAACTACACATAGACTTGGACATCACCATGTGTCACATTTCACACCAGAGTTCAAAGACCCACCTACCTAATCTGTCCACAGCGTAGACGATGGTCGACCCACTGCCCACTCCCACCACCTGGTTATTCTGGAACACAACAACATTTCTCAAACTGATGTGACTTTTAAAGCCAAGAGCTCACATTTACTTCACCTTATGGGCAGCAAATAATGCGTTAGTGTAAGAACTGATTTCATTTTATTTTACAAAGGTTAAACAACACACTGATGATGGCTCAAGTCTTTATATAAACAGACAAATGTGTTTAGATTCCAAACACTGGATCCAGTTTGGACATTAAAGGAGTGACATTTTGCTTTTTTTAATGGAATTATGCATTTTTAAAAATTTCCCTATGGTCTACATAAACTGTAAATGCTCTGCTTGGGTCAGAGTTCTTCATTAATTCAACTCCACAGGTCCATCTTCAATCCTATTTCTGTGTAATGACACCAGAAAGGTGGTTTTGGTGCTGGCCCTTTAAATGCACATGAGCCACTTCACACCCCACTCCCTCCAAGTTGTTGATCATGTTTTCTGTCCCGTTCAGCCAACAACTGAACATTTTAGGTAATCAACTCAAAGTTTGGACATATTTTCAGTTTTTAGTATAACCGCTGCTCCTGACAATTATGTTGTACTCTGAGAAATGTTCGTTGAAAGTCTAGACCTTATGTGTGCAAATGTCGTGACTTAACTAGTTATAAAATGTAACAAATTAAGCAGGAATTGAAATGGGTTGTAGAAATCCACTCAATTCTTGCTGGAATGAATATAAAGATAGCTTTGCAGCACCTGGAGGGTTCAAATTCAAACTGTATGAACTATTAGGGTCCAAATACACAAAGAAATGAACCAAAGCCTAATAAAAGTGGGTTTAGCAAAATACGACCCCTTTAACATAATGGAAGTCCAATTTACTGTCGGTATTTTCCCCTGAGTCTTACAAAAGCCAAACAGGCACCAGAGCTCGTTTCTTTTTCTTTCTGATAACCAGGTCTGTGGGAACTGAAGCTGATACTGAGTTGCCTCAGTTGTTATCAGGACACTGTGTAACACAGCTGTGATTTGTTTTGAGCATGGGGTGAATCTCTGCAAGATAGCCAAAAAGTGTGGTTTTCCATTGCTGCAGGTTTGTTCTAAAAGTTAGATTTTAGTCAAACAGATCCATCTGTGGATAAGTGAGTTTTCCAACTATGTTTGTTTTCCTTTATGTTTCTTGGTTTACTTTCCTGTTGAGTTTGTGGATATCTACATTTCCTTTTACGTCACACTGGTGCATTGTGCTCCACTTGACAGGAAAAGAACAGTCTTATTTATGAAACAAAAATGGTGCATTTCCTTTAGAATTCCTCTGTATTTACTATCTCTTCTTCCTGGATTTTCTTTACATCTCTGAAACTGATGCAAGAGGAATTTAGGTCAGTGTTTACAGAGTGAGGAAATACTAGCCTTGGTCAATGCGGTTGCTTCAGTGTCAACACTGACTTAAATGGATCCTTGCATTAATCAATCAACTAATCAATATTTCATGCACATATTTAGCTGAGCTGGTTTTAGTTTAGTCAAAATTCATTTTCTGTTTTACACACATTGTCAGGACCGGTGCAATAATCTAGTCTAACATGCTACATCTGCCCTCACACAGTTATTCATTGTCTGTCTATATGTACATATGTTCAGCTGTACAGTCTGCACATATTATTCTAACCCACGACAAATTTCTCCTTGAGCAAAATAAAGCATACTTGATGAACTGATTTACCATTTACTCATTAGTAGAACATGAAACTTGCCTTTATTATGGATTGCAATACTGCTTACACTACTCTTCTGCCCTTGTTTCTTTTAAGTAAAGAAAAAGATAAAGTAATTCAAAATTACCTATGATTAAATATACCGACACATGGATCATCAAAACTACACAGCGTCTATGCTCTAAAACACAAGTGCCAAACATGCAGCCCACCAAAGGGTCCAATCCAGCCCGTGGGATGAATTTGTGAAATACAAAAATGACACTGTAGATACTGAAAGTCACTGGAGTCAAAATAGTTTTAGTTCAGGTTCCACATACAGACCAATTCAACCTAAAGTGAGTCAGATCAGTAAAATACTATCATAATAACCTATAAATAACAAAAACTGAAAATCTCTTTTTGTAGTGTAAGAGTTAAATTACATGAAATTGTTTATGTTTACAAACTATCCTTTTCTAAAAAATGTGAATAATCTGAACAACCTGAAATGTCTTAAGAGAAGTGTCATTTTAACAACCTTCTGCCTGTTACTAAATATTTTGTGTATTTGTAATTGTAATGTAAATTGTAGCTAATCCCTACACGTGTAACTGATGAACTAAGGCAGAATATCGTTAAAAGTGCACTTATTTTTCTTAAAACATTTCAGCTTGTTCATGTTATTCCGATTTTTAAGGAAACTTTATAGATGTAAACATTTTCATAATGTAATTGGACTGTTTTCACATGTATTATTTTACTGATAATTCAAGAATTTTCATTTTGTCTTCTCATCTTAATGATACAGGGGTTACTATTTTTTTTCTTAGTCTGAACAAAAGAAAATAACCACTTGATGATTATTTTACTGGTTTGGTCCATTTGAACTAAAATGAGTTTGACACCCCTGCTCTAAAAGCTCATTAGCTGATGCTATATATAATAGGGGTTCCATCAGGATAAACAGACATGTAACATATAGACTGGATCATTTCTGGATTAAAATATGTTTTGTTTATTCTACAGTGATGTGCAGCAGCCTGTGCAAAACTTCTTACTATAATCAGATATTAAAATCCTGCATGTGTTCGCTTATCTCTGTCAGTAAATACTACATAAACCGCCTTGTAAGAGGGTACACACAGTATTACAACACTTTAGTATATTTAGGACCTAAAGCCAAACACGGGATCAGATACATAACAGAGTTCATCCTGTTTAGATAACAGGTTAGCAAACAGGCTATAAGCTAACTTTGCTAGCTTACAGGACTTAAAGCAATATGGATAAACTACTGTATTTTACCCGCTAACCTGGTGTAAACTATGAATGATAAGAGGTTAAATCCAGGTGTTAAAGTGCAGTAGTTGACACGGTCCACGGTTACCTGGACGTGGTTGTCCACGGCTGCGTACGCGGCTAGTTTCTTCGCCTCCTCTGCCATGCTAGCGCTAACAGCTAACACTCCGAGCGCACACACGTGCTTCTGTTTCCACGACGAAGGGGAGGAAAGAAATCCAGCTGCGACTTTACTGAAGACCCAACCCCGAAGTCTCATGACCCGGCCCCCCAAACACGGCAGAGAGAGAGAGAGGCAGGCCCACGGAGAGTCAAACTACCCACTCCGCGCCACAAGACGCTACTTCTTCTTCTACGGTTTAAAACGGCAGAGACAGAGACACGGTGGTGCGTTTCCGGTGGTGCCCCCTAGAGTTGAACACCCATATTACAGTTCATTCATTTTCAATCCAGTCTGATATTATTATACTAGTCAACATTTGCTTTGGGATTTTATATTTGCACAATAATTGATGTGGTATGTGTTCCCAAAGTCAGAACTAAACATGGAGAATCAGCGTTCAGTTTCTATGCTCCGTATATCTGGAACAAACTACCAGAAAATATCAGGTCTGCTGAGAGTCTGAGTTCTTTTAAGTCCAGGTTAAAGACTCACCTGTTCACTGCTGCCTTTGACTAAAAGGCTTTTGACTTTTTAAATTTTATATTCTCTTTGAAACTCTGCACTGCAACTTTTACTTTAATATGTGTGTGTTTTTATTTTTATTTTATTTTATTTTATTTTGATTTTATGTGTTGTTTTCTTACTCGCTGTTTTTAATCACCTTTTATATGTTTCTTTTATAATGTTTTAAATGTGTTTCTTTTTGTTTCTTTTATTTCAATGTCCTGTGTGAAGCACCTTGAATTGCCTTGTTGCTGAAATGTGCTATACAAATAAACTTGCCTTGCCTTGTATAATATTTTGGGTGACTTCATACAGGGGTTGGACAAAATAATGGAAACACCTTAAAAAATCAACAAAATATAATTTAATATGGTGTAGGTCCGCCTTTTGCGGCAATTACAGCCTCAATTCTCCGAGGTATTGATTCATACAACTTGTGAATTGTTTCCAAAGGAATTTTAAGCCATTCTTCAGTTAGAATACCCTCCAACTCTTTTAGAGACGATGGCGGTGGAAATCGACGTCTTACTTGAATCTCTAAAACTGACCATAAATGCTCAATAATGTTGAGGTCTGGGGACTGTGCCGGCCATACGAGATGCTCAACTTCATTAGAATGTTCCTCATGCCATTCTTTAACAATTCTAGCTGTATGGATTGGGGCATTATCATCTTGAGGTGAAGGTGTTTCCATTATTTTGTCCAACCCCTGTATATTATGTGTGTACTTTGGCTAGTCATGTAAAGAAAAATGGACCAAAAGGTAAAAAAACATAAATTTGTATTGCACTTTCAGGCAAAAGGGTGATACAACCCTAGAAATTAGAGTTCACAACAATTACTCTTCCAATTTTGTTTTCACTGAAACCACTCAGAATTTTCTGAAACACATACAGTGTGATGTCAATAATGTGTATGGCCACCATCCACATCCGCAGGCTGTACTCCACTGGGAAAATAAACTGTCAAGTTTCCAGAATTACACCCCTGAATATAGCAAAGTTATAGTCCTGATCCCTAGCAAATGTTGACTAGTGTACTTTTAACCCTTTCATGCATGAATTATGAGAACCTTAGTCAATATTTTTTTCTTGAGTGTTTTTATTCCTCTTTAGGCATGAAAAAAACAATGTGATTAAATGTTGTTTTTTTTTTTTGTTTTTTTTAACCCTTTCATGTATTAATTGTGAGAACCTTAGTCAAGATTTTTTTCTTCAGTGTTTTTATTCCTCCTTAGGCATGAAAAAAACAATGCAATCCAGTTTTTTTTTCTGTGGAGCTGCAAAAATATCCATGCATTTAATTTTTGAAGTAAAGAAACATGTGTTTAAAACCCAATGTCAGAGAGGGATATAAAAACAATGAAATAAAAACATGTTTAATGTCGCTAATCTGATGTCTTCTCACATTTTAACATATTCTAATGCTATTAATTCCTCACTTCATCAAGATAATGTGCAAAAAAAAAAACCTTCTTGTCTAACAAATAACAATTGATTTACACTCAAACATGTTAGTGCAGATCAGGTTCAACAAGAACAGCAAAGTTACAGTCATGGTATGAATGTCAGGATATGAGATGATGCATAAGTGTCCACTGTGTTGGCTGATATGGAACTAAAACAACTAAACCCATTAATATACAAGAGAACAGCTGGAGAAGAACTGTCCACTGGAGTGACCTATGCATGAAAGGGTTAATGAACCTATTTTTCGTGGAGTTATAAAAATGTCCACTCAACTGGACACCATGCGTTTAATTTTTGAAGCAAAGAAACAGTATTTAAAACTCATCATCAGAAAGTGACATACTGTGTGAAAACTATGAAATAAAAACATTTTTAATGCCGCTAGTCTGATGTTGTCTTACATTTTATCATACTCAAATACTAGTTATTATTCATTTCATGGAGATAATATCCTCTGGGACCCAGGAAATTGCCAATTTTAGCTTTTTTACAGTAAAAAATGGTCTTGATTGGAAACTGCATAATGCAACAGTTTTTTCAGATACATTTTTAAAATAATTTGTATTCATTCATTCATTTTCTGAACCCTCTTTATCCTCACTAGGGTCACGGGGGTCGCTTGGAGCCTATCCCAGCTACATAGGGGCGAAGGCGGGGTACACCCTGGACATGTCACCAGTTCATCGCAGGGCTGAACATATAGAGACAAACAATCACTCTCACATTCACACCTATGGGCAATTTAGATTAACCAGTTAACCTATTAGTGCATGTTTTTGGATGGTGGGAGGAAGCTGGAGTACCCGGAGAGAACCCACGCAGACACGGGGAGAACATGCAAACTCCACACAGAAAGGTCCCACCCCCCGTCGACTGGTGTTGGAATCGAACCCAGGACCTTCTTGCTGTGAGGCACGAGTGCTAACCACTGCACCACCGTGTCGCCCCATAAATTGTATTTATTTTTATTTATATATATATATATATATATATATATATATATATAATTTTTTTTTTTTTTTTTTTTTTTTTTTTTTTTTTTTTTTTTAATGGAATGTCCTTTGCAATGGACAGCATTTTAGTTAACCCTTTCATGCATACTGGTCACTACAGTGGATAGCTATTCTACAGCTGTTCTCCTGTATATTCATGGATTTTGTTGTTCTTTTCGTTGTTGTTTTTTTTTTTTTTTTTTTTTTTTTACACATATTTTTATTAAAGTTTTAAGACACTACATATCTTTCCTGACATGAATTGGCAATATTATGTAGATCTCTCCTGAGCATAAACCCCCAGAATCACAAGCCCTCCCCATTGTTTTCACACAATTTATCAGTAAATACATGTTTCTGTGCATCAAAAATTCAACGTGTGGTGTCCAGCTGAGTGAACATTTTTGCAACTTCATGAAAAATAGGTTCATAAGAATTTTTTTTTCATTTTTTTTTTTTAATGTATTTTTTTATTTATTTGTTTTTAAATTATTTTTATTTTATTTATTTATTTATTTTATTTATTTATTTTTCAGAAGAAAATTTTCAATCGCATTTTTTTTTCATGCCTAAAGAGGAATAAAAACACTCGGGAAAAAATTTTAATTAAGGTTCTCATAATTCATGCATGAAAGGGTTAAACACATGGTGTCCAGCTGAGTGGACATTATGGTAACTCCATGAAAAACAGGATCATAAAAAATCAATCGCATAGTTTTTTGTTTGTTTCTTTGTTTGCTTGTTTGTTTTTTCATGCCTAAATGTCTAGAATAAAATCTTGATTAAGGTTCTCATAATTCATGTATGAAAGGGTTAAACTGTCAAACTTTTGTCCCCTATAGAGAACACATTGCATTGCTGGGTCTCAGGAGGATATGCAAAACAAACAAACAAACAAACAAACAACTTTTTGTTTAAGAAAACTGTTAATTACAGTCTCATAACAATTAGCAACTGATTTCCACTCAAACATGTTACTGCAGATCAGGTTTATCTAGAACAGCAAAGTTACAGTAATGGTTTGAATTACAGTGTATGTGATGGTGCATAAGTGTCCACTGTGTTGGCTGATATGGAACTAAAACAACATGAACCCATAAATATACAAGAGAACAGCTGGAGAAGAACTGTCCACTGGAGTGACCAGTATGCATGAAAGGGTTAAACACAAATCATCTTTCGTTTGACTCATTTTTATTGATTAAATTTTCTACCAAACATGACAAATACAAAGAAAAAAACATAAGGCAAGGCAAGTTTATTTATATAGCACATTTCAGCAACAGGGCAATTCAAGGTGCTTCACACAGGACACTGAAATACAACAACAAGGGAAAAAGAAACACATTTAAAACATTATAAAAGAAACATGTAAAAGGTGATTATAAACAGCAAGTAAGAAAACATCAAATAAAACCAGAAATATTAAAGAGTTTTAGTGCAGAGTTTCAAAAGAGAATATAAATGTTAAAAAGTCAAAAGCCTTTTAGTCAAAGGCAGCAGTGAACAGGTGAGTCTTTAACCTTGTCTTAGAAGAACTCAGACTCTCAGCAGACCTGATATTTTCTGGTAGTTTGTTCCAGATATACGGAGCATAGAAACTGAACGCTGATTCTCCATGTTTAGTTCTGACTTTGGGAACACAGAGCAGACCTGTACCAGATGACCTGAGAGGTCTGGATGGTTCATACTGGACTAGAAGGTCTGATGTATTTTGGGAAGAAACCATTCAGTGCTTTATATGATAGCAAGAGAATTTTAAAGTCTATTCTCTGAGAGACAGGGAGCCAGTGTACATACATAATAAAAAACACCTAAGAAATAATTTAATCCACTATCCAATGAGATTTTTATGACTAAATATTTGGAGAAAGTTTTGTTGTGCATGAATTTTGATTTAAAGTTGTAAAATTGAACACTAGCTTTCACAAAACTTTAACCCTTTCATGCATGAATTATGAGAACTGTAGTCGCAATTTTTTTCCTGAGTGTTTTTATTCCTCTTTAGGCATGAAAAAACAATGCAATTGAATTTTTTTTTTTTTTTTAATAAACCTGTTTTTTATGAAGGTAGATTTGTTTCTTTTTTGCTTTAACTAAAAAACATTTCAATTAAAAAAAAGCGTTTGAATGAAAAAAAAAATTATGACCCAAAAAATTGCATTTGAACACTTTTTTCTTTGATTGAAGTGATTTTTTTTTTTTTTTTTTTTTTTTTGTATGTTAAAGCAATAAAGACACAAATCTACCTTCATAATTTTTTTGTGGAGTTCCAAAAACGTCCACTCCGCTGGACACCATGTGTTTAATTTTTGAAGGAAGGAATGCAAATATCAGAAAGTGATATACTGTGTGAAAACTATAAAATCAAAACATTTTTAATGCAGCTAATCTGATGTTTTCTCACATTTTATCATATTCCCAATTTTTATTAGCAATTGATTTACACTCAAACATGTTAGTGCAGATCAGGTTTATCAAGTGAAGCAAAGTTACAGAAATGGTATGAATGTCAGTGTATGTGATGGTGCATAAGTGTCCACTGTGTTGGCTGATATGGAACTAAAACAACAAAACCCATGAATACATAAGAGAACAGCTGTAGAATAACTGTCCACTGGAGTGACCACTATGCATGAAAGGGTTAAAAAAAAAAGGTACTAACTCGACAAAATGAACAGTATTCAAACTAAATATTTATACAATGATCTAAATTATAAACATTTAACAACATAAACTAAACAATATAGTTAATAACATGAAAAATTATCAATAAAATGCATGAAGTGTTTGCTCCTGTAGGATTCTGTTGGATTTCTGTAAATTGGTTTGAGAGTCTGGTTTCAACCACCTCGATATTTTAAGTGTCATGAGGTATATAAATAAAATTTGATTGGTTGATTGATTGATGAAAATGAACAAACTGAATGATAAATTAACAATATATTAATAAAATATTGATAAAATGAGCAACATAAGAAAAAAAAATCAACAAAATAAACAAGACAATTGAAAAACAGTAGTAATAACAAGAACATAAACTGAATAACACAATCAATAACATGAAAAATAAATAATAAAATCCCAAAAAATCAACAAAATGAACAAGAAATGAATACAATATGAACAAAATGAGCAAAATAATGAACTAAATGACAAAAACGATCGATAAAAAGTGCAAGAAAATTGAGAAATAATTTCAAACATGACAAAAAAAATGAACAACATAATCAATAAAATGGAAAAAATAAACCAAATAAACAACATAATGAGTAAACTGTAAAAAAAAAAAAAAAAAAAATGTAAGTAAAAAGGAGATATTTTTTTGCATATTTATTAATTGAAAAAATATTATATTTATTATTTATTAATTAAAAATAATATATAGTTTTGCAGTCCATATGTCTCCATGTGTGGGTTTTCAGTGCAACTTGTTCTTTTCCACTGGATCTTCATCAATATTTCCAGTATTTAAAGTCCATTTACACTCCAGTACCTGATTATAGTCCAGTCTACTGTCACATGATCTGAGTTCAGATAGAAAATCCATTTAGAGACGCTCCTGTTTGGTCAAACGGGTTATTTTAACAAGAAAATAAATCTAATAAATCTGAAAATGTGAGAAAACACATGCAGCTTCTTGACTCCAGATGACTCCTGATGTGACGTCTGTCCTGAAGGTGGCGCCACAGGAGAAGCCCTGGGGGTCGGTACGTTCCCAGGGTTCATCCTCTTCAGAGAATGAATATGAAAAAAAGAAGTCTGGAAATTATAGTTAGATATGTGGAAACTGACCTGAAGGTGGAGCATGTGTAAAAGGTTGATTTGATTTTTTCCTTTTTTGTGTGTGTGAATTTGTTTGTATTCTATAAATGCTGGAAATAAACAATGAATGAATGAATGAATGAAAGATTGTATGTCAGAGGGAGAGGAGGAGGGAGAGGAAGGAGGAGGAGGAAGAGGAGGAGGAGGAGGAGGAGGAAAAGGAGGAGGAAGAGGAAGAGGAGGAAGAGGGGGGGGGGGAAGAGGAGGAGGAAGAGGAGGAGGAGGAGGAGGAGGAGGAGGAAAAGGAGGAGGAAGAGGAAGAGGAGGAAGAGGAGGGGGGGGGAGGAAGAGGAAGAGGAAGAGGAGGAGGAAGAGGAGGAGGAGGAGGAGGAAGAGGAGGAAGGTCCATAATATTTGTGTCCATAATTGTAGATGAGACGTTTACTGTCATCCAGATTTTCTTTATTATGTTGGATTTATTTTAATGTGACCCAAACACACATTTGTTTCATCTGAAGTTTAACCCTTCGGTATCCGGGTGCGCCTTTTAGGCACACTTTGCACTTTGTTTTAAAAATCTTCATATTATTTTTCACAATTTAAAAAAGGTTCGAATTCAAAAGTTGTTCATTTTTGCACGATCTTTAAAATTCTGGCCACCAACTAAAATGTGCACATTTAAACAAAAGAAAATTACCAGACTAGCATCTGTCTGCCAAGTGTGCCTAAAACGCACTTTCTTCCATTTGATATGTATGATTAGGGCTGACCTGGATTTACAAAAATAAAATCAAATTAGAGCAGAAAAATAAATCAATATATAAAATTTAATAGTTTGATTTATAGGTGTGCATTTTACGCACACTTGGTGACAGATGCTAGTATTTTTGAACATCTGACCTAGCGCCAAAAATAATAATGCAAATTAAACAATGTTGGAGTTAATCATTGAAATATGCCAGGATGAAAAAACCAAATAATATGTGATCCACTTTTTATGTAGTATATTGAAAAAAAACATTTTTTGTGTTTTTTGCATCCAAAAAAATGGTTTGTTTACATTACAAACACGGCATTTAAAGGGTTAAAAATGTGACAATTATTGAGTATTTGGTATTTTTATTTACGGCTCAAGTTGATGAAATAGAGAAAAGTGTAAAAGAATTAAAAACAAACTGTATGAAAAATTTTTTGACATTATTCCACAAGTGTGCCAAAAAGGCACATTTGGTGCTTAGTAAGGGCCTTGCTGGACGGGATACCGGAGAGGTAATCATCTTTTCTGAACAAAAAAAAAAAATGTTGGATGCCATTTTTTTTTGTTTTTTTTTTAACATCTGGTATTAACAGTGGTGGAAGGTAATAAAAGTATGTTTACTCACACCTTCTCCTTCATTGGAACTCCACAGACTCCTTCCAGTATTCAACGGCTCAGGGATGTTATGGCTTTCTCAAAAATAGAAAAGATTCAATATTCTTTAAGAGCTGTTCCCTCTAAATTCTACAGTAAATGCCGGCCCTTCTTAACTTCATTTAAATCCCTTCCATTCTTTTCTTGTGATTGATGCCCCCCCCATTTTTTAAATTATCATTTTTAATATACTTTTTACTTCTTTTTACATATCTAATTTTACTTATTTTCTATGTATGTTTTTATGGTTTTTTTTAGGTAGGTTTGCTTACCTCGTGTGTACTTTAAAAAAAAAAAAAAAAGCAAAGTATGGCTCTGATTTTTTTGGTGATGCACAAAGCAGTAACTATGACATTTATCTATTTGTCAGATTTTTCTATCTATCTATCTATCTATCTATCTATCTATCTATCTATCTATCTATCTATCTATCTATCTATCTATCTATCTATCTATCTATCTATCTATCTATCTATCTATCTATCTATCTATCTATCTACATTTACTCCTGTTACTTTACCTTTACTTCCATTTTCTGCTACTTTTCACTTCTAAGGGAATATTATCCGTCTTACTTGTCTGCATTTGTTTGACAATTTCAGTTACTTTTGTGTCATTTTATTAAAATATAATAAAAATACAGTACATACTATTATTATAAATTAAGATGAATGCATCAATAATTACAACACAGAGATACAGTAGATTATTGTGAAATGGTGTTTTATAAACTGTATTATTGTTACTTTGGCTCCAGTAAAACATCTGAATCCATTTTGCACTGCTGCATATTTGTTGTTGTTTTCATTCTGGTCTGATCTGACTTGAATATTTTAAAGGTTTGTTAAATAATTACTTCCTGTCCTATATATTTCAGAGTTTTAGCCGCTATTATAAGACTTAAGTGACGTGCATAGGCTGAAAAAAAAAAACAGAAAACGATGCCAAAGTAACCAGAGCAGACAGTGTTGATTTTATCCATGAGCTGATATTTTTCATGTTTCTCATAGATTTTAGTCAAATAAAAAAAAGGGGAAAAACAGAATTTGGAGGTGAAACTAGTGACTGAAAACCCTTTTTGTATTTAGGGCTCCATGTAAACCACAGGTGTCAAACATGCAGCCCGGGGGCCAAATCTAGCCCGCCAAAGGTTCCATTCTGGCCCACGGGATGAAGGTGCAAAAATGAACCTGAACAGTCCAGGTTGTCCAAATCATTTTGGTTCAGGTTCCACATACAGACCAATGTGATCTCCAGTAAAAATAACAACACAATAACCCATAAATAATGACAACTACAAATTTTCTTTGTGAAAAATTATGTGGAAAAAATATAAAATTAATATTACACTGTGAAAATATTTACATTTACAAAACTATCCTTTCACAATAAAATGCAAATAAATACATAAATACAAACAAAGATGAACAACCTGAAATATGCAATTTTACCAATATTCTGCCTGTTACTAAATGTTTTGTGCATTTATGGATCCACTGTGATCTGGAGTTGTGTTAATAATAAGAGATGAAATGTTGTAGAAATCATTCAAATTTTTGTTCCAAACTCCAAAATTTGAACAATATTCTGCCTGTTACTAAATGTTTAGAGCATTTATGGATCCACTGTGATCTGTAGTTGTCTTAATAATAACAGATGGAATATTGTAGAAGTTGTTCAAATTTTAGTTCCAAACTCCAAAATTTTAACAATATTCTGCCTGTTACCAAATGTTTATGTAACACTGTGTGTAATCTACATGTATAAATAATAAGTCGAGGCATAATATTGTTAAAATTGCACAAAATTTTCAAATGAAATTTCTGTTTTTTTCAGGTTATTCACATCTTTTTTGTAAAATGTAAATATTTTCATAATTTAATTGGGGTTTTTTTTGTACTAAATTAACAAGAAAAACTTGGATTTGTTATTATTTATAGGCTATTACGTCATTATTTTACTGGTCTGGCCCCCTTGAGATCAAATTGAGCTAAACACAGTCCCTGAACCAAAATGAGTTTGACAGCCCTGATGTACACGCTGCTTCAGCAAAAGGACTCAAAAGTCCTGTATTTTCCTACATTTATTTTACTGATCATGTAGATGTTCATTAAAAGTCAGATTAAAATTGAGGGTTATTCTGCCTTTCTGGAAACTGGAATTGACTATTATTTATTGCTTGCGACATTCTGATATAAGATTTCTAGGTGGTTTAAAGGTTTACAGAGTAATGAATTTAACCCACAGAGACCCAGCGCTACTTTTGAGTCAGTTCCAAAACTATTTTTTTCTCTACATTTAACCTTTATTCAGTGATTTATCACCATTTATTATAATATTATCCTCTATATTGTTTTATTTTTCCAATGAATATCAGGTATTTTCCTATATTAAATTTACTAATCATGTAATTTAATCATCATGCTGAGATCACATTTGAGGATTATTTTATCAAAAACAGAAAACTGAAGAAAAAGTGACTTTTTTTTTTAGCACATTTATCATTAATTGAACATAAACCCAGTGTGTCCATCCACTGTCATTGATCCAACTCCATGGGTTTTACTGGTGAATCAATGTTGTAGAAGATGATAGTGTTTCCACGGTAACTACGGAGCCTCTGAACGTCCAAATGGGTCATATCTGATGACCATGAAAAGATGATAAACTGTATTTTACACCAATTATTTACATGTATTGATAGAATTAATGGATCAACAGGTCACCGGTGGATGTTTGAGTCTTTATGAGTTAAGTGCTTCTTGTTTGAGTTGTGTTGTTTTCCAAAAATTGGTTTTGTTTAGCTTTTAGCTGAAGTTCTTCTGAATACATGGATGTATAGCATATGTATATTACTACAAGTGTCAAGTAGAATCACCATGGCAACACAGTAACTGGGTTTAAGAGTCTACTGCTGGATGTCACCTGCTGTAAAATGTAAAAAAAAAAAAAAAAAAAAAACAGGAAGTGGAAGCTATTCTAGATTCTATGAAGGAAAAAAAAAGTCAAGTAAAGTAATGAAAATGCAACAATCCTCATTTTCACATTACACACTAATGAAAACCTTAACCCATAAGGACCCAGTGTGACTTTTGTGGCAGTTCCCAAATGAATTTTTCTCTATTTAACCTTTCCTAAGTGATTTGGTGATAAATCACTTACCATCTTCTATATTTATTATAATATTATCCTCTGAATTTAGCATTTTTTCCAGTGAAAATTATTTATTTTCCTATGTTTAATTGACTGATCATGTAGATGTTCATCAAAGCTCAAATTAAAGTCAAAGGTTATTAAATCAAAACAGAAAAAAAATGAAGAAAAAATGACTTTTTCAGTCAAATCTCTCATTAACTGAACATAAACCCAGTGTCTCCATCCACTGTCACTGATCCAACTCCATGGGTTTTACTGGTGAATCAATGTTGTAGAAGATGATAGTGTTTCCACGGTAACTACGGAGCCTCTGAACGTCCAAATGGGTCATATCTGATGACCATGAAAAGATGATAAACTGTATTTTACACCAGTTATTTACATGGATTGATAGAATTAATGGATCAACAGGTATTAAACAGTTTAGATCAGTAGATGAGTTTGGGTCGACAGTGGATTTTTGGGTCTTTGTGTGTTAAATAAAGTTCTTCTGGACTCCTAAAACTGCTAAAAATGTTCATCCTCATGTAAATATCCCGCTGTTTAACTGATAAATGAATGTCACATCAGCAGCAGTGAAACAATGACCACATGTACACACACACATTTACATCACTACTACTTTTTATTTGGCAAACAGCTTGAGATAATCTCTCTTTTTCAGTGTACAGTATATATATATACTATAATAAACCAACACATTCTGTTTGATACCCATTTTTTTCTCATTTTTACATATTACAGCTTACAAATATAGCTGATCTTTTTGACAAAATTACAGATTCTGTTTGACACCTAAATTAGTATGCTATATAAAAATTCACACATCTTACATTCATGATTAGAAAAAGTAGGCTATATGAAATCAGGAAAAGAAAAAACTAAACAAAACACCACAGTACGCAATTTCAAACAAATCCAATTAGGAGGAAGAGGAGGAGGAGGAAGGAAGGAGGAGGAGGAATGGGGTCAAGGTTTCACAAACAGAGTAGTACTGTAATGTCGCTCACTCTGAATCCAATGTTAAGTCCTCTGAGAGAAGTTTGCTGCTATTCCAAAATTACAGAGAAGATATCGAGGAACAACAACAATACTGTCACATAAGAAGAAGAATGGTTAAACCTCTGTAGTCGGTCCAAAGATAGAAACTAATACCTTGCCATGGATTATAATGATAAAAACTAAACTTTGCATTGCAAACTGTACATATTACTTCATACCTCACAATCTCTTCTCTCACCAGTGCTGTCTTAAGGCTTAGTCCAAAGATTATGCAAATGCTTCCCCAGCTTTCCTTTTCATGCCTCGCTATCTCGGCATGAGACATCTGCTTAAATTGGACATCTTTCTCACATCTGTAAGACAAAGTTGAACAGAGCTGCATGAGGGAGCTGCCATTTGGATACTGGGAAAGCAACGAAACCGTAATAAAGTCTGGCACTGTGAATGCTGCGTTGACAGGCAGGCAAACCTTCGATTATTTTCACTATTTTGATTTTTTTTTTTGTCTTTCTGTTGGTTGTGATGTGTGCAATAATTGAGCCCGTTTACATGACCGTTAAAGTCCGATAACTGGGAGTAATCCGATAATTTCCATAATCAAATGCGACACGTTTACATGCACTTCAGAAATGCGATAATCAAAAAATGGTGTACATGTTTCAGTCCATTATTTGATTTCTTTCAGAGGAAGTACGTACGTTATGATGTAAGACGTACACTTCCTGTCATTTTCAAAACATCTGGTCTTGTCTTGTTGCCCATGGCAACGCCTACAATAGTCACTTTTCCATTAACTCTCAAATTGTGTGAATATAACTTCTGCATAAAAATGTATCTAATGGAAAAACGTCAATTTCGCTAAAACTCTCGTTTTTCGCTACAAATTTTTTGCGCTGGCAAGAGGTGGTTTTTTTGGGCGTAGCGCAAATGGTATATCACGCAAAACTGCAATGGAAAGACCTTTTTCCACAACTAGAGTCACGTGAATAAGAAAAAACGAATGTTGACGGAAGTTACAACAAGCGAAGAAGAAGAGTTTTAAAAGAAACATGTCGTGGTATGTGCGGACACACCAGGAAACGGAATCATTTTTTAATTTAGTACGGGATAGAGGGGTAATATATAATAATAATGAATATATCTGTAAATTAACACAATATTTACATTTGTCGCCATGTTTATGGAATGACCTCTCATGTCATCTCGCGATAATAAATAAACACATCATTGCACTTGTGATTAAATGGAAAAACCGACAATAAGTGCTTCTGTTTTGTCAACATTTAATAAATATTGGTAAAAATTTGAGCAGATGTCCAATGGAAAAGCAGCTAGTGTCAGTATTAGCTGTCCTAATGTGGGAGGAGCTAATACGACTACAAAATATGTTACATGTTGCTGCTATCCTTCATTTCATTTTACTGTTTGTTTACGTTTTTCCTTAGGCTCACGTTGTCGCTGCCTAACTTCTGTTTATATACATTTTATTTTTACACACGCCGCACATGTAAAAAAACTAAATAAATCAGATAAACCTGTATACATGCATGAAGACATCAGAGTACTGGGGAAAAATCTCAGTGTGTTAATCAGATTTCTCATAATCAGATCGGAAAAAGCCGATCAGATTGTCCTGTTCACATGATCACTGGAATAATCTGACTGCTCCAGAAATCGGATAATGATCGGAGTATTGGTGCGCATGTAAATGGGCTCAGTGGATCAGCGCAGAGTCCGAGTTTGTGTTTGTTTTGTACCGTGAAGATGGACTGAAAAGTTGCTGTGTTTAAAAAAATGGCAGCTGGCCTGCCTTCGCTTTCGCTGGGAAACCCGGATCTCGCCGGCGAAGTTCTGTTTTATACACAGTATTGCTGAATATTGAGCATTGCATTCGGTTTTACTGAGAAGTTACTGTTTGACTTGCTACTTTTTTTTTTTTCTGTTTGTAGGATACATGTCCATTGGCATCACATTGTATCAAAAAAAAACCCCAGATGAGTCATGCTTTAAGCAAACCAGTGCTTAGAAATGTTTTTTTCTTTTTGTAGATAAGATAATTTGTCCAGACGTCTGGATTATTACATGACAACGTTTGCAAGCATTGATCTAATCATAACATCTAAATAGAAAACAAGACCAGATTATTCTAAAACTCATCTTTGAACACTTTGCTCACAAAAAGAAAAAACAAAAAAATGCATTTGGTTGAATCCAAAGCCCACATGTTTTTTTTGTGTTTTTTTCCTTTTCGTTGGTTTTTAGTCAGTTTGTTCTTCTTCTTCTTCTTCTTTTTTTTTTTTTACACTTACTCACTCTCTTCTTTACTAACAGTTCACCAGAACCGTGTTGACATGGAGCCGGAAGGGACTTGGATATGTAAACACTGCGGCAAAAATCTAAGACAAAACAATAAAAATACAAGAAACAGGATCTGTGGAATGTAAAGGAGCAAACAGATAATCACACATTTCTGACCTGTCCGGGGGTAAACACACACAAAAAAATCATCTCCAAAGAGAAAATAAATATTCTATTTCAATTTAACCTAAAATACTTTTGTAATATTGCCTTAATATACTCTAATATATTCATAATTTGATAAAGATTTAACTATATGTTTTGGTTTGTGCTGTCGATCTAAATAATTACATATAATATATACCTGTGGAATGTATTTTTTAACGGTTGAACACTTCAATTCCACCTTAAAAATGAGGTTTTTTTGAAGAGCTGGCAGATGAAGTACACACACACACACACACACACACACACACACACATATACACACTCCTTTTTTCCTCTCCGTACTGAACGCTGAGCTTTATTGGAGTGACTTACTGACTAAACTAAATATAATGGAAAAAAACAGGGGAAGCCACAGCTAAAAGGTGCAGGAATGTTTAGGTAAATTTCAACACTGCACGACGACAGGATATAAAACTTTACACTGGCCTAAATGCAGTATTAAGGGGGCGGGGAAGTACTGGTTAACACGGTGTAAGTATGTAAAATGTACCCAAACACAGTGTAAAAACACAATGTGAGTGCAAAGTGTCAAAAAAAAAAAGCTTAGTTATTGGTTCTTACATTGTGCCATTGCACCTTTCTGAATACTTTACTGGCAGCATTTTTTCGTTACTTACACGTATTAGCGAGTACTTCGCCGCCGTACGAGCGCGTTGCACTCGGGTAACGGTAAAGCATAAAAAAAGAAAAAGTGTGAGAGGAGAACATGGAGGTATATGGCACTGAACGAGTAGACGGAGGTGAAACAGGGAGTTCTGGTCGGTCCTGTTTTCAGACAACTTCTTTTTTTTTTTCCCCCCCAGAGAGATGCCGTCCATCCGTCCGTCCATCTGTCCATCCGTCTGTCCGCGTTTGGAAAATATTTCCCGTGACTCATCTCTTGTTTCTCGCTCGACTTCCCACATTTCCAGTGCTTCACCTGTTAAAGAATGTCCATATCTGATACAAAAATCAAAACAGTCGGTTTCTCCTTTTTGCTTCCATACAGTTTTGCATTGAAAAATATGTTTTTTCTTTTTTAATCCTCATTTCTGGTTTTTTTTTTTTTTTCCTCTTTCTCTCGTTTTTTTTTTTTTTTTTTAACTCCAGACGTCTATGTTCGGACCCAGAGCTTCCTTCTCTCCATCTGTAGCTACATGTGTTGAGCATCCATTATGTCCAAGTATTTGGCCTCAATGATATGAGGAAGAACATTGTTCCTAAACAGAGAGCAGAGAGAATGGGTTTCAGTGGTTAGTTGTTAGTTGTTCAGGCCGGCGACGAGGGAGAAAAGAAAAGAAAAACAGCCAACTATCAAAATGTCAGATCTTATCACAGAAGATAAATCACTTCCTTCTCTGCGGAACCACAGAACAAGACAGCGAATCAACGATACAGTGGGAGCTCATGTACAAATATGTGAGTGGGTACAAAGGGATGAGGATGGGGGGAGGGGGGGGGGGCTGTCAGCGGGAAAAGAATACCTTAACTCTAGAAAGATGTATTTGAGGTTGCATTTCTATTCTCCTTTTCAACTGCACTGAAATAATATTAATTCTAAGCAATAATTGCAAACAGAGCTGCAATGATTTAGGATTTTAGAGCCAGGGGATATCGTGAAAAGTAAAAAAAAAACAATGAAATCATTATTTTTGTCCAGTTTATTCAAAGATTCAAAGGTTATTGGTGGTTTTAAGCTCTTCTTTATGGTTAGAACTTAACCCTTTCATGCATGAATTATGAGAACCTTAATGGGTGAAAACACAGTAATGTCCAGTTAGAGAGTGAACTTTCATTGATTGCCATTCCAACATGTATTTCAATATAAAGTAGCTCCTTGTTTTGGATAATGGTCCAACGAAAGCAAAAATGAATTTAAAAGTAAAAATGTGGGTCAATTGTCTCTAAAATCAATCAGTCAGAGAGATTTTGATTATCGTTTTTTGACCCTAATCAAGATATTGAGTGTTTTTATTCCTCTTTAGGCCTGAAAAAAACATTGTGATTGAAAATTTTTTTATGTACCTGTTTTTCAGGGAGTTGCAAAAATATTCACTCAGCTGGACATCATGCATTTAATTTTTGAAGCAAAGGAACATGTATTTACTGATATACTGAGTGAAAACTATGAAATAATTTTTTTAAAATGCTGCTAATTTGGTGTTTTGTCACATTTTAACATACTCTAATATTAGTTATTACTCACTTTATGGAGATAATGTGCTAAAAAAAACTTTTTGTTTAAGAAAAATGGTTAATTACAATCTATTAACAATAACAAGCAATTAATTTATGCTCACACATGTTCGTGCAGATCAGATTTATCAAGAACAGCAAAGTTACAGTAATGGTATGAAATACAATGTATGGGATGGTGCATAAGCGTCCACTGTGTTGGCTGATATGGAACTGAAACAATAAAATCCATGAATATATAAGAGAACAGCTGAAGAATAGCTGTCCA